>NC_066314.1:12241406-12543224 GCF_022539315.1 Serinus canaria
GATGTGAAAAGCATCTGCCCATCTCTAAGAGTAAGAACACTCAGGGGCAGCAAAAGAGATTCTGGGAAGTCCTGGCCAGTCACACATGTGCACATGGCATGATCTGTACCAACAACTGGAGTGGGGCTATGACCTTGAGAACTCATATGTCCAGCTCAGCTGGGGACACTGGAATGAAGGAGCTACTAGGCAGATTGTGTGAGCCTGTGTGCTGGAGGGATCCACCTTGCAGATGTGTGATGTATCTCTACATGTGTACATATAGTCTCATAATGGACCTCCATCCTGGTTAGCTAGAGAGCAGAGAGGATGAAGCTGTGGGTGTTGCCTCTCCAATAAGCATATCCTGCCATGTACAGGTCTAAGTAAGTTGTGTATGTGTGTTCTCTGTGTGTGTGTGCTTATGGCAAACACCTTCAGCCTTGGTATTGGTTGGATCTGGGATATGAAGCAGCAGCAGCAGCCCCATCTTCAGCATGATATATTTTCCTCTAATGAACCTATCGTAGCCACTGAACACAGCATAATAATAACATTGAGCATAAAGATTCTTCTCTCAAAATGGTAACAAATAAGACATATATATCTTTTAAAATCATATGAATATGTAACTGGTAAGAGGTAATTTATATTTCATGCTCCTTGCCAAAAAATACTTAAGTCTCCAAAGTTTACTCCATGGACAAATGAATTCATTAGTGTCTTAGGCGTATCTCTTACCAACCAGCAATTTTATGTTTGTTTTCATCCACAGAATGTTTTAGGACCTGTTATAATGATTAAGCTGTTTAATCTATTCCACATAAGACAAACAACTGGAGCACTTTGAGCAGCAGAACACTGGTCTCCTTCCCTCTGAGACACAGATAAGAGATGGCTTCTGTTTCCTGTGTAAATGCATTGATGACCATGAGAACCCATGGCAATATGATCATTCTTATTTCTGCTTTTTGCAACTCCAGTGACCTTGGATTCTAGTCTGCCATCCTCTTTCCCTTTGCCAAAAGCAGTTGCTAGTGACAGTGAAATCAGTAAGTTAATCAGAATGGTAGCATGGCTGATGACCCCTTTATTGTGCTTTGTTAATCCAACTGATAAGGACGTACACTACTTCAGAGACAGGTAATCATTAGCCAGCTTCACTTTCAGAGAGAATCCACTGCCAAAAACTTTGGTGGAGCAGTTTTCTTCATAAAGCTCCAGCTGGTCGAGGAGATAACCAAGACCATGAATACACACCAAGCTAAGCCAGAATAATTTCTTTACTTCTTGTGATCTCAGTGGACCTCCAGCAACCGGTTTATTTTTTTCAGGCAAAGTGGAACATGCAGACAGCAAGCGTCTGTGCAGAAAGAAATTACTTCATTCTGTGATACACCTCCTCCTGCAAAGAAGCCACCAAAAGAATTCTACCCTATCTGCTTCATCAACTCTTTAAACACATCACTACCTACTCAAGTGCTGCATCAAGTTAAAAATAAACAACAAAAAATAGAAGGTTGTTATTTATAACCAAAATCATTTCAGTCATCATGTTTACAGTGCAAACCTCTCAAGTCAGAAAACTGAAGGACAGTAAAACAGTGCGGTCAGCGGAAGAAATGACTGGGGTGCAGAGAGGGAAGAAGAGAGGGTTTAGAATGGGATTAAAACTTATATTCCAATTTCACTGCTGAAAACGTGGTATAAAGTAACTACCATTACTTGAGTAACATGAGGTTTTGAAAAGTGTCCAAGGATCCTCTACAAGGCTCTCTTTCTAACATGTTCTGAAAGGATCTGTTCCTCTGCAAAACAGGCTACAGCCACTACCATGCTTGAAGAAATTCCTGAAGAGCTGATGTTTCTGAAAGGCAACAGAGAACTTCAGCACAGGGCAGCCACTCCTTGGGAAAGCAGTATGACTAACTATTTCTCAAAACTGCAACTCTCCTCCTGATAGTTCTGAGAACTTCCCTATCCATGTTAGGATCTGCAAACATTTCCTTCTTGAAAGCTACTTCATAACACACGTTTTCTGTGGTTTTTTTCTGCACTAGGTATGAACCAAATCCTACATGAGCAGTAAGCAGAACATGACATATGATCCTGTCCCCATTTATGCAACTGTTGCTTGGTGAAGATGTTATCTAAATAATAGCATTCTCCTGTCTCTTATGTACTTGAGTGTTGCTTCATGATCTGAAAGTGAATGCCAGACAGTGGGAATAACCTTCCTCAACGTTTTGATGCCAAGATTACACCTGAAGGCCGTGAGTGCACAGCAAAGACAGGCCAACACTGCTTTTGCTTGAAATATTTTAAAATGCACTGTAAGCAAAGAACATGTAAAGAAGTTTCTCAAATAAGTATTTCACAGCAAACCCCTGCTTTATTTGCAGCTCACCTTATGGCTTCATATTTTTTCTGTGGCTGATGAAATTTAAATGTGAGACAGCCCCATATCTGTTCTTAACTGCACAAAAAAAAAGACCAGCCCTCATGGAGCTGAAAATTTCTCAAACTAACCCTCTAAGTTTGGCAGAACAACCCTGCATGAATGGATTCCTGTAACAGCTACACTAGGAACAGGGTGTCTTAATGAAGGAACTGGAAGAGCAAGAAGGCTATCTGGGCTGAGGATCATCAAAAGAAATGAAGAAAGGTTCTTGCAAGAAGAAATCATCAAAAAATTACTCAGTGAACCTTTCTTTCCTTCTCAGGAACACATATGCAAAAGAAACAAATGTCACCAGAAAACAGGGGGAAAAAAAAATCAGACTCAGAACTGTAGTGTACTAACTGTAGCTAGTACACTACTAACTGTAGTTAGTTAGACTCAGGTCACCTGTTCAGCTATATGGACTTGAATGAAGCACCAAAACCAGATCATATAAACTGATTTTAAGCATGAAACTGGCAAAGAAATAAAACTGGAATCATATAATGCAGAACTGAAAACAAGCAGGCAAGTACAGGGCAAAATTCCAAAAAGAAAAATGCAATGTACCAAAGACAGTAGAAAATGAAACAGTAAACCTGAAAGAAATTGGAAGGGCTTAGAAAAAAATGTTATGTCAAAACTCTGAAGCTGAGGCAAGATCCTGGTAAAGCAGGATATGCAGGATTAGATGCTGAAGTGATAAATGAACTCAGGTATAGCTTTCTCTGGAAAAGGACTTGAACCATGTTATGCTATAAAGTTAAGGAAGCAGCAGCAAAACTTCTGTATTTAGAGAACACATTACAGTTGCCTGTACCTGTGAAATATCTGTAGTTTTGTTCCTGATGTGACTCTTCAGATTTGCCTGAGCTTAGCAGAGTTCTGTGAGAATAAAAACAGGCAGCTCTCTGTGGGCACCTCTAAGTAGCAATCCAAGTGTTCTTCTGCATGGGGCATGGCTTTTTAAATTTTATTCCATGAAAACCAGGCAGAAATTTGGTAATCCTTAATCAGTTCAATCCTTAACTGAGCTTAATTGATCCGTCCCTACTAGACTGAACTTCAGCAAGGATGTTTCAAACAACAGACACAGCAATTTTTGATTTGCATTGGAAAATTCAGTCTGTGCCTCAGAATGGTGGAAGGGGCCTTCAAGACCACCAGGTTCTAGCCCCCTGCTATGGGTAGGGACATCTTCCACTAGACCAGGTTGCTCAAAGCCCCACCCAACATGGGATGAGAGGCTTTCTGAGAAGTTCTCAAATCTCAGCCCTGCTTCAGAACCTAATTTACATAAAATAAATTAAAAGGAGCAATTTGATCTTTGCTTTAGCCCAGCCTATGTGTCAGAATCTCAGATTTTCAATTAACAGATTAACATCTATTAATTAGCTAACACACACCCTCCCCAATAACCACAACAATATAAGAACACAAACAGAATTGGATGTACAAAATAGTATGCAACAGTCAAAGCGGAGCAGTAAAACTTGATCCCCTGCCTGGGCAAAACCAGTAAGTTTTCAAAGAAGGCTGGAGAAAAAAAAGATTCTACCCAGGCAGTAAAAATACAGGTTGTAAAGAACCTCCCAGGAAGGCAATCACACTATTGTTTGTCACATGGAAGGTTTTCCCAGCTTGCTACTGCAAAAAATCAAATAAATAGCTAATGCAACATTTTGAGATGAGTAGTCCAAGTTCCTGACAGGCCAGTGGTTCATATATGTACTCTTATAACCATAAATAAAAATCTAAATCCTATCAATGCAACTGACTTGCAAAATCCTATCATTCAACTGCCTGTACAAATTTGCAGCTATATCTTCAAAGCCATGGAAATACCTGACACTGCCTGTTTGTGTATAGCTTTCCCATTACCTGGGCACACAGTAAATAACAACAAGACCTGCACTTTGCTGCTGCTTATACTTCAAAAGAGCAAAAAGCTATAGATAACTGGTTATAAAATAACAGCAATGGCAGGTCTTGTAGCCACGTGAAGAATTATTATCAAGAAGGACTATCAAGAAATACTGTCTAGAAGGACAACATTCTGCTGACTAATAGATCTAAGGAAAGAAACATCTGAATAATGGTGGTGTTTAATTCATTGAAATTAACTGGCTAATTAGAGCTTGAGAGTTTTAGAGTCAGCTTGTTTTTCCTGTGCTAGAAGTTACAGGCTTTGAAACAATCCAAAATAAAAAAAAACAGAAAAGAAAGCTTTAGAAAAACAGATCTTACAGAAAAATACATCAGCAACAAAATACAAGAAAAAATAGCAGTGAGCAGTTCATTGGGCAGAGACCAAGAGAGGAAGAGGAGCTCAAAGGACTGTGCTTTTCTAGGAACTCAGTGGATGCACAAAAGTCTTGGTTACATTTATAGAGGCTACAGCTGCAATTCAAATTAACAGTAGTTCCAGATAATACTGGTCTGTCTATACTGTAACAGTTAAAGCAGACAAACATACATTCAGTTTGTCTTTCTTAAGTTATGAGCAAAAGAGCAACAGTGTGACAGCCATGTGCTAAATCTGTGCCTGTTTTCCATGATTTTAGCATCACACTAAATAATAACATCTTTCCATGTGGTTTTGTAATATTTAAGTTCCTAAAACATTGAATTTTTGTGGACAGACTATTATAACCATGAAAAACTATGTGCTGAAGATATGATTTGAACCACAGTAATGGACTAGAAACTCCAAACAAAAGGCAAGATGCAATGGCTGTTCAGTGCTCCAACTTGTAAGATCTGATGGGTGAATCTAGCAGAGCATTTTAGTAAGTATTCAGCTTAGAAAACAGGGCTCAGTTTATGCCAGAGGCTAAAAACATCACAATTTCCTAGGCCTTTCACCTAGATCATGCTCAATTATCTGTACTTTTTAAAATTACGTCAGCCTTGAAGCAAACTACTACCCTGCACACACAGTTTGTACAGTATGAGCAATAAAAGCACATCAGCTCTGGACACAATACTGAGAGGAAATAAAATTTAGTTTAGAACTCAAACATGGATGCAGCAGCAGGCTTGTTTCTTATTGGATTTACAGCTTTCCTTCACTAAAATCTGATTCTGAATATAACTCGATATTGCTCCAACTCCCCCATAAATATACCTCTAAATGCAATGAAGCTTTTAGAATGAGACTGATGAGTTAAATACCCTCAAATCTATACAAGGGAGTAAATGCTATTGCAAATGAATATGCTTTATCAGCTACCAACAGCAGCTCTGCATGTCTGAAACTCCATTCTCTTCCTATACCTTTTCCACACTACATTTCAGAGATGTTTCACAATACAGTGCAAGACTATTAACAAAATAGTTCAGTTTGGAAATACTGCTAAATCCAGAACTGAAACATCTGTCATGTCTTAGGGAAGCTTAGGACTGTCAGAAACCAAGGGTTTCGAGGTGTGATTACTGTCCCTTGAGGAAGGCAAGAGGTGATCCTCACAGAGTTAGTTCAGTGCAAGCCACCTGCACGTGTTTGCTTCTGAAACAGCAAATTACCTTAGTTTTTCTGTTTCTACAGCAGCAGTAAAGTAGCATCCTACTCATAAAAGTTCTGTAATATAAATCAAGACGCCTGTTAACCCAAAATACCTGTCACTGCACATTTAGTAAGAGACATTTTAAAAGTTTGTTTGCAGATTTTGGGAAAACTTCAGCCAAAATATTCCGTGCCCAGACCCTTGTTGTCAGTCATTAACATAAAAACCAATGCTCCAATGCTGTACAATTGTGTTACTGGAATAGATATGAAGAATTATGAATGCATATTCTGCTGATTCATCAGCAGAAATAATGGCAGCATTCTAATGTTTTTTCTTTTCCTTACTACTGGACTATCCCTAAATGCCTGCTGCAACAGCCACTTGGGTCCTCTGAAATTTCGAAGCATCCCAAAACCAGCTTTCAACCATATTTCAACCATCAGACAATCAGAAATTTTGCAATAGCAGCATGGGCAAGAGCACAGCTAATTTAAGCCTACTTACTTTTCTGGCTGGCTTTTCCTAGTTGCTTTCACTGATCCCTTGTAAGGAGTTCAAAATGTTCCCACAGTTCGTGAAGCTGAAAAATACTGACATAGGAAAGGCAAAAATCTTCTTCTTTGCTTGAAAAGTGGAAGGGCATGAAGGGGTTGGGGGTGAAATAGTTTAATCGAGGTTTTGGAAAGGTTTTGAAGGTCTTTGGGTTAAAGCTAGTACTGAAGCGCAGAGCAGGTAGTTTTTGTTGTTCCAGGACTTCTTGGGAGAGTCGCTCCGACCCAAACTGTAAGCCCGCAGCTTACAGTCGGAGGGGTGCAGCCACAACACGAGGAAATGACTGATCTCTCACCCTCCTTCTGGTTTCCCCTTGGGTGCTGCGCGTGTTTTTCAGCACCGAGCAGTGCGGGTGCCGCCGCTGCCCGGGAACCCCTGGGCGCTGCCCCGGCACGGCGCTGCCGCCCCCGGACCGCGACTGCCGCACGCGGGGCTCCGGCCGCTCCACCGGGGCCGGCGGGGAGCGAGGGGAGCGGGGGCGGCACGGAGCGAGACCCCCAGGCTACCCCCGGCCCGGGGTGACCGAGCGGGAACCACAGGCGTGTGGACAGCCCGACCCCAACAGACGCTCTTCGCGGCAAGCTCGTTCCCCTCACGGGAGATCCGCTCAAGAGGAGAGACCCCCTCCGCCACTGACCCCGCGCTCCCCCCCGCCCGCCCGGCCGCGCTCCGCTCACCGCCCTCCGCCTTCCTCCAGCCCGGCTGCTGCCGCCGCCGCCGCTCCAAGGTGAGGAGCAGGGGCGCGAGTGGCCGCCAGCCCCCGCCCGCCCACGCCCCCTCCCGCCCGTGGCCGCGGGCGCGCCTGGGACTCGTAGTCCCCCCGCAGCCCCGGCCGGGCGCGTCCCCGCCGCGGCCTACGAGTCCCAGGATGCCGCGGGCCCGTGCGCGCCCCCGGCGGCGCGGCCTGCGCGGGTGCCTTTTCTCGGAGAGGATAACGGAGCTCTGGAAGCCTGGGGTGAGCAGGGTTGGAAGAGTCCTTTAACATCCCCGAGTCCAACTGTCAACCCAACCATCCCCCTGTAACCCCGAAACCACATCACCCAGCGCCGGATCCTGACGGCTCTCGAACACCTCCAGGGACGGTGACTCCACCTCCCCGGGCGATCTGTTCCCGCGTCTGACCAGCCGAGCTGCTCAAATTTTCCCAAATATCTATCTGGGTGCGGTTTTCATTTCTTTAGGGGCGCAAAGAGTACCTAGGTATGAATTTCATTGTGAATATGCAGGAATTAGTAGTTAAATGCCTTCACAGATCTCATCTTCGAGTCCTTGGTTTATCATGTTTTGTGTCATAATGATAGCTCTGTCTTGCCCAAGACAAAAATGTTTTCCCACCTCCCAGATTCGGGTTTGTACAAAGAGTTTGTACAAGTTTTTTGTTTCCAACTTTGAAACCCTTATGCTCTAAGAGCATGAAAAAATTTGTGAAACTGATGTCTATAGGACAGTAGTATTTGAAAATCTTAAAACGATCCCTTGACATGGTAGTCCTTGTAAGAATGTAAGAGTAACTTAAATAAAATTAAAATTAATTCAAGGTGAAATACAGCGCTTTAAATTTCAGTATTGTAAAACTGAAATTTCAAGGTCAAAACATTTCTAAAGTTTCGTTCCTTTTAAAGATGAGGTTTGTTTACTCAAAACAGACTGTAAAGGAAAGGCATTTAGTTGGAATATTTCAGTAATGAATAATGCCACATACATCAGACTTCATTTGGACTGATGTTGGATGCCATTTTTATACAGAACTGGGTAAGTGGAGATACTTTGGGTAAGGCATGTTTGTTGATTCAATTTATTATCCAAAAAGCTACTTCTTTCCTGAACTTGGGAATCTGTAGCCTGTGTTAGAATGCAGGTGTAATTCACTTATGAGGGTGTGGCCTGGCAGTGAAATTCTGAGTTGCTTTGTTGCCAGTAAAACATACATTGCAGTTACGTACCACAGGAAGACCTGTTTATACACCCTGCACAAAGAGAAAGGAGAAGAGAAAGCCTCAAACACAGATTAGCAGATTTCCTGCTAGAAAAGTCCCCCCAAGTATGAAGCATCTCAAATGTTCCAGTAATCCTGAGGATCATGTTACACTAATTGTGTCAATGGTTGCATTTAAATACAGGCTGTTTTTAATTTCTTGTGTGCATTTTAGTGTGATGCACTCAAAGGTTAATAGCTATTTTTATTGCTTCTTTCCAGCATTGTGTAAAATGGTAAAAGATGCTGTGGTTCTTCTGCTCTGGGACAAGGACAGGGATTAATAAAGTGCTAAACTCAGTAGCAGCAAGATGAAAAGAGGATTTTTGGCCAAAACAAGAATAGGGAGGGAAAGTTAATACAGAATTAACAATATAGACAATTGAGGAGAGTAAAAACATTTGTGTGGAGGGTAATTGTGGAATATTAGTTAAGGGTGCACCCTCACCACTGGAGCTGTGTGATGACAGAGGGCTCAGTGTGAGCTTTGGGGGGCTCAGCTGGCTCCCAGGGGATGGTTTCCACTGCTCTTCAGCAGCATAAGGAAGGCTGTCAAATGCTGTCAAAGGCCAGATCCAGCACTCACAACTGCCTGGAGTGGAGCTCCAGCTGTTGGGCTGGTTATTTCTCAACTTCCTCCAACAGCCACTGATGGTGGGTATGGGCAGGGGAGGTGGCTGAGGGGCTGGCAGGGCTGAGTTCTGACATTTCCCACTGGGTCATTGGCATACACTTCCCATATGGAACGTTCCAAATGGGTCAGAGGGGCTCCATGAACTGGCTCACTCCCCATCACACCCTAACTACCCTCATGTATCTTCTGAGAATGAGACAACTTCCTAAGGCAGAAAAATCCCTGTATATATTTGGAGTCTTAGACAGGTGCTAGGACAGGTCAAACCTGAATTAGTAAAGCTGAGGTGGACATTTCCATACAAAGTGAAACACATTCGATGTACAGGATTTTTCTCACTGATTTCAGTGGCAGTAGGCTTGGCTCTCAAACTGCTGCTGTTAATTAGTTGCTACCCACATCCTATGCAGACACATAACTCATGTCAAGCTTTTAATTGTCCATAATAACACAATTGTTCTAGCAGAGGCCTAAACATTGGGACATTTTCCTTTTTTTGCACTGAAGTTCCTTGAAAATGGTTGAACTCACATAATTTAAAATTTCCCCTGAGAAGGGTGTGATTTAAAATCAGTGAGTGAGCTGGGTGTCCAGTTGGGAGTATAGACCTGTTTATAGATGCTTTGCATGTGCTGTTTCTAGCCCACCTGGAGCTGTAGGGTATCAGCAGAGGGCTGTGTGTATGCACATGATCAGTGTGCAGGGATAGAGGGACCTGGGGATATCAGCCAGCTTCATGGTATCAGCAAAATCATCCTAATGCAGAAGTGGCCCTCAAACCTGTGACTACACAAGACTCCCCAAGTTCTGCCTTTGGCCCAGATGCCATCAGGGAAACAGCTGAGCCTTCTGACATTGCTTCTTTGCCACTAACTTGCACAAACCTCCCCTGAGTAGCAGAGCTCAAGAGCACAACCACATTATCTTCTTTTTTAAAAGAAGCTCAAGAAATCTGTTTGTCTATAAACCTAGCATTTATCATCATCCTCCAGTATGGTATTCTTCCATTCCTGGAACAGCATTTTTACTTGGCCTCGCCTTGCTGCGTGCCTGCTCAAACTCTCCCCATCAGGTTCTGTTGTAATTAGCCACAGAGGAACTAAGTCTTTAGGCTTACTGCCAGCTCAGTCCCTTTAGCTGAACCAGGAATAACACGGGGAAGAAAAGGCAACAGTCAGAAAACATCGGCAACAGAGAACACTGGACAATCAATCCACAACACCTGTACAATGCTTGAATGCTCATACCTCATGGTCTTTTTTCCCAGCAACAGAACCACCACCTGTGGTGGATGCTTTGTCTGCTCCTTCACAGAAGCACTGCAAGTGGTTGCATGGCCTCAGCTGCTCTGGGTTGCTAACAGCCCTAATCAGCTCTTCAGGGCTATGCTGAACATAGGCAAGCCCTTTTGCTGGCCTTGTTCCATTCTGAGGCTCCCTTGCCAGCTCAGGGTAGCTCCCTTCTGCAGCTGTCTTGTTCCTGTTCCTCCTGTGTTGAGTCACTAGTTAAACCTCACTACAGAGCTGATCTGAGTGGGGTTTATCTGGGGCCTCACACTGCTTCCTGCTTTGATAATAACCAATCCCATTGACTAGTAGTAGATAACTGATGAGGTGATGCTGTGGCAGCATTTCCACCCAATAACATTTGCCCTGAAGGATTAGTAAGTAAATAAAACATAGAACCATGTTTATGGATGTTGTCATATCTCTTTCCAAATGTTTTCCTTTTTAGACTAAACAACTCTCTCTACTTGGAAGCTCACAGGTTCAAGGGTTTTGTTTCTGCAAGTACTTTGAAATCACTCTAACTTGTTTATATCTGCATTTAAGTGAAGGGCTCAACAGCTGCCAACTGCTGTCTACTTTTCTAGCACTGGCAGCCGTATTTATATTTACTGTGTTTTATAATAAACACTTCCCCTGATGCAATGCAAAATGGCATTTTTAAAAACTGCTTTATGCTGTTGATTCTACTTCTATAGTTTTGTTTGCTAGTCTGGTATTCACCCAATTTGTGTGCTGATACCTTCTTCTTTGACAGTGTCCTGTCCTTGAGGGTATTTAATTACTACCCTTTTCTGTATATTGTCGTTCATGCAAAGCTGGATTTGGTCCTTCAAAAATATTGGTGCTCTGCACATTTCCTCCCATTAAGAAAATGTTATCATCTTTGTATGAGGTAAGCTTGAGAGAAAAACATTTAGGCAAAATTATGAGAGCTTCAGGTTTTGTTTATTTCAGGAAATCCAGTGGATCAGAGTTTCATTTTTCTGTACTTTTGTTTCGTTTCTCTTATGTTCTCCTTATTCTACTGGAGCGTGGCTTAGTCAGCTGATGGGAGAAATGAGGAAGACTATAAGGCATACTAAAAGTACTAAAATCAGTTTTCATAATTACGTCTGTGAAAGTTTTACACCAGTATGGAAGCCTATAAGTACATTTTATAGCATATTTATTGCCATTGATTATCCTTTGTGCCAGCCTTGCTATTTTAACAACTGCCTAATGTCAGATGACTCATTGCTTACAGCCATATGGGAGGAAAAATAAAAAAAAGACCACATTGGTATACCATATGTGTATGCTATGTAGGGTGTTGTAGGACTGGAGAAAGTCTAAGGAAGAACTTCCTGGAATCTGGAAAGGGCAAATGATATTAGCACTAGGGAATCTTCCAGTGAGGAAGAGAAAAGTCAGTGCAGAGTTTTTGGTGAGTTTGGGTAAAGTGCTATGTGGTATTCCTCTTTGGTTGTGATTGCATGCATTATTAAAAGGAAATAAATACAACTGTGAAAAGCAGCTTCTCTGGCTATGCTGATCTCTTGCCTGAAAAGTCAGGCAAAGTGCCTCATTGTATCTAAATCTTTAAAATAAATTAATTTTCTGGAAGCACATTAGCTGCACATGCATTTTAGATTAAACTGTCACCCTTCTATTGACATATTAAAGCAAATAAAGTTATCTTAAAAATAGGAATGTTTTGATCTTGTGGTTTTGTTTGTTCAATGGGCAAAAATCTTACTACAATATTTTAAAATCGCTTGCCCAAACATTAAATTGTTATATCTTTATTACCCTTATGTTTTGTCTTCCTGCTGCTTCTCTGAATAGAACCATTATCTTTTTTCAGGAATTGAAAGTACACAAAGCACTGTTGCAGCAAGTTTTCAGATCATCCAAAGGTCTGTCATAATTTTGATCCAGCCAAGGAGTTGACTAGTTGGTCACTGAACAACTTCTTTTTCCTTTTTTTCCTGCACTGCTCAGGTACCTGTGGTCAAAAACCTCCTACAAATTAAACACATGATTCAGCTGAACATGGATCATCATTCTGGTTCAGACAGATAGTGCCAGAAGCAGATGTGCAAGAAAGAGCACAGCAGGTATATGTGATAGTTCTCTCTGATGAGGAGAAGCTCTGGTAATGGGGATTGTTTAGCCTGAAGAAAAGGAAGCCCAGGCAGGACCTTATTATCTTTACAACTACCTGAAAGAAGACTGTGGTGAGGTGGGCAGCAGTCTCTTCTCTCAAGTAGCAAAGTATAGGACAAGAGGAAAAGGCCTCAGGTTGCACCAGGTGAGGTTTAGATTGGATATAATAAAAAGGTTCTTCACTAAAAATGTTGTCAGGTGTGGCACAGGCTGCCCAGAGAAGTGCCTGAGTCACCATCCCTGGAGGTATTAGAAGGATGTGTAGATGTGGTGCTAAGGGACATGGTTTAGTGGTGGGCTTGGCAGTGCTGGGTTAACACTTGGACTTGATGGTAAAGGTCTTTTCCAACCTTAATGGTTCATATGATTCTAAGAATTGCCAGCTTGGTCTGTCTGGAACAAGACTCCTTATGTGCCACTCTTGTCCTCGGAGCTTGGAAACAGTGATTTACATTTTTTGGTTTGCAGATAAAGTGAGAGTGCATATTGCTCTGTGGTCCTGTTTCATTCATTGTGCCAGGACCTGTTCCAAGGACTGTGTTATACCCATAGGTGGGATGGGGAGATCTCTTAGTTTGTGTTACTTGCAAACTGCTGCTAAGTGTGATGTGCTAAATATTAAAAATAACATTAACGTTTCCTTTACAATCTAGTTATTTAGTGGAAGAATTTGGTTTATGATTTCATGTAAAGCCCACATGGCTTGAAAAGTCTAACATCAGAATTCTTTGTTGACATTATCTTTATTGAAGCATGGATCTTTAGCTTGGTTCACCATAAAGTGAAGCATTTGATTTATGATAATAGACAGTTCAGGGCTGTAGGGGCATTATAACGTTGCTGGTGTAGATACAACTTTATCAGAAGATACAAACATGACCCGCAATAGAAACAAACACCAAAGAGAACACAATGAAACATTCACTGCTTACAAATCACTTCATTACTACAGACACCAAATGGCAGTTACTGTAAGTAAATCAGTTTCAGAGAACTGACTACATTTAGACAGGGAATTGGGAATTTCTGTTTGGGGCTTAATCCACAAATCCTTAGTAGAAAAAAGTTTAATGTCAAGCATTTTTTTTTTATCCACAAAACAATGCTAACCAACAGACATATCAAAGAATAAGACCGAAGGATATCAACGCCTTTACAACTACTCTTGCAATTATCTTCTGGATTAGGTACTTAGATGATTTTTTAAAATACATTTTGTAAGAAGGTAAATAGCCCAAAAATCAGCAGCAAAAATATTACAACAACAAAACAAGTAAATACAGTGCCAATGTGTCATGTTGTAGAAGAGAATACGAAGAGGACAAACAATGATAACTTAATCATATAAAATGACACAGAGCTGAAATACAGTGCACTTAAATAACTATGTGACAAAGAATGTTAAATTCTGTACTTAGTATGTAGGTTTTTATAAACATAAAATCTCAAAAGTCTTTGTGCTTAAACTTTTTTTCCTGTTAAACAAAATTAGTTGCTTACTTCCAATACTGCCACTGTAACAGATATTACAACAGATCACAATTTTCACAGACACATCAACATTAAAACATTTACCTATGAGAAAATAAGTCACTTCTCATTAGTTCACAGTGCGAAAAAGTGGTGTATACTCTGTCTTGAAAAAGGCTTTCAGTTATTCATCAAGCCAGTTGCAGAAAAGTCCTGATACCAGATGCAGTGCTAGATTTAAAGAATGGAAAGCAACACATCACATGTTGGGAGGAAAAGAAAAATAAATTTCTCGTTTCTTCATGGATATCGTCTAAGTGACCTTCGTCTTCTGTTGAAGAAATGCCTGAGCCCATGTTGCCGTGAAAAATTCATCATGTAATTTTGTTTGCGAGTGCTGTCAAAGGGTGAAAGAAGAGTGTCAGTTTCTTTTATATGTAAATTCTTTTCTAGCAGTGAGCTAGTGGGACTGATTCTTCTTTGTCCTTGCAGGACTTTTCAAGTCTGTGCAAACTGCTGTGAAGCACAGCCTTTGTTTAACTGCAAAGGTACAAGGCAATTGAGAATCTGTCCCACTTGGCTTTCATTTACAGTAAATTATCTTAGGGAAAGGTTAAGAACTTTCAGCTAATGAAAACTGGTGCTGCCTAGGGCCAGATTCACTAAAACTTCATAACATTTCTCTATGGGGGTTTTATACTCCAGTTATCCTTCTGTCTTTGATCATTAACTGCTTTATCATGAGACCAGAGGAAAAGCTTTATCTTCTTTTACCTTATGGAAAATGAAGCACAACACTTTTATTTAGATTAATATTTCCTTCCCCTATGAACCTTCTTCCAAAATGAAAGGAAGGTTTGGGAAATAAGTGTCATCATATCTGGCAGGAGACCAAGCAAGAGCACCCAACTGCAGCTGAATTTAAGAAGGCACACTTGTTTGGAAGACCTGCCTGGAGTACAAGGCCCATCCCACCTAATGTAGGTTTCTACTTCTCCCACTGAGGGAAGAAGACACCATGAGAGGGCAGATCTGTGAAATGAAGACCTGCAGTCAACAAATCTCCCATTTGTGGCTTCAAGGAATGTTTTCACTAGTGAGTTTTGTCTGTAAGAAGTGAATACTCATAATGTAGTAAGTCATACTTTCCTCTCTAGTGCATAAGCTTATTTTTAGTGAATATGGCCCTTAGGAAAAAGGAGTAATTGTATGCTTTGCAAAATACCTGGTTTTCCACAACCAAAACCAACCTTTGCTGTAGTATGCCAATTTAACCTAAAAAAATGTGTCTAACAAAATTATGCCCTTTTCATGAGCTAATCTTGAACAGAATTGACTAAATTAATTAATAGTTGTCATGTCAAAATCTAGATTATATACCTCTAAGTAAGTCCAAGTCATTTCCTGACTAGTTTTCCAAGGTTTTGCAATTTTTATTTTTATTTTTTTTTTTACCCCACTGGAATGTACATACAAGAATGAAATAAAGACCAGCTCCTGGTGACAGTGAAAGAAAACAGATGTACACTTGGCACAACTTTTGGCACTGTCACAGTAAGGTAGAGCTCTAGATCATCTGGCAATGCAGGGAGGGGTTAATGTTGACTTATTCAAGTGAAAAGGAAAGGTCTGTGCTGATTTGTAAGTTTTGTGTGAGGGATTGATAGTGGTGAGTTTATGTAACTTCAATGCACTTGGTAGCTCAAGTACAAAGCAGGACTGAACATCAGTCCCACCCTGGCTCCAATGCCAGCTGTCTCACTGATGAAGGCAGGAGGGAAATTATGACTCCAAACCTGCTCCTGAGATTGGCTGCCATTGGTCATGAAGCTTGAAGAAGTTCTTAATTTTCCCTTCCCTTTAATTCCCATTGCCTGGAAAGTGGGTGGTTCCTCAGACACAAGGCCTTCGTGGCTACATCGCAGCTCTCAGGAGAGCATCCTAAGCATGAGGTGAGGATAAAGCACCTATCTGCTGGGAGGAGGCTGCTCTGCAGCCAAAACACAGCAGATGGGCCTGGGAGAAAGCCCAGCTCCGAGCAGCTTTGCTCTTTGCTCTGGCTACATGGGACCAAACACAGCCTGCCAAAGTGTTTGGCTGAAAAAATTGCCATTTCTGGACCTGGTTAAATTTAGGAGTGAACTTGGTTTTGCTAGCCTCAGCTTGGACAACACTTGGACTGATGGGGCACATGCTGAGCTGCAGTCCTTGTCCCAGGAGCCTTTTCTGTGCTGTCTTCGGTCTGCCTGTGTCCAGCAACAGCCCAGCAGAGATGTTCAGGACTTGTTTTGGACATTGCTATGAGCACCTGGCCTCTATTTCACTTCAAATGACCAACCATTTTGTATCTGGCCTTAAAGGGATGGTGAAGATGTATAAAACAATGAACAAAGAAAAAAGAAAGGAAAAGAAAGAATTGAAAAAAAAGAACAAAGAAATGCTTACCTAGTAATGTAGAAGGAATTTACTATTTTTTTTAATCTATATAATTTTGTTCCATTGGAAGATGATCAAGGTGTTAGAAAGAAGCATGTATTTATGCCTTATACTGAACACCATAGCAGTACAGTGTGTGAAAAATAAGAGAAGTCTAAATTCTCAGGAACTCAATGTGGTTTTTTTAACTTGCATCAATGTAGTTCAAACTTGTCCTCACTGACATGAGACAGACTTTCCAACTACTTGTTGGTTGCCACAGAAAAACCTTGATGCCTGCTGTAGAAATACTGTGATTTTCACCCTTTCCATGGGTAAATATGTATACCCTATGCATTACAGTATTGTATCACATTGCACCACAAAATCAGAGTAGGTGTGGTTTTCAGAATCAGTGGCAACTTTAAGACAGCTTTGTCAGTGGGTAATGGACTGGTCAGCACCTGCTGAGCTTTCTGTCTTTTCTGTGCATTCACTGAACCATCAGTCAGTCAGTCAGTCAGTCAGAGAAGTTCAGATCCAAAGTAATTATCTGTGTATTACTGATGGAGCACAAAGCAAACAAAAACAATTAGCAGGAGTGACTGCTGTATAATCTGACAGTTTTGAGCGAACTACTAAAAAATAACCAGTAGATAATACTGTTTAAATTTATGTAGGAAACCCTAAAAAATGTTCCAATGAAGTACCTGGAGTTGTGCTAGTTGGATGAAAGCAATATGGAGCCAATGCAGAAAAGCAAAAAACAAAACTATCTAGGGTGTGTGCAAAAAAATACCTACAATAAAGCAATTTATGAGAAGGAGTCTCTCTGGACTAAAGTCTCTTTAGTGTTTAGTAGAGCATTATGTTTATTGCATGTTTCCTAAAGTACAATTTGAATTACAAGGCTGCAATTGAAAGTTTATAAAAATGGAACAAAGCCAAACTGAGTGAAAAATACGCAGTACATAACCCCAGTAAGTACTAATGTCTTTCCTTATTTGTGTGTTTTTAATTGATGGGGCACAAAACAGGAACAAAATAGAAACAAAAATATTTGAATAATAAAATTAAACATGGAAAAAGTCTTAAAACACAAGCCTAGTCTTGAGGGACATACCTCAAGAAAAGGTATGTCCCTCAAGACTAGGTTTGGAGTAAATTTTGATGGTGAATTATGAATGCTTTGTTAGGCAGGTACTGTAATGGAAAAAGTCACATGCTCTGACTGAGGGCTCATATCAATGGCAAATATTCTTTGGCTTTGGTGGAGTCAACACTTGAACCCTGAGCTCAGTAGCTCTACTGGTTAGTGGTATCCACTACCTGCAGCAGCACAAAGCAGCTGGGTTACATGAAATGAAAGCACTGCCTGGGGACACTGGTTCTGTGTCCAGGGGGCAGGTTTGGCCATGGCACCGTGCAGACTGACTGACATACACTTCCTGACTGTGGCTGCATCTCTGTGGTCATTTATTACAGAAAAAAGTGGGAATTGCCCCTTGGCTGCCCATACAATGCTCTGGGGGTCCTCCACAGATGGGGTCTCACTGTACCCTATCTGAAGCAGACAGAGAAGTCCCATTGCAGCCTTGGTGAAATTCCCACTGGCACAATCTACTGAACAATTTCTGCTAAGTTTAACTTCCCCCAAAGCTCACTGAGGAAGCAGTGCAGGATCAGGGCCCTCAGGAGCTATGTGGCATATCTCAGAGTATAAAAAATTTTCCACCAACCCATCATTGACAAAACTTTGTGAAAGAGCTGTAGCTGTAACAGAAACATACATTTAATACTGATTCAGGGAAAGTACTTACCTTATTCTAGTGTAAAACCAATGACAGCAAACAATGAAATACAACACAAGTTAGAAAATGCCTTTCAATGCATGCAGCACTGTGATTAGTCATAAAACCCTGATGAGGTTTAGAGGCAATATAGGACTTTTCATCTCTTTTGAAAATAAAAATTGAACAAATTATTTCCTCAGCTTTCAAGTCAATGTTTAGATTTTTATTTTCTATAAAATTCAGCATGCACTTTTTAGAAACATAATAGAAATGTAATAGAAGCACAAACCGCATCATATTAAATTTGGCATAAATGTTGTGAATATTCAGATAGTCACCTAATGTTTGAACCACTTATGTTCTTTATCATAAATTTGTTGATACTTAATTTAAATGCATTTTTCAAATCTTTGCTTTTTATTAAAAAAAGGAAGCTGATGAAAATCAGTTTTTTCATCGTGAGCATTTCTTGTTAAATCTAGAATATACAATTTGTATTTAATTATTCCAAAATAAGGATAAAAATTCTTTGCACCAAATGCAACATAACTTCTCACTAAATCATTTGTGCCAAAAATGTGAGAATATCTCAACAATGAAGAGCATGGAGTGATGGCTATGGAGAGATTAATTTTGTTATCTATCAGTTAACCATAAAATAGTAGGTGGGGATAACATTTCTTGCATTCCTTGTACAACTTTTATTCCTTTGGATCACATTTACAAGTTTTGGCATAAAGAAAACAATATCAGACCCTTAGTGTTCATCTTATAACTATCCTTTATTTCTCAGTACCTTTGACTTTTAATTAAGTTAATGAGATGTCTCTAAGGGCCTGCCTATACACAAAGAAATGGCAGTCGTGTAATGCACATGCAAGGAAGTGTGAGGTGTGTGTGCAGTGGGCAGGCTGAGAGCTGTGCTTCCAGAGAAAAACAATGTGCCAAATGAAATGCAGAATTGGACATGGGCTCTTCTTAGGGCAGAAGTACAGAGGCACAAAAAAACACTCTTTCTTAAGCCTGGGATAAAATACTTTTTTATCCTAAGAAGAGCCACATGGAACACATGAGAGTTGGGCCCAAAGCTTTCTTTACAAATGGAGAGAAGAAATGCTGCACTAATGAGGAATAATCAGCACTGGATTATAAAAGGGAGTGGACAACTTAACAACTTGCATCCTCTCCCCACCAAAGGACAGACATCAACTCTTAAGTTGGCAAGTTCAATATAATGTATAACATTGTCAACACAGGTATTTGGTTTCACCTGTTTAAAGAGGTGCTCAATTTAAATTCATTTGCAGCTGCACCACAATCTTAAAAATATTGCTTTTTATTGAGTGATTCAAAGAGGTCATTCAAAAGTGGAATGATTTTAAGTAAGATGCAAAAGCATCCATCTTTGGTCTTTCTTATCACTGCCAGGTATTTTTCATGCATGTATAATCTGCATGGTGATTTTTTTCCCCCACAGCAATTTTCTTGGGGGCAAAGAGGAATCAAAGGAATGGCATCCTGAAGGCATGTTTTCTGGTGAGAGGATGGTGGCCCTTGACTCAGAAATTGGTTGAACTGAACAGTGTCATGACCCTGGCTGTGCTTCAGCTGTAGCAGTATCTGCACTATGACTTGGCAGCTAGGCCTGGGACAGAACTGATTGCAAGTCTTTGGATTGCTATTCTCAGTTGGGCCATGAAAGCAGATATTCACAGATACGCCCCTGGGGTGAGCACTCTAGGGAGGAGCAGGGACATCCCCTGTTTTGGATGGGAAATAAAATCAAGAAAATCCTTACTTTCTTTGCCTTCCTACAGATCAGCTCTGCCTGCTGGAGGTGCTTTCCCTGCTTGCTTTCTTACTGCAGCCCATGGCTCACTTGCCTAGGGGCTGAGGAAAAGCTGGCACAGCACCTAGCAGTGCACCTGGGGGTGCAGGCAGCCAGGCCAACACATAGGCTGGGAAATCAGGCCTCTATCACCCCACAGGGTAGTGAAGAAAACACAAGAAGAGATGTATGTAAAGCCAGGGATTTATCTGTGTCCCAAACCACACCTCCTAGTGTAGGTTGGCTCCTTGCTCTGACACCTCACAGGCTGAGGCTTGCCCGTTGCATCAACATGGGTACACAGATCACAAACATGGAAATCTAGGACTGAAACCAGAGCCAGTGAGGATAATTTTGGTGGTTCTGGAGAGGTGTATAGGTTGTCATCCAGGTGGGTGGTGGAATGCAGGGTTGTAAGAGGACTGAAGACAGACTGTGTTGGACATGGACCATCAATGGGCTCTTATCTAGAGATGTTCACAGCCTTCTGAGACCAGGCCAGAGTTCCAACAGAAATAACTTCCAGTTTAGGAGGCACAGGTATTTCCTAAAGTAGCTTTGGGATGAATAAACCAGACAGAAGCCTACCAACTCTCCAATGACTCCCTATAGAATTAATGGGAAGAGGTAAACCCTGGTGAATGGTTCAAGCTCAGGCTGTCCCTCTCTGCAGCCCTGGGGTGGCTATTGCCCACAGAGCTCTCCCCTGGCACTCTGGGTCCCAGAGCACCCTGAGGACTCTGCCTCCTCCCCCTGCTGGAGAGCTGCCTGGGAAAGGGGGGTTTGTTCTTCCCAGAAGAAGGCAGTGCTTTTGTACCCTTCATTGGAAAATGAAAGAATATTAAGAATGGAAGCCAAGTCCTATCCCTAGTACTCACAGTGTGATTCCTGGTAGCCCTGGTGTGTGCAGGATCATCTAGGGTGAGTACTAACAGATACTGATCCAGGCTCCCTTCTGATACCCTGCAGCACTTCATGGAGGTGACTGAATATCTTCAGCATTTAACAGGGGAAGAAACTGAAGTGCTGGGGGTAAAGTGGTCAGTGTGAGGTGACCAAGTGAAATAGCAGAGCTACAGAAAAACCAGGATGAGAGTATTTATTGATAAGGAAGTTTCAGATTACTTGCAAATAAATTTGAGGAGGCCTAAAGAATATTTTGATGAATTACAATGTGCAGATAGAACTTAAGCAAAGCAGAGGAGTTAAATGCAGCTGTCAGGTCTGAGCACATGCCAGTACAGGAATCAGATGCACCATGGCATGTAATTCTGTCCTTCCTCAGAGCAGTATGTCTCATGTGTTGTGGTTAGTAGGGACTGGAACTCTACATCTGGCCTTTGGGAAATAAGATATCAAGGCACTGTGTTTCACAGGACTTGGTAAGGGAGAAATCAGTCCAGTTTGGTCTGTCTTTCTCTGTGGATTGTACCAGATGTCATTTGAACAGGGTGGAAATCCTCTGTCTCTAGCCTGATATTTAGGGGAATTTTCTGAAGCTCTTAAAGCTCTTTAACAGGACTAAAATAATAAAAGGGAGGATACACTGTCTGTCCACCTGGTTCCTTCTCTTGGCAAGGTGTGATTACTTGCTATGGCCATTCTAGTATAACATATCTCACATGACTTCTTGTTACCATTCAGCTTTTGTGTTTAGTCTACAGCCTGGCAGATCTCATTGTCAGAGAAGTTCTCCACATTTCAGCCTCAGAGCAACTTTTTAAAGATCTGTTTTATTCCCACTTATGGCCCCTAATTCAGTGCTTGGATTGATGGGTAACATTATACTTTATTTTTTCTTTTACATGTTTTTTTTCTATTAATTTTATTTTTAATTGCAAGGTAGAAAGACTTGTGTATATTTCAGAATGACCAGTTCCCTTTTCAATGGTTTCCTAAACATGGTGACCTTCCTGCAGGCTCATACTCTTCCATATCTTTCCTGATGCAGCATCATACAGCCATTGATTGACTAAACCAGGAATCATATCCATCTCTCTCCTCTGTTCCTTCCAGTTTTAAGCTTAATGTTATGGAAGCAGAGCCCAGCAAGGTGTGTAAAAGCAGCGGAGGGTGTACAGTTACTCAGTGTTGGGACCAGTTTGGTTTGGGGTTGATATGAGTGCCATGCAAGCTGGTGCTTCTTGGTGGAAAGGAGAACAGGACTAACTAGCAATCAGACAATTCACTTTTCTACTGTTAAAAAACATTATTTGCAGTGCCTCTGCTAATTCAGAAACCTCATAGCTATAATTACACAGTCTGGATGTTATCTAAGCCTAATTTCTCCATTGCTTGTTTTTAAATTGTTCAATAAAAAGAATGTTTGAACCTATCTATGGAGCAGGCTCGCCTCTCTTTGCCAACCACTGCCAGCGATGAGTTCCTGCCCGGGAAGCCACTAGCACTTCACTTCTACTGGAACTAAATTGTTAGAGAAAAAGCAGGTCATCTCTTCGTGATGCAACACAGGAAAAACGGGTTAGCTGCCAGCGAAACCCATCTCAAGAATGGGAGAATCAGGAGGGTGCAGACTTGGTAAAATCTTGACAAGGGGATGAATATAGAGCTCGGACCATAGGAACCTGATTTAGTGAACCCTGTTTCTGAACAG
Source organism: Serinus canaria (assembly GCF_022539315.1). NCBI lineage: Eukaryota > Metazoa > Chordata > Aves > Passeriformes > Fringillidae > Serinus > Serinus canaria. The sequence goes on from NC_066314.1 coordinate 12,264,050, forward strand.
TATCCTTCTTACTAAAAAAAGGAAATGAATAAGGCATTAGTTGCTAACACAAATTTTTAAGAGGCACAACAACATTACTTTGTGCAATGAACAATACAGAAGAATGTTTTTTTATCTTTGAAAGGATATAGATCAGCCTTAAATGGCAGCACAGTGTTGAGCAGGATATCCTTTCTTATGTCCCAGCACAATAATTTTTTAATAGTTATTGCTGCATTATAGGACCACAGCAATACTTGGAGGTGATAAAGCCCCGCTTTCCCTCCTGCATTTTTCCACAATTTTTTCCACACACCCCCCTGCTGTGACACTTACTTTGTGTCCATCTTAACTACTGACTGTTGCAGTCAGGGCAGAGCATCAGGAAAGATAGGATTTTAAAGGCTTCCCTTTGAGAAAGGATTCCCTGGGCCACAATGGTTCTTAATGAGCTTAATACTCATATCATGCTGGAGAAATTTCAGTGCTTTCTGAGGTGGGGTGGGATGAGGTGAAGCTGATACTCACAGGACGACTTCTACGTGGTCCAAAGCCCACTGATCATGACCTGTTCCGTTGTGACGGGGCTGCCACCAGCGCAGTAAGACTCCTTTCATTCGTGCCTCCCTGTCACACAAACACAAGGGCCTGTGAGAGCTCCAGACTATTGGTGCTCTGCATATCCCTAGCTATCCCCCAACAGGAACTGAGAGCAAAGTCAAATTGTTTCTATGTCACTGAACATCAACACATTGTATGTGTAAAACACTTAACAGCTAAAAATGCACACAGGTAGGGAGGATTTTTTCCCCTACCTTCAAAACAAATATTTTTTCTGCTTTTCTTTTAAGTCCATTGATAAACACTAGCCTGGAATTTCTTAATCAGCCTCCCTCTTAAGTCTTCTTCTTTGTTTATCCTCTTATCAACCTTTTTTCTTCAACAGTTATGCAAAGATAGGTTATTTTTTAGCAGAAGTGTAACTTGTGCAATTAGAGGTAATGAAACGTGACTGGGTACTCACAAGGGAACGTTATAAGACACTCTTTGGGCTTGTATAAAGTCCTTTGGCTGATGCTGTGCAATTACTTGCCATGTAATTCCATTATTTACACTGTATTGGAGGAGCACTGCCTTATCTACAGTGTTAGGATCACTCAGATTGGTATTGCAACTGTCTGTTTGTGAAATACTTCCAATTTGCAAAACAAACATTATTTTGCTGTAAAACACAAAGAGAAAAAGTATTTTTAATATGCAAAATTATTCAAACAGGAACAATAGTATTTCTAGGTTTACTGCAATTACCTTATCAAAACCTGTAGCATTTTCAAGAATCATTACTTTAACATGCAAAATAAACTGTTCTCACATCTTTAAAACACAGTTCCCCTTTCAAAATAATAGTTTACTATGTATAATATATTGTTGCAGGCAGGATCCAATTTTGCAATATATCCTCACAAAACTGAGATGGATAAAAATGCAAACATGTAAATGAGTGTATGAAAAGTTTAAAAAGAACAAATAAAGGCTGAATATAAGAAAGTGCCTAAAAATATGTTTATCATATTCTACCCAGGTGTTCAAGTAAGAAGAGAAGAGCCTGATTTATATCTGGCCCATTGGCCAATTCATCCTGTTTCTAATCTTGTTTGGACAACTCAGTATAAACCAGTCCTGAAAGCTGTCACTCTGCTAAGAGCCAGCATAGGCTGTTTACATTTGTTTTCCATGGCCAAAGAGGCTCAATAGATGAAAAACATACTCCTGTTCATTGCCAGGTGAATATAATTCTATTTGACAACTGAAATGAGAAAATGACCCAGTAATTACTAAATAACATCTTTAGTCATAACCATTGTGGAGGCACATACAAACATGGGATTTGTCTTATCAGATCAGGCACTGATCCAGGCAGTCTGGTGTCCAGTCTTTGCCAACAGCTTCATTGTCAGTGCTGGCTTACAGAGACAGTGCTCTGTTGGGCATGATGAAAACATCTGACCTTTTCATCTGACATCCTCACTCTCCATCTCCCAAATAGAAGTCACAAAGCAATTTGCCAGCCTAATGTTTTCTGCCAGTCTCATCCAACTGCATGGCACTGCCAGGTCAGTCCATCCTCATCTGTACTGGCCCACATGGTTGCACACACATGTGAAGAGTTTCCTTTCTCATGAATTGTTAAAAGAGCTGTTTAGGCTCAAGCTATTACCTTGCTCGGGTGAGATCCAGAGGCTTGGTCACAGCTTGTCTTATTTGACATCCGTTAAAATAGAGTGAATCTCCATGGGCGTAGGGTGCCAGCTGTCCACATCCATTCCCTATCACTCCCCCCTGAATGGTTTCCCAGTTTATTTCAGTGACTCTTTCCGACTCAAAATTATCTTTAATATAACTTGGCAGATCATGGCTAAAAACAGAGCAGTCATCACCTAAAAATGACACAATGAAGTTGTAAAACATGCAAAAAATAGAAAGAATGGAGAAAATTGAGTAACAGGTCATTGTAATTCCTTTCAAGGTTGTGGCTCAATATACGGTGTGAGGACAGTCTGAATATATTTCAGCAGATCCATTAATAATGTGTAGATTGATATACAGCAGTCATTTTTACAAAATTGAGGTTGTGAGTCTTATTTTTACAGCAGTATAACTTCAAGAACTGCAATACAATTTCTCCTGGTTTGCACTGATGCCAATAGGAGAAACCTCAAATTGTCGGTTGAAGGCAAATACGTCTAAAAACTCAGAAGGGATCTGATCTTATAAAGTTATGAGGCTCTCCTGGAAGACATTAAACACTGGCTCCACTCCCACAAAGCACTTAGAGCTTACCAAGGGCACTCAGGTACCATTAGGCATGTGCTTAGCTGCACTGAGGGCTTAGAGCAGAACACTCTGTCCTGATGGGGCACAGAGTCCCTTACAGATGCCAGTCACCAACATCTGGATCCCATTTGCACATCCTCTGGGATACACCCTTGGAAGGAGCATGGAGTGGAAGCCAATTCTGGGTAATCAAGTAGCCATGTTCTGCCTTCAGTGAAGGCTGGGTGGACTTTCCATACAGCGCCAGGTGGGAGAGACTGCTGACTCAATATGGAAAGAGTAAGGAGGGGGTAAAGCTGTTATTTGTCAGAGCCCTGACAAATTATTAATTTTGGATTTTTTACTCAGACATTCCAGTGATTAATTTGGACATGATACATCACTTTGTCTTTTTGTTTGATTTTGAACTAGACTAGACTGCAGTAGATGTACAGGAGAGAAATGAAGAAATGGAACCTTGGAATCCTTCATCACAGATGCAGATAGCTCCAGTTGTGCAATACCCATGGCCACTGCAGAGCTTTGGGCATGCTTCCCCAATGTACACGTGATCAATTGCCCAGCTCTGCTTCTCTAGTTCTTCTCCCTTCTGAATCCACCTGAACTGGGTTGCACTGCAAATACCAAAATCCAAATACTGTGTTAGGATACATAGCAATTAAAGACATCTATACGGTGATATTCTAATACACCAGCAGCAAATGTAACCAAAAATGTCATGTGAGGGAGCTGTGACTTCAGTAACGGGAAAGACCCACCCTGGTACATCATTGGCAGTAGTGACTTCTATTAACTAAAAGCTTCCTGAAGAATATTAGTTATTTTATTTGCAGGGACCTTTGTGACAGGGAGGAATGATGAGTTTGACTCCATGTTCTCAGAGGCTAATTTATTACTTAATGATACTATATTATATCAAGAACGCTATATTAAACTATACTAAAGAATACAGAAAGGATGCTTACTCAATGCTAAAAAGATAATAATGAAAACTTGTGACTCTTTCCAGGGTTTTGACACAGCTTGGCCCTGATTGGCCAATGAGTGAAATAACTCACACCAGAATCCAGTGAAACAATCACCCGTGGGTAAACAATCTCCAAACACATTCCACAACTCAGGAGAAGCAAATGTTTTGCTTCTAGATAAGAACTGTTTTCCTTTTCTCTGAGGCTCCTCAACTTCCCAGGAGAAAAATCCTGGACAAAGGGATTTTTCAGAGAATGTGAATGCCACAACTAGTAATGTATCAAATTTAAATCCGCAATAAGGAATCCTTTTTAATTCACCAATTAGGAACCAAAAAGGTTCTTAGTAAACCATGCGAGCAAGACAGCTGTCGTTTTATAGGTCCACAGTGAGCTGACCTTTCATGAACCTACCTGGATGAGACATGGTCAGGCAGCTGGATAGTTATTCTTCTCCACATGGAGCTGTTGACAGAGTTATAGATGGTAGCTTCATGGAACTGAAATGGGGAGCAGCCAATGCTATTAGATGAGGAAGGAAGGCAGTGTGTCTGGACAAGTTGCCATGAGTCTGTCCTGTAGGAAGCAAAAACAAAAAAGAAAAAAGTTATAGAACAACTGAAAAAATAATGAAAGGAAAAGAGATTATTTCTAAGGGTCATGACATTGCCTGTCTTACTAAAGAAACACAAGAGATTGTCAGCAATAGTTTCCATGCTCTGGAGCCACAAATAAACAAGAGGTGAGAGGTCAAAGCACAGGTGAAGCCATGGGGAATGTTTGAGTGTTGTGGAGCCCTTGGTGGTACTCCCAGCTGTGTGGCACATAGAGCTGCTCTGACAGAAGGATTTATTTAAGACGTAGCTCCTTAGCCTCTTTCTTGCAGTGTTCATGAGAGTCCCAATAGAATTTGCTACATTTTTACCCACAGCTTTTTGAGCACAGAATATACCTTCATTTTTACAAATTATAACATGCTGCTATTCCACAGCTCATGAGGCAGTGTTGTTGTTAGCTAGTTAAAGACCAATTTGGAGTTCAGTAACTCCCATTTCATGGCAGCTTGGTCCTATATCCTACTGGTTTCCTGCAAATGTGTTTTCCTGTGAGCACATTTTTAAGAGGAACATGCTCATGATTATAACTACAAGCTCAATGCCATGAATCTGTCAACATCTGGGATAAAATATAAAGCGAATTTATGGGAGTTATGTAGACAAATCCCAGTGCTTGCACACGGGCTTTGTTCAGATTCTGTTACAATATGAATAGCAAAGCATATTACAATAATTCATTTTACAACATGAATAGCAAAGCTTTAATAAATAGAAGCTCTCTATATTTTAATGTCATTCTGGTTTTTTTTTCAGCTCTGTGTATTCTGCTGTCATTTACCTGGCATCCTTTGTATACTCCAACATCACTGAGTGGAGGTCCCCACAAGAATTTGCCTCACAGCCAACCACGATCTATAGCGCAAATAAAATCAACAGCTATAACAACTCAGGTAGACATTTAAAGTGATGTATAATCAAGTTATGTTCTCCTTTTTTTTTTGTTTCTTTATTAGGTGTATGAAGGATTGTCAACTTAGAACTTGGGCAAAATCCATCACAAGTGGATGGAAAACAAAAGACATAGTACTTCAGATACTGTTTTTACTTAAAGAATTTTACTTCCTTGCTACTGTTGTTTCCTAACAGAATCCTAACACTTCATTTCTAAAGTCCAAATTAAATATCTAAACAAACATTTTTTCTGAAACAAAAGATATGGTAGTTCCTTGGCATTTCCAAAAGTGAAGCATCTATGAAATTTAAAATTTATAATGATAAACATGTGGACATAAACTTTAAATCAGTGCAATTTAGGTACAGAATTATTCTGAATATTTGAAACTATAGACATATTTGTTCCATATTACAGTAGAAAGATTACAGTACCCAGTGTACTTTACTGATTAGATAGTACTATGCTAAATTTCAAAACCAAACAGAAGCCATGCCAGAGCTGAGTTCCTAATTTAGAAATAAAATCTTTGCTGTGAGTGGTGAAGAAAAATGGGGAGAAGGTCAGAAAAGAAAAACTCTGCAGTAAAAGTTTAGAAATATGAACTATTGAATGCTGATGGGTTATCCTAATTTTGGCTTTAAAATAGAGGAAAAAGATGATAGGCTGGGTAAAATAAGCATCTTGGAGGCAGTCTTGACCTTCAGTAGTAAGAAACTTCAGACTCCCTCTTGTATATTTTTTTTTTGGCATACTGAGTGGGGAAGCAGTGCTTTAGGGATTATATTAGACAGTCAATATGAAATAGGCAGTGACATTGAGAAAAGGTGAAAATATTGACCAGTGGAAGATGGTAAATTCTAGAACTATCTCGTTAAACAGAAGAGCAAGAAAAAAAAAACATAATAAGAAAATGGATTAGTATTTTGATAACCCTTTCATATTAGTTCCTAGTTTAAGACAGGGTACTTGAGGAACAGCCAAGAACATTTCTGGAAAACAACTACTTGTTGCCTTTGGCCCTGGGTAGAATTCTACCTTAAATCAAATTAAAGTACTCAGAAATGTTTCTCTGATGGTTTAGGTCATTTGCCATGACACAAGGAAGTAGAAGGGGCACTTCTACTTGAACAAACTTGCATATTCCATATGATGCTCTTCTCCAGCCTTCTCCCTTACTTTTTCTGTTCCTTCACAAATTAGAGGAAAATAACTTTTTCTGCATGGCATCTATTTTCACCTTAGAAAATAATTCCTACTGTATCTGATGATCTGGTCATTTCAGGAAAATGGTATTAGACTTCCAATTCCTCTGACTCACCCCAACAGCTTACATACAGTCAGAATATTTTGACATTTTAAATTCATGCAGCCTATCTGGTTCTCATTACCTATCCTTCATATTTTCCTTTAATTTCTAGTAAAAAATCACTATTAATTATTCATCCAATTGAGCATCCTAGTTGGAAGAACAATAATTTCTGGAGAGAAATTAGATGAATTTTCATTGTGTTCTTTGCTTTGGAGAGAGAGAACATTTCTTACTTTAAACTGCATCATGTATCCTGGCTGTATAATGAGCTCCCTGGAGGACAGGATGTTGTGTGTTTTATCCTTTTTCTTATTTGGCCAGTAGAGATGGAATGATGGATTTCCACAGAACCCTGCAGTTCTGACTGCATTAGGGTAAAAGCTCCAATTTTCTTCATGAGAGGTGCCTTCTATTAAGATGAGTTAAATAAAATTACTGCATTGTCTTGGAAAACATCAAGGCTTAGAAATGAATCCACAGAATCACTTGATAGAATACTTTAGTGATATGGACACTACATTTATGCCATCTGTAATGACACACAGTAAGCTACAAAGAGAGAGACATAATAAAGACATTCATTGCCAGAGAGGTAATTATAGCATTTAAATAACAGTAGTTTTAAAAAATATGATAAGAGCATAGTACCAGAAATTTAAATGAAATTAGTTGGACTGAAAAAATTTTTTCTATGTGTACAGACATGTGCACACATATACATCTGAATATACATGTATGTGTGTGTGTGTATATATATATATATATATATATATATATATATATACAAACACACACACACATATATATTTATATACATATATTTACACACTTCTCTGAATAGCATGAAGAATAGCATACATACAGCATTAGTCTACAAAATGAAAAATGTGCAGAGTTAAAATAAAAGAAAGTCTGCTTGCAAGCTCACAGGGCTCAGGTAAGATAAGAACAGATATCACCAGACCACGGATGAGCTGTGGCAGGCTGTTTTACCATCATCAAAGGTGTCCACCAGCTGGCTGGGGTTGATCTCTGCTCCCCCTATCAGGATGTTGTCCAGAGCCCACTGTGCCCGCTCGGGGCCGGGCACCACGATCCCGCTGCTCAGAGTGAAGGGCTGCCACCAGCGCAGGCGCGTGGTGTTGGTCAGGGCGTGCTCGGGGAGCAGGATGTAGTCGTGCCTCACTGAGATGTACTTTTGGTAATCCATCTCATGGAGCAGAGTCCAGGATATCCCTAGAATGGAAAGATTCAGGTTTCGTGATGTAAAACCAAGCGTGTGGTAGAATCTGCTAAAGGATTAAAGTAAGATAATAGGAAATAAAAAGTAATAGCTATGGTCTTTTGATAGAGCTTGACTCCTAAGGATAATTGGCAACTGTTACTCACTGCAAGAGTAATCTTGCAATTGTAAAAAGGAAAAATCAGCTTGGGTGGAAGCCACTGATAACTGAAATAAGGCAGGAAGATTATGGAAAACTTCTGAGCAATAGATGGAACTTTTAGATGGGGAAAAAAATCTTTGCATGGACAAAAATATCTTTGCAATTAAGAATTAGTTTTTTATTTTGGATCTCTGACAACTTATCAGTTATTCATGGTGGATGGACACAGAACCAGACTGTAGCTCAGCTGTAAATATAGCATGTACTTGCCTCCATCAATGGAGTAGTCTAGCAGCACTCCTTCCTTTCTGCAAGTTGGTCTGTGGCATGTTGTCATGTTATTTTCACTCCCAATTCTCCCCCAGTACTGTAGAAACCTAAGAGTAAATGAATATGATCACATTTGTTAGACTTGTACAAACAGAGGTTGCTTTCTGTTAACAGACATGCTGAAATTGTTCCAAATACCAGCATTTTAAAGCAAATAACACTGATACACAAGTACTACAAAGGTTTCCATGGAAAAATTTTCATGGGAACCTCATGGAATTCAACTAAGAACTGCCCCTGGGAGGGAGTAACTCATTGCAAATGTACCAGCCAGGGGCAGACTGGATGGGAGCTGCTTTGCTTAGAGTTCCCTGAGAGTCCTGGTGGAATGGGAGCTAACCATGTGTTAAAGTGCCCTTGTATCAATGAAGGACATAAAAAAAGTTGATAAACTGAGGCAAGGTTGGAACCAGAGCTCAGAGCCAGAGGTCATACACTGAAAAAACAGGAAGTTCCAAATGGATTTAACAGGGGAAAAAAAAAAAAGGAAAAATAATCATTCTGAGAGTAGCTGAACACTAGTACAAGTGTTCCACTACAGACAGACAGTAGGATCTCTGTTCTTGGAGGTTTTTAAAGATCCAGTGGGACAAAGTCCTGGGCAAAGTGCCCTGAATTCTGTGTTACCTGGCTTTGAGCATGAGGTTGGACTAGAGACTCCCTGAGGCCCCTTCCTTCCTGTAATTCAGCAAAATTGCAAAATTTAAGAAGTCAGAGTGTGTGACTTCATTAAAGGCATATGGTCAAGAGAAATGATGCTGAAGTTGTTTATGTCATGTCCTTAGCCTGTCTAAACTGAGAGTTCCATTGCTCTCCTGATAAGTCATCCTTTCCAACAGCATAGAAATGGAGTGGGTCTTGTACGGGCACCCAGGAGAGAATAACCAGCAGGAGAGGTTCTGCTCTGAACTCAGTGAGAGACACAGCTGGTGCCTCCAGGAGTGATGCCCTGGTGACTGGTGTCTTGCCTCTTTGCAGGACAGAAGTTGCTGATTCCAGGACATTTCTGGAAAAAGAAATGCTGCTGCTTCACCTGGACTTGTCAGACTCTTTCCACTGTGTTGGGGTGAGCCTTGCTCTCTGTGACTCATCTGAAAGCATCAGTGCCTTGAGAATCATAACCCCAGTGCCCTGGGAATCATAATCTCCTCAGTGTCTATTTTGTTATGGTGAGGGTTCTCGGGGTCTCTCTGACCAGAGGTGTCTGGATAGCAAAGTCTTGCTAAACTCCATCTGTCTGGGTCCCTCAGGCAGGCTCCCAGCCTCAGGCAATCTTAGCAAGCAGCTCAGCTCCTAAGTGAGACCAGCTCTTTGGTGAATTCAGCTCTTTAGTGATTTCAGCTCTTTGCTTGCTAAGTGGCTTGGCAGATGCAGGAAAGAGAGGAGAGGGCTGTATGAAGTTCCACAGAGGTGTCTTTATTGGCAGCTTCTGTGAAGGGTGACAGGGACAGCCCTTCTGCTGAACAGCACAGAAATGGGGGTTTATGTGGGGTATGTGGGTTTTGGGAAACAGTCCAATAGTAAGGGTGGAGGTGAATATGACCTGTGGTCTTACAGAGAGATAATGAGGATCCCAGGGTGGAAGAAAGGATTCTTTGCTCCAGTCATCATGACTAGGCATTTCTTATCTCAGGCAGCTGACCACCAGGGAGGCCCTGCAGGACCTGTGGCTGCTGCAAGTGTCTGTCTCAGGTAGAGCTGCTCCTGTGGTGGCCTAGGAATTCCCTGAGCTACCAGCTATGCTGCCTGCTGCTTTGCCAGTGTATGACAGAGCTCCCTGTGACAATGATGTGGAGCCATGACCTACTTTGCCCCCCGCAGGTCCAGATCTTGAGTGACAGCCTGCCTCACAGTTGCACCTCCAAAGTAGAGAGTTGTGTCTTCTGCCAGAATTCCACACTCAGTACAGGTACTTCCACCTTCCAAGGACATCCATAAGTCTGGTTTAATTTCCTCATTGTCAAAGCGCTCTTTCAGGAAGGTCTGTAAGTAAGGTATTCAACATGAAGCACAGGTGAGTAAGATTTTAAGTCTTTTTAACAACCACAGCTGGAACTCACCTAAACATGTTTGAAGGGCTCAAGAACACTAAATTTTTCTCAGGGTGACTGAGCATAATCACTTCTGGCTGAATATTTAGCCACTTGAACTGAATTGGCTAAATGTGAAAAGATATTAGGGCCTGGATTTTGACATACTCAGGAGGTAATGCAGCAAATTAAAACTGGCATGTGCAAATGATTGAACATGTTGGGTTTGTGTGGCAAGGTTTTGATGGCAGAGGGCAACAGTAGGGGACTTCTGTATGCATGGGAGAAAAAATATTCTCTATCTTTCCTCAGCAAAACCAGAGATCTTGGCATTAAGGAGTTAGCAGTAAAACTCTCCTTAAATTGCTACCATTTTATCCTAAGTGTCCTTAATATGATGGAAACCTTACTAATTAAAAATTGCAAACAGACAATGATATTTGCTCATGTAATTAGTATTTCAGATGAAAACCAGAAGGTTATAGTAATTCAAATTACGCGACAACTGACAAGTTAGTTAGTTATTTTTAACTTTTAAATTAACAATATCTAATGAGAGTCCACTTGATTGTTATTGGGTAACATGAGTAACAGCCAAACAGCTATGTGAATTAATTTTCTAATTTTATGCCATTTTCTTTTATTCCCTACTTCAGTAAGCTCTCTCACAGTAAAGACAATCTTTCTGTTTTGTTCAAATACAGCCACATGTGCAAGGGTGATTTACATCCTAAAATGATGATTAAAAGCTGAACAATGAACTTTATCACAGCTTTTTCAGGCTGTGTTTTTTCAAAGATACAACAAACCCATTCTTGAATAATGAAGTTATAGATTTGTTAAAAAACTGATGGAGGGGCTGAAAATGGATTTGATTGTCTTCAGGCTGACAGGAATCAAAGCTAAATTTCCAGTGAGATCAATCTCTCCTCTCTCTCCTTCCCAGTCAAACACATGCCAAGATTCATTCTTTAAAACATGCAATAAAATTACCTTCAGTGTCTGGGTCAGGTAGCAGTTTGGACCCGAGTACCCAGGATCACAGATGCATTGCTCATTCAGGCAGTCTCCATGACCTCTACAGTTTTCCAGACAACCAGGGCCCAGGTAGAAATTATCAATGGCCCACTGCATATCTGAGTATTTCTGGTAGAACCGAAACCTCACGGGACTAGATATAAAGGAATGAAGAAAACCAGACACAGCCATAAAACAACTTTGCTCAATTGAAAAAAGGTGATTAGACACAATATAATCATGACTGTACTATCTCCTGAGCTTCCACAAGCAGTGGAAGTACCTATTGAAATTGATTTTTTTAGATATCCCTAATGTAATGAACATGAACGCTGCTGCTCTGCAATTTCCTTGAAAGAAAATGAATAGGCAGATGTCCTGTTGTGTTTCCAGGGTGGTACTCAATCCAAGACAAAATGAGCAACAAATTCATACTTACTTGCCCACAAGGCTTTCAGGCAGTGTGTAAGTTACTCTTTTCCATCCTTTTGTGGGAAAGAAGACAGATGGCTGTGAGACACTCCCAGAACATTTTGGATCGGCTGGTAAGCACTGAGGTACTAAGTAACTCCAGCTAACACCAAAGTCAGTGGAGTACTGCACATGGACCTGATTTTGTGCAAGTTTTTCTGAGGGTTTACATCCAACAGACACCTAATAGAGAAGAGACATCAGTAATTAAGATTTAATTGTGGTGGGGGAGTTTAAAAACATGTTTGAACCTGAAAACAAACTGCAGAATTTTGCTTGAAAAAATGATGGCAGTAACAGTGCCTGTATGGTACCAGTCACCTGCAGATCTCTTTGATATTCTCAAGACTGAGGACAGACACCATATTGTGAATTTTGTTTTCTTCTAGATAGCTCAGGTTTTGATTTGATTTCCAGGTTTTGACACTTGTGCCATTTGTTATGTGCCAGTGCCACATAACAAATAAAGTTAATATCCCCTCCCAAACAACCTGAGATTTGAATATTTCAGGGAAGGCCACAGATTAGGGAGACCACCTTTATGGATGGATGTGCAAAGGGTTCTTGCAATTTCCATATATTGCTGGGTCCATATATTTCCTTAATTTAGGCAAAGGGGTGTATGAAGGCCAGCTTGGGTGCAGGTTTGATGTGAGTGCATGACAACACAGGAGCAGAGTGAACTACTGTGGAGCTGCTTTTCCCTCACCAGCAGGTGTAACAAAATAGGCACCTGGTAGATGTGCAATATCCTCATTACATGATGTTCATAGAACAGCAGTGCTGGAAGAGAAGAATGTGCCACCTCTGAAAACAGCCTGTGGTATAAAACTGACCAACACAGAGTAAGTGAGAAAAGTGAGGATGGCCTAATAACAACATTTTTTCTCAGCAGGGAATGGCTCCTTTGTAGGCCTACACATCATCCTTCCTCCTGAAAGATCTACTTAGACCTGGAACAAAATGTGGTTTTGAATAGATTTACTGCAGACAGATTTTACCTTGAACTGCATAATCCAGCCTTCTGTAGGAGTTAGGTCGTGGGTGACTGCATAGACCTCTCTGCCATCGTGGCTCCCACAGATCATGACACCATCAGGAGAATCACAAAATCTCTCAATTGAGCAATCATCATGGAATAACCAGTGTTCATTCACTTGAAAATAGATGGCAATGTCAGTAATATACAGTGACAATATAAATTAGTAGTCTAATTAAGAGGAAGTAGTGTTAACCACAAAAGGTGATTCATAGCTTTATTTTTCAGTCTACATGAGAATTATTTAGTTTGCTCCTGAGAATGTCAGTACCCTGTTGTTCCCATGTAAATATGTATTGCATTTATCACATTTATTGCTTAAAGCACCTCTTACTTGAGTAAGTAAGTAAGCTTACAGCTTACTGGCTGAAAGCTTACTAATGAGCTTGTTCACTTAGACAAGCATTACAGCATTATTTTTTAATATTAAAGAAGTAAGGATCTGAGACTTAAAATATGAACTTCTATTGCGCTGAACATTTTGGGAGAGCCTTTTAATGGGTGTTGCCTACATGTCTGCACAAAGTGCAGTCCAGCACTGGTAGCTGTTAAGCCTTATAAACATACAAAAATGCATTTTCTACAAAACTTAGTTGTAAAATGTAACTTAAATTCCCTAAAGAAAATTTTTAAAAGTTAGTAAATAGGGAACGGACACTCAGGAGAAGAAATTTGCTTAGAATAACCCATCACTTTTAAATTACTTTTTTTTCCTTTTAAAATAAATTAACCTTCTAAATAAATTCACGCAGCAAAAAAGCCGCGTTACATCTTTTCATTTTGCTTTTTGCAAACAAAAATCCAAAGACAGGGCCTCTACAGCAACAGCACTGTGTGTGACCACCATCACAGTGACACAAGGAGTCAGAGGCTCAGCAAGCCCTGCACATCACTGCCCTGGCTGGGATGCAGGTGGGAGGCTTACCCGTGGTTTTGTCCTCCAGGGCCATGTCGAAGGCGATCCTGCCGGCGGGCCCCGCGTCGGCCGGGGCGCGCTCGTGCTGCGGCAGCGGGGCGCTGCTGAAGGTGTCGAGCATCACCGTGCGCTGGTCGGCCGAGCCCGAGATCAGCACGTTGTCGATGGCCCAGTCGTTCTGGTCCAGCCCGTCGTGCTTGGGCTGCCACCAGCGGAAGCGAGTCCCGATGGTTTTGGCGTCGTAGGGAAGGAGGATGTTCACAAAGCTGGAATGAAAGCTGGGAATTAGTTGTAGGAAAGCTGCGGGAGGAGGGCACTTTGCCATGCTCTGTGCTGGGTGCTTTGAGCGAGTTCATTCCTGATGTTTCCTGGAATACGTGGAATTTGGGAAAGAAGAAAAAGACCAGTCTAGCCTATATTCCTCTAGGAGATATTTCTGACACAAAAATCTTTCTGATCACTCCCAATGTCATCCTTGGGACAGGGGCTCAGAGAGAGGTGGAAAGGGTCAACACCCAGACTGTGGCATGGTTTGAACAACCTCACTTGCTCCAGGTGTCCTTATGGGACCAAATGCAAGGGTCTGGACTAGCAGGGTATGGCCATAAGGCCCTTAGTAAGGGAAGTGTTAAGAAGGAGAATGTGCAAGTGAAATAAAGATTGTTTTTTTCAACCTGGAGCCATTCAGCAGATAGCAATGTTCCAGTACAATTTTATCTGTTCCATTGCAACAGTAGAAAGTAGTACACTGAAATCTCATGTCCAATTAAAGTGCAAGTGATTTCTTGGTGTGCTTGAATAAAAACAAATAATGGGTCCCTCACATCTCTGTTTTCTGTGAATTTTTTAAATTGGTCAGTGACAAAATGATCAACTCACATATATGCATGACTTGAATTTCAAAAACATCTGAAAGTAGGGCTTGAGTGTATCTATCCTTCTGATGGATAACTGCAGAAATGCAGTTTCTCCTAGCCACACCATTTTGTAACTAACTTATAACAATCAGTGATTTTATGATCCTGCCCATAAAGAAACAGATTGCAAAGGCTAGCAGCTTTAAGAACAGGATGGACATCACTACAGTAGCTATTAATTTATCTTGTGCAACCATTTGCAAATCTACCAGACTGCTACAGGCTCCTAGGTATTCTTGTATTTCTGGCCTAGCAGCTGCACATATGCTGATGCTCTCAATACATGTACCAAGGCCATTAATAAACACCTCTAGGACTGTGCAAGCTGAACTCATACATCCAAACCTGACATCCAAACCACAGCACTAATATATCCCACAGGTTCTGGTGAAACATTCAAGACCACCTGACTTCAGCAGAGAAATTTACACAGGCAGAAAGAAGGTATCTACAAACCCAGGCTTGCTGAACTGATCATAGAAAATTTCCATTAAGAGGCTCCAGGTGATTCCACCATTCACAGAATACTCCAGCAGCACTCCTTGGTTGCGGTTATTAGGAGTTATCAGACATCCATACATGAAATAAAACTGGATGAATTCTGCACTGGTGAGGTTCAAATCCACTGTAACTAACATACGGCTGCAGCCCTTAAAAGCAATGAAAAAATATGTTGGCTGGTGTTGTCTGGCAAAACTTATGTTCATAAAAAGTGTTAGACTATGCAGTCACTATTAATGTGGATTCATGCTGCAAAAATTTTAGGATTGTACAAAATTTTATTGATTATTTCAAAGCTACAACAGAACAACAATAATATATGTTTTCCCTGAAGACAATTTTAGTCATGTTTCATCTTAAAAATGTCTGTTGTGTATCTCTATATGTTGCTACTTGTACCTTCAGTTTTACAACATTAATTTATTCACCTTTCTTCTTAATAAAAAAGCTTCAGAAATCCACACCTCTGTTGTAAATCAGGAAGTTTTCCATGCAGAATTAATGAATCACTGATTATGTGCTACTGATTCAACCCATGCAAACCATCAAATGGCAAAGCAATTTTAGTATGTGTTTTTTCCACAACACCTTATATATTTCACATTGTTTAGTCTGTTAGTTGGTGTCTACTTAGTCCTACTGGAATAAAGTGGAAATGCAATGCTTTTGTTAGTTCATTTTAGAAAACTTTTGTCAGTTTGAACTTAGTTATAAATTTGACAGAAGAGATCTACAGGCGTAAATTTTATGTGTTTCTAAAATACTATTTCAGAACTTTTATAATCATGAGGTAACCTGTTAGCAAACTATAGTTCGGCAGTAGTCAGGGTTATATACCTACATATGTAGCTAACCTAGGAAATTTTACTGTGAGCTTACTCTGAAAACACCCACCTGTGAGACATCTGAAGGATGAGGCTACATATGGATGCAATGTGCTTTAGGGTGACCCTGCCTGGGCAGGGAGGCTGGACCAGTTTACCCACCATGGCCCTTTCTAACCCAGCCCATTCTGTGTTTCTCTGGCTCTGTATTGTCATGGACCATGTGCAAGTCATACAAGTGCAAATAACTAGCTATTAATTTACCTTTGCGGTCTGAATAGAAGCCACACCAAACTCCAGTCTGGCAGTTTTAAGTGCTATGAGGAGAGTCTTAAGAGGAAAATTAAAAGTCTACCTATTTTTACTGTGCGTTAACCTACCAGCTCCACTTTCAAAGGACCCTCTACAGCTCCTCTCAGGACTCACACACACTATATCTCAATGTCCTGGCTGCAGCATATCAAGGAACATGGTATCAGCTTTCCTGGAGGGTTTCCTAGTCTGTAGGACCTGTTTGACTTCGACCTTCAGCCAGGCAAAGGATTTAATTTTTAAAAATATTTTATACATCTGATACGTTATGCTGTTAGTTTTTTAATGCCTTGCTATTTAACTTTTAAAATCAGTCCTGCTTATAGTGTCAAATGGAGCGAGCTGCTCCCTGTGCTGGACACACACCCCGCTGAAGTGAAGTGCCATCCCCGAGGCGACGGCGCCGCAGACCGTGCTGAGCTTGCCCCCGTTCACTGTCAGCCAGTTCTGGTTGGAGGGGGAGCGGTTGAAGTTGTCCTTCAGCTGGGTGGGAAGGGGGGTCTCTGGCTCGTCGCAGTACAGCCCACCCCAGTGCTCGTCGCAGCTGCAGAGCAAAAAATGCACAAATCAGCTGGCAAAGGCTCGGCATGTTATTAAGGTACCGTCTCATTCTGCAGAGGGGCATCATTTACTGGTGCACAACTGGTATGTGGGGGTTTCAAACATCTGGCGTTTTGTAGCTAATATGAAACAAAAATTACTTTTTTGAAGGCTTAGTATTGTGTATCATTCAAGCTTCTAGTACAGGGTACATTCCCAAACATAGTAAAAGCAGTGAAATGTGCTTGGATAAATAAACCAAGAGAATGTGCCAAGCCTAAAAATGTCCTGCTAATATTAAAGTTCAAGTTTCTGTAAAGTTTCAGTAGAGGGGTGCATTCTTATCTTTGTATAGTTCTCCTTTTTTTTTTTTTTTTTTTTTTTTGTCTGAAAAACATTCTTATAATGTGTCAAAGACTGGATAACAGCTTGGAACTGTGTTCTGCTACATAGAGATTTCACCAGAGATATTGTGTCTTGGTACTTCAGTGTTGTCAGGATACAGGAGAACACAATAATATGTCTATTCTACAGTGAAATATATTTCTAAAAAATACAGTCACAGTGCAATTATACAGCCATTCTCCCATTTCTGCTGCCATTTGTGGCTGGGAAAAAAGCAATACATCCATCTGGAAGGTATTTGTCTGTTGCCAAGACAGGCAAATCTGGGGGTTTTTGTTTGCTAGCTTTGCAGGACTCTGTGTGGATTGTTATGCAAACAGTATGAGGATCAAGCCAGTCTGCCTCTCCTGGCAAACTCTACCATGGAGCAGAGTCATCAGACCATCAAGTCCAGTCAAAAAGCAAAATCTGGCCTTGTGAGGAACTGGCATACATCCTGCTTAGTGGATATGTCCCACCTCCAGCCCAGGTTCTCTGCACCCAGCACCAGGTTAAGAGCACAAGGACATGGTGTGGAATCCCTTGGGAATAAGGAGAACATATTCTGGGAAACTCCAGGACTATATGTCCCTAGAGGGCTATGCAAACTCAAGGGGTACCCTCTCCCCACCTGGTGGGAGGGGAATTGATGCAGCAGAGGCGAGAGCAGAGGTGATGGACTGCCACTGAGGAAAGGACTGTCTGCTTTGGCCATGGAGCGTGGACAGTCAGAGGTCTGGCAGTGCCAACCCCTGCAGTTCCCCTTCCACTTGTTACTTGTATTCCCAAATGGACCCAGTGCCCTGCTCAGTTTTAACAGCAAAATCCCCCTTCCTTTGTAGAATTGTATCACAGTTCTTCCTGCAAATTCATCAGAATGACAGAGGTGGAGTGAAATGCTACAGCCCTGGGCAGGACAGGGCAGAGATGGCACTCACACACAGTTGTCTTGTGTGCACTTCCCATGGCCACTGCACATGTCTATGCAGCCATCTCCGATGTAGACGTTATCGATTGCCCACGTTTGCTGCTTGTCGAAAGGAGCAGGCTGGTGCCAGCGGAAACGAGTCGCTTGAGACCTGGGGAGAGAAAGAAAAACAGAATTCTGTCTTTTCTAGCTAAGGTAACCTTTATTTTGATTGAAAGGAAATGTTAGTCTTGAGGCTAGCCTGCTCTTGGGAGATTTGTTTGATACCAGCATGACCCAGGGCTGGTTTCTGACAATGACAACATCCCTCCAAGAAAAGGGTGCCCAGATTTTGAGAACAGAAAAAATCATGGATGCTTGGTATCAAGCTGAGAATGTGAGAGGTAGGAAATGGATCACTGGTGAAAGCAAAGCAAGCAGGCCATGGGTGGTGCAGTGGAGAGGAGGTTGAAAGAAGGTGGTACTCCCAGATGGAAGTTCAGGCCAGTCATAACATGTCCCAGCACAGATCCAAACCTGAGGGACAGCTGTGAGCTGGATCAAGCCAGAATAATGCAAACCCTCCAAATTTCATCCTGATCCAGTCAGTAAGTCCAAGGCAACAAATTTACCTGGCTTTTTCTCAGTGAATTCTCCCAATCACACTTAGGTTAAGAGCAGTTCTAGGGAGTGGGTTTGGGGAGAGGTGAGAAGGCCCATGCAGGGCTTGCAGCATGACCCTAGCTTTGCAGTTCCTTCCCTCCTCTCCACCCAGGGCTTGGCTGGAAATGCCAAGAAATTATCTGTAGTGTGATCCTGGCTTTACTCAGTAAATTATATTCATTTTGTTGATTAAAATGGGCCTAGCTCCCTATGTGTGAATTAAGTGTCTCATCTCCCAAGATAGATGATGAAAAATCTATCTGAAACAGTCAGGGGACACCAAATAGTTATTCAGCTCATGCAGGTGTAGACTGTGAGTGAAGAGCTGGGAGGAGGTGAATTTCTGTCACTATGAATTCAAGCTAATCCCTGTTTAGCGGTACAGCTCTAGATGGCAGCATTGAACTTTTTGCAGTCTGTTTTCTTTTGCATCTCAAAGAGAAATCCCAATGGTTTCAAACACACACACACAAAAAACCCAAAAAACCGAAAACACCCCAAAAACCCCCTAAAAAAACCCCCAGCAAACCCCCCAAAAACTATTCAGTGTGAAAATGCACCTCATATGATAAGGTCATTATTTTCCCATGAATTATTTCTTTATGAAAATGTTGCATGAGCTGAATAAATAACTTGTTTATCCAAGGAGAAACCTAATGCTCTGAGCACAGGTCAGCTGTTCACCAAGCAGCATTTTAAAAACAAACATAAAAATTGTGAGGAAGTCCTTTCAGAATAAAGACAAGCACCAGTATCTTACACTGCATGCTTTGCCTGGGCACATCACTAACAATTCATGGATCTGATGCTCCTGTGGGAAGTTTTGCATTTGCATTTGTCTTAAAAGGGAAAATCACCTCCAAGCTGAAAGTAAGTGTCCATTGCATTTTGAGGCCAGAGGTGAGGCAGCACTCTGGAGTACAAGAGCCCTAAGAGGCTGCACAGATATGGGTGGTGAGCACCAGGCCAAGCTACTGACTACACAGCCTGCATGTGCCTGAAACATACAGGCATAAACAACTGGAGACACATACCTGCTATTACACAGCTTGAAATAATAAAGCAGCATAAAAATTATATTGCTTCTAGACTAAAAGGCCTATTAGCTGCACTGTTCTTATCCTAAAGCTCAATATCTCTCTTGCTTATCAGATAAGGTTGTAATAACCTCTCTCATGGAATGCCTGTCTTAACAACTTTGGGAAATTGCATTACTTGAGCCAAAAAATACAATTATGGGATTGGACAGAAGTGCAATTTTTGCCTCAGTAGGGCATCAGACTTCTTGTGACATTTACTGCTCAAGAAACTCTTCAGTCTTAAAATCACAGTTACTCATAAACCTGAGTTTATCTCAGGTGGTAGCTTCCTTTCAGGTCCAGATTCGATTGGTTTGGAACATCAATCCAAGCCCTGATTTCTCCCATTCAACCCCAGAAAGACTATTCTGAACACAAATTTACAGTCTTTATACAAGAACTGACAGGATAATGGATTTTTACAGATGATACGTAGCAAAGCCGCACAAAAGAGGAAGCACAGAAAATGAATGCTGGGAAGGAGTCCTAAAAAGTGCTATTACTTGATGTAACTGCAGCAAAGATTGAGGATGCCCCAGATGATTAGTAACAGAACATAGACTTTTTCATTACTAATGTCAAAACGTGTGGCAACTGTATAGGCATTTTCAGTACAATTGCTAAAAAATAAAGGTCTTTGTTTCCAAACTTGTATGTGCCTCTGGTGGTGTCTTTCATGACAACCATCTCAAGGCTCTACCTGTGCTTTGGTAATTCTGAGCCAGCAGTTAGCTCAGTCTAAGTCTGGGTGAGGAGATTAGGCTCAGCAGGAGGAGCAAAGCTGTGGAGTCAAATAGTGCTGAGAGCCTGCTGCCCTTGCTACCTGTGTTTGCAATTTCTATAGGATAGAGCTTCATTTACATATTTACTTATTTGTTGCTATTTACATGGACCAAACAAAAAGAACATGGTACAATTGCTTAAACTCCATAATGCATCATTATAATGACATTATATATAATGACATTATAAGTACCTAGTTATGCTTTTAGATTTATTTTGCAGAAAACCAGAGGGAGTTACCTAGTATAGGGAGGCAGAGGCAAAGTAACCCGGGTCCATTTGTTGAAAGTGTCTGAAATGAGAATCCTCTGGAGATGGTACTTGTTGCATTCCACATTAGTGGGAAGACAGTCTTTCAAAATTGGGTGCCAGGTCAGCCCAAGGTCCACTGAATATTCCAGTTCAATAGCTAAGGGTGGAAAGGTGGTTAGTTACTTAATTTATAAGAGACCTCTATCCAAAGGCCTATAGTAACGTGCAAACCCCAGACAGTATCACAAGTCTGAACTGACAAAATAACCCCCAGAAGTTTTCAAACCCTTGTGTCAGAAGCACAAAGCTACCTTCTTTGATGGCAGTGTGGAGGGTGTGTTACATGTTGCTGAGCAGGTATAGCTCAGGTGGAGTCTGCAGCACATCTCCACATCTGCGGCCCAACTCAAGGGACCACAGATGAAATGACAAAGCCAACATTAAGTGGCCAGGATTAAGTCAAGACAATGTCTGTAGCTGCAGCATGCAAAAAAATGATGTGGCAGCACCATGACCACCAAACTTTGTTTTTCAGACTTGAAGAGTGAGATTCAGCTGGATGTGATTGCTGTGTAAAGTAGAGCAACACTCAAATTCAAACTTTTGTCTCTGTCACAAGATGGCTTAGTCAGCCTTCCACCCTTCCTGCAGACCAGCTCATTTAATTATTCAGCACAATTTTAATTTGAGTTAGTTAGTCAGTGAGCTTGTTTCCATTCAAACACAGTCTAGCCACATTAAACTAATATATTCATTTCTCAGCGAAAATCAGCAATTTCATTGTTTTGATGTCTATGGCTTACAAGCTTTTATTACCAAAATTAAAGGTTAGTCAAGCTCACTAAATACTTCAAGTCAAACTTTCATGCAGCCATGAAAATGGAAATAATAATAGGTGCAGAGCTGGTACTTGAAGTAAATGTTCCAGCTGCCAGGTATTCTGGCTGAGCTGGCTGTGTAAAACATGGAGCGTGGTTGCAGTGATAGGGGTGATAAATCTGTGATCTTCCTTTGGTTACCAACAGACCCATTTCTTCTACCCTCATGCACAGGGAATGACCCCTAATCACCCAATCAGTTCTACTGGATGTTTCAGCACAGAACACAGTGCTATAGAAATACAAGGACAAGTAGGTACAAACAAGGGTAAGTGAGTTTTTAGTGTTAAATTTCCCTCATAAAAAAAAAATGCATTTCTCATCATGACTGGAAGCATGATTGGGTAGTGTCCTGCCTAATTTAATATGAAGTTAAAATATGGATAAGGGTTGTAGGCAAAGAAAGAAGGCAAATCCCCCCCAACAAAATAAGGATGTTTCTTTGCCAGTATATGGCTCAGTCACCAAAATGCATCTAAACTTAGCAGAGATGATCTCAGGATACCACAGTATTCTTAATAACAAAAGAAAGAAAAATTTTTAAGCATGTAAGTAGCTGCAGAGTAGCAAAATCTGGGACTTCATGTAAAACCTTTTTCTATTTTTATACAGAATTGTAGAGGAAAGTTCAGCAGCCCAGTAAATTAACACATACCACGTGTTGCAATGTATTATATTCTTGTCCTCATTAAAAACATCTATGCCTCAAAACCCTGCTCTAAGAGGATGTGTAAAACAAGCATTAAAAAGTTTGGTTTTAAGAAAAACCTATTTTTTGTGTGCCTTAAAATTCACATAATGAACCAATTTTAATTTCCATGTGATGTGTATTTGCTGTGATGAGTACAGAGCATGTTTTTATTCATTTACCTGTAGGCATATATGTGTATATATACATATAAAAGCTGTCTGTGCACTCAGTAGACATCATATGAAAAGAGTAAGCTAGGTAATTAAAATTGCATCATTATGTATACATAAACAGATGTATACACATGTGCATAGTATGTATGCACACATTTGTACATGAAAACATACAGGTCTACACATATTTATTATTTCATATGGACAATATAAACTTTTGCAGTTGATGCTGCCTTAGCAAGTGTCAGGTTGGTATAAAAGATTTCTTAGACATATGGGTACAAGTGAGATCAGAACTGAGACTACACTGAAAATGCAAAACCACGAAGCAAGAAACACATGCTGGAACACCCAGCTGCTTATTATTACAGCACCACCCCAAGCAGTGGACATTATCTACTAAATGGATTTTTTGAGTAAGGCAGCTGTTAGTCTTTTTCTGAGATTGATTGAACTGCAACCTAGATGCTCACAGGGAATGATTTACTCCAGTTTATCTTAGGCTTCAGACACCTGGAATAATAAGCTGACCTTACAATTTCTAACAGAAACACGCAGCTTTCTTTTGTTTCTCAGTTCTTGTTACGATGAATAATATAACCAGAAAACAAGTGAACTTTCCTCTGCAGCGGAGGAAGAGGAATGGTAGGGATTACTAAGAAGTCATTACCATAACAGGAATCAGTGACAGAGCAGGAAGCTGCAAAATCTATTTGCAAGAAAGAGTCTTCATTGACCACGATGTCGGTGGTGACGACGTAGCGGGTGCTGGCTTTCTCAATGAACACCAGAGCATCCCCCGCAGAGCCGCACACCGGCATCTTCGTTCCTCCAGGGTGGAGCAGCCACTTCCTGCTGTCCAGGGTGGTGAAATCATCTTCCAGTACTGTATTGCCAGAGATATTTCCTCCTATAAGAATCTGAAACATTAGGAAAGAAGCTTTTATTGAAAAGGAGAAACGTCCAGAAGTCTTCACAAGCATGCAAGTGACGTAGCAACCCGAGGGAGGAAGATTATACTACGGGTATTTATTCTGCTGGTCCAAAATTGACAACATTACTTAGTAGAGAATTTAGGCCGTGAGAAAGGGGAGTATCGCTTTCCTTTACAGGAAAGAGATTGGCTCAGCTGTACAAATCTAAAATTCAGTGAGGTGACTTCCAATCTCAGTGAAGTAAAACTGCTAGAAAAAAAGTGTTTTCAGAAACAAAGTGATTGCACTTTCCTAGTGATTGTTCTGCTCTTCTGTTATCTGGTGCACTGCTATCAGATGGTGTCTGCTGACAGAAGTGGGGAAAGAGCCTCTGTTTTGTCATTGACTATAAAACATCATCATTTTACTCTTCACCAGCAAGCAAGGTAGAATTATTTTTCATTTGTTATTCTGAATTCAGTTTCTGATTTGTTCTGAAAAAATATAACTACATTCAATTAAGATATCAAAACAATGAGTATTTTTTCATTTCTAAACAGAGGGATGGGAAGTAAAATTTTGTAAACACAAGATTAAAATAGCTGGTTAGGTTTCTCCTAACAATCAGAACTAACTTCTTTAAAAAAGAGTAATAAATACTAAAGCAAATTGTACTTGGACAACCCAATGCAATGACACTACTTAGAGCAGAATCATTTTAGAGATAAATCATTTGTGATTTATACCAATTCGTACAAAGTAATATAATAATCTTTATAGCAGAAAATCCCAATGGATATTCACAACATTGATATTTTTATATAGGCTTTTTCTATTACATTATACCAAGCCAATTACATATTTGGATACATTTTAAGTGAGGGTTTTTGAAGTTGGAAATCAGACTTGCATTCTGTGTGGTAAGGCCTCCTGCAATGTGAACCCGAGGCCCTACACATGTGTAAAATACTTTCCTAGAGTCAAAATGGGCAATCATGCCCCATGAAAATGGTGCATTAAAACCATGAGTTCATCAAACAGTAATTGTGCTCTAAATATCTTTTTACTAGGCATTTTTGCTTGTCTCAGTGAAATGATACATGCCAGAAAAAGGGAAAACTTTAAGACTGAATCCAGTCCAAGACTGTGTTAAAAGAAGGATTGCTCACCTGGTCGATGACCCAGGGGCTGTAGAAATGCCCATTCTCGGAGGGCTGCCACCAGCGCAGCCGCGTGGAGCTGGAACGAGCCTTCAGGGGAACCTCCAGGGCAATGTATCGTCCCACGTTGCTGGAGTTACTGAAGAGGAACTCCTGGAGAAGGCTCCACGTGAGGCCCCCGTTGAGTGAATACTGCAGCAGCACAGGCTGGCTCCTGGGGTCAGGCACCCCCTTGCCACATCCCAGTCTCATGAAGAACTGCACAAATCTAACAGGAAAAATCTTTCCACTTACCAGAAAGATCTGTTTTCTACAACATCCTACACAGCGAACCAGAGAGCCTTGGAGTTTGTCTACTGACTAGCCCTGTGTTTTCTAGCTGTAAGAACCATCTTTAGGAGATCTTATGATTTCCTTTCCAAAGCTTCTAGAATACAACTAAGACAGACAGGTGGTATGACAAAAATTCATTTTGCCTGTGTGGTAGTTTGCCAGGCATAAGAGGCTGAACAAAGCTGGTCATTTATGTTTTCAGCTTTTGTCTGCACAGCAGATGGTGTTGCAAGTATCAGAAACATAATCCTGGGTGAAATTTTTATCCCTGTATCCCATGAGTACAGATTTTAGTGGCAGAAAAGCAACTGTGCTCTAAGTAGATCATAATTTGCTACGAATTTGCTGAAATGCTTAAATTCAAAATAAGCATCCCAGTTTTCCATTGGCATAAACCAGAGAAAATCTGGACGGGAGAACAAAGCACATTTCACTTTCAGGGATCATTTTGTCCATTTTTTCAGCCTGGGAAATTTGTCTAAATTACACCGTTTAAATGTGCTGGCTTCCCTGAAGGCAGCCCCAGCCACCCAGGGACAGCAGTGCTTTCATCCCCCAGTTAATTGGCTTCTCCAAAGCTGCACAATGGACTTGTATCAAACTGCGAAATCCCTCCCGTCAGCCGATGCTCACAAATAGCTCCACTGTGCACTTGGAGTGGAGGGAGCCTTGCTGTAATGATATTTACTTATTGGACTTGCAGGGATATTACAAGTATTAATTCATGTTTGCACAGCTTTTGCACAGCTTTCGAGTGTTTTATCTGTACTAATTATTATTGCGTTAGTGCTGCCTGGCTCAGGGTTAAACAAAATGGCACAGAGGAAGTTTTATATCAAAAATCTTGTTCTGGTTTGATCTGCAGGTAGATCTGCTGGGAGTGGAGGCTGCAGAGGTGCTGGGCAGACAAAGCTCCAATAAAATGCCAGACTTACAAGTCAATTAATTCTAGTCCTCACTGCGACTCACAGTTTCTCTTGCTACTAGAGAGAACTGCTTTTGCAATAGATTATATCCACCTCCATGTCCCAGACATAACATATTGCTTGTGCTGTAAAGGAGCACTGGGTACCCTCATGGATCAACATATCAAATGTAATGGATTTGCTTCACTGCTGGCAAGTCTTTCTGCCTCCTCAGATTTACTCCAACATTCGCCACATAATTCAAAGGAAATAAACCCAGGTGACCTTGTCTCTGTGGCATGTGAGTTCTTTGCATTGCTATTCTTACATCTCAGATTTCACTAATGTAGTAATAACCCACCCAAATATAGATAACAATGTCTAGCAGATATAAAAAAATAATTAAATATCTCTCTTCTTATCCCAAAGATATTTTGCAAAGGCTCTGCCTGTTTTGAAATGGAAAAGCAAAGTGTTTTCTGTAAATCTAGTAACACTCAAATGTGTGGATGTTCTTCTAGTAATTCAGAGTTGAAAGGGAATTGATCAGCTGTGATACCTAAAATATTCTCTCCTTACTGATATTTCATGCAGAGCAGTTTCAGCCACCAGTATCACCATGATGGTGATACACTGTCCCTGGGTTAAATTCTTTAAGGCACAGATGTGATGGCAGTGGGTTGCAGAGTCCACTTGATTTCAATCCCCAGGTGCTGAGTGTGGCTGCAGCACTGACAGACACGGCTGCTTGCCTTTGCTCTTCAGGGGATCTCCTCACGAGGAAAGAGGAAGTTTTAATGTGACTACAGAGTCTAGCACCCTTAAAAAAAATAGTTCTCATCACTCCTGGCATAAATTGAGACCTCTCCCCAAATCCTGTGCAGAACTTAGCACATCTGTGTCACAGCCAGATCTGTTGTGCTTTGCAGGTGGTTGATAAAGTCAGTCTGCAAACGCAGAAAATCCCACTGAAATTACTTTAGGTTGCAAAAGAGCAGCTCCCAGCAATGACAATGCAGTGTGCCTTGCTGTTCAGGAGAGAACATACAGTTATTTGCTGAGAACTGTTATTTTTCATAATCATATGTAGAAGAAATGGAGTGTTCAGCTTTGTTTTCCTAAGACAGAAGTAATTTATCTCCATATAACACCTTGAGGTCAATATTTGCAAATTCAGTTACAGACCATCATGGAGAAAAGATAAATAAACTATGGTTCTTTGAACAGGAGCAATAAGGAAAACATAATTTAGTTAAATTATGAAGCAACTTACATATCTTTTGTTAAACAATCTTCTAATTTCAGGGCTTGTTTTTATCAAGCTCTGAAAAAAGTCTGCTGTGAGGAATCTTTCAAATTACTGGGGTCCTTAATATTACACATCAATGAGGTTTAACTAAGTGCTGATCTAAAAACTACATTGGCTAGATATCAGGCCTTCCTACTGACCATGAGTGTTTACAATGAAACCGTTATTTAATGCTTCAATACCAATGCTGACAGGTAAAAAGTAGATGTTAAAATGTTAAAATGCTTCCCCCAGAACATCAGAAAGGAGTAGGGTGTTTATATGAGATCAGTGAAAAAAAGGTCTTGGAGAAAATGCAGTCTCTCCAAAGTAATAATACAAGAATATCAGCTAAAATACAGAATAAATTAGAAAGCAATGCCTATTTGTTAGCATGCTCACAACTGGGATGGAGTTTATTTCATAATAGTGTAAATTTTTTTAATGTGGCTTGCTTAGCCTGTCTCACTCATGCAGAGTCTCCTCTGCAGGGTGTAAAGATACAACATAAACTGTAAATACACTAAAATATTTGGTTTTCAATAGCTGCTGATGGCTTGATGGGAATTTCTCAGTGAATTATTGGAAACAAATGAGCACAATAAAGAAAAAAAACAAGCTTCAGAAATGAAAGAATTCTGAGATGACAAATATAAGAGTTATACTTTCAGCAGATACTCCTGTTTCAGCAAGGGCTCGTAATACACCAGACTCATAATACACCAGACTGTAAGAAAGGCAGAGCATTTCTCATGTTATGGATTTAGGAAACAAAAGCTTGCATGAACTATTGAATGTGTGGCATCAGTTTCCAGAATTCTTATTTAAGGAAAAAAAGCAACATTTAAATGGTTAATGCAATAAAGTTCAATTTAAATTTAATGTATCATGGTGACTGGTTAAAATGGAGCATTTGCTAGTGTAAGGACCCCAAAATATGTCAGCTTGCTTTTGTTAGAGAAATATCACACATGTATCATTCTTCAGTATGGCATTTCCTCAATGAAATCCTGAAAGAACTTTTGAAAGGTGTTACCTGGCTTGTGACAAATCCAGGTCTCGAGTCATCAGCATACGTAAACCATCTTCGTTAAAGAAAAGGTTGTTTCCTCCAGACATGATACCACATTTCCTTGATGGCTTTCCACCACTCACAAGGAGGAATCTATCCGACTCCAGCTGACCTGAATACACAGTGAATACATATTTATGATTTACTCTGAAGTGCTCCTGCTGCAAGAGTGCTACTTCCAGAGGAAGAGACATAAATTAAAAATCCCATGCTGACTGAGAAATATTCAGTGTTTCCACTGCCACGTATTCTAGAAAGCTGACATATATCAAAGCAAAATAAACAAAATAAACCCAGAAGTATGAGATCTGGGATCTTTGTTTCCAGCTATTCACATGATTTTCCACCTTTCATCATTTATCTGAAGTTAACAAAAAAGTACTCGGGTCTATAAAGAAACTTTGTGTTCCAAGTGGTAGCATGCAAGCAAGGGCTGGCAAAATTGAAAATGAGCAGCAGCAGCTGTGAATGGATGACTATGATTTACAGGTGCTGTTTTATGAAAACATGCTCCTCCTGCTGTGCTTGCTAGTGGGGGAAGCCTCAGAGGGGTTTCAGAGCTGGGTGCAAGGATGCTGTGTGCACCCAGGCACGCGTGAGGCTTTGAGCTCCCCCCTGCCTTCCCTCTCTTGGGGTCTGCTGTGGCTGCTGAGCACTGGCTCCCACTACTGAGACACTTGGTCTGCTCTGAAACCATGATTGCTGTAGTAGGAGAGTCAGATTTCCCTTGTAGTGAGAAATGACACGACCTTAAAGCCCTCTGCTGTTTGCCTCACTTGGAAATGCTCCGTCTGTGCTAAAGCCAAACTACCATCAAAACATAATTTTCTTCCATGATTATTTTCTACATGTAGAGTTTCAGGATGTTCTGTTTCAATGAAGATTTTGTAATCCAGCATTAACAGTGCATCCACAAACCACACTTTCAAATGGCATCTGAACTACTTGGTTCATGGGAATACCCCTATGGCATGAATTCTAATCAGAAGCATGCAGGTGCAATAATCCATTGGTTTATGGGCTTTACATGAGTCCAAATCCAGCTAGCTCAGACTCTGGCCCACATGGACTTGCATAGATGAAAGTAAGAGACGAGAAGCGCTCTTCTCCACACGGGGACGAGTATCCTGTTTATTGGCTTGGGACAGGACACTTCTGGGGATGGCGGCCACCCGGGTAGAAAAAGAGGGCGTGGCACCCTTGCAGTGGAGTTTTATACCCAAGGGATGGGGGCAGGGAGTCAGGACCGCGGTCAATGGGATGCCATTGGGGAGGGGTACCCATGGGACAGACCACCAGGTGTGTATAACAGGGGGGGTGTGTGAGGGACAGACATGTGATGGGGGAGGGTAAAAAACCATCCACGTGGCCTAACATACTCAGTAAAAATTTCCCATCACCCAGTGCAAAACAACAACTAAATAAACTTTTTAGTGCAATACAACATGCAGGGGTGCGCAAGGCTTTGCTGTTTAACCCCTTGGACCCTGGGTTGCACTGAGATGCACAGGCAGTATTCAGATGCCCCCTCCCAAAAGAGATACCTTCGAAGTCATCCTTGAGGAAGTCAGCGTTCTTGGTGCTGATTCTGCAGGTTGGCCCCGAGTAGCCGGGGTCGCAGATGCACTTGGTGCCGTTGATGCAGCTGCCGTGCCCGTTGCACATCTCCTCGCACTGGGGGCCGATGTACACATTGTCAATGGCCCAGGTCACGGGCTGGGAGCCAGCAGGGTAAAATCCTTGGTACCACCTGAACCTCGCCAGCCTGCAAATGGCATTAAGTGTACTTATTTTAAATTATAGTTCCATCTTTTTTTTTTTTGTATTTCGTACATATTCCATTATATACACATATATATTATTCTTTCTGTCAGAACTGGCTTGATAAATAGATTAATTCTAGAAACTGACTGCTAGATCTAATTCCTTCAGTACCTCATGCATCTTTTTATTGACATTCAACCCAAGTACTGACAGAAATAAAAATAACACTATTCATTAGCTGTAATCTCAAAACTGAATGACAGGCATGATTTTCAAAATTTAAAATCCAGCTACTCTTAACTCCATCATTCATGGGGAAGATGAATGGCCGTGGACTGGTGGATTGCCTTCTGCTTAGGTGTACAGTTTGTGGGTCAGACCTGGCCACTTCCACCTTCCTGGAGAGTGAGATTCTAATTCATGCTTCCATTGTGCCCCCAGGGAGACCACCTGTAGGGGTGGAGTGGGAGGACCTCAACTACCCAGAGAGAAAACATGATCTGTCATGTCACCAGGTATTCAGCTTGCTTTTGGGCAGCTTAATCTTAAACCAGGCTGATATTGCAAATTGTTAATTTAAACTATATTCCCCTTTGGGTGCTGTCCTGTCATTTTTAATTCATCTCCTAAGTGCTACTTGCATCAATGCTGCATATAAAAAGGAGCCAACAGGGGAAGGGGGGAAAACAAATTGAGATGAGGAAAATACTTGAGAGACTAATTTTATTCCCAGTTGAGAAAACATTTTAAGGGAGGAAGGAAACCAGAAGATTGAGAAGGGAGAAGCACTTAATTGCCTTGCGTGTTTAATGTGTCTTATTAAAGATATCTAAATTCAGCAGGCAAATCAATTCCCTAGGTAATTGTAGCTGACAAATTTTTTTCCTTGATTTGCTTAACAGAAATTTTTATGAGGGGATTTAGGTGACAACCAATAATTGATGGGTGGAGACACTACTAAGTGTCACAAGAAAGATGCCCAAGAACCAGAGTGCTGCTGGAAGTCAAAATCATCGACTTTAGTGTGCCCTGAGGGGAAGGACGCAAGTGTGAGGCTGGAGGTGTTGTAAGCTCCTCTTGAGAGTAGACCTCTGCCCCACAGGCTGGATATTTTTTCCTGAGACAAGTCAGCTCCTCCTCTCAGGGTCACTCCTGGTGACGGTGAACCATGACTTGTGTCTGGAGCAGAGAGTGAACCACTGCTTATTTGGGGTTTCTTCTCTGGCTCAACAGGCCCTGGACCTTTCCTTCAGGACATAACTAGAATACTAATTATTACTTACAGCTGGATGCTGAGAACATATATTCATTTCTAAAATTACATATGTAGTGGAAATAAAATGTTTTCATCCTCAGTTAAAATATGACCACTCAGCACTTGGGGGATGAAAAGGCTGGGGGATTTTTTTAGAATTACACAAGGAGAAAGGTTTGGATTTTTTCTAGTTATTCCAGTAGATTCTGGTGGAGAAATCCCTCTTTAGCCCTCTGGCCCAGTGATTTAATGCACTGAATGTAAACTACTCTGCACTGCTGGGCTTGGCTGGCTGTCAGCCATGGGCTCCTGGCCTGGTGTGCTGGGGAAGGAATAGGAAGGAAGGTAGAAAAACAGGATAGAAGCACTCAGGAATAGGGGACTAAATCAAAATCCTGGAAGGTTTAAATGAGTTAGGAGTCTGCACAGTCAAAATTTTTATTTGGAGGGACTCATTGATGGCTGGCTAAAGGGTAGAATAATTCTTTTGCACGAAACCAGGAAGTACAAGTGAGCTGCTGAAACAGGTGGTTACCTATTGCATGCTTGAAATGTTAACTGTCATAAACCAGAAAACTCAAGTTTAAAATTTAAACATTTCCTTAAATTATTAAACAATCAGTCTTTCCAAACTTGATTCTTATTCCTTATATAGGTATTTTCATACTTTCAGAGGCACATATGGGGTCATTAATTTAGTGGAGAACCCATTGACTGCAGTAGTTTCATAAATACTCAGTCTCATAGCTGCATAGATTCATAAAGTCTCATAGTTGCATAGCTCATTTTCATTCATACATGCTACAGTTTAATCATTAATGGTGTGAGCTTTTACATAAAGTGAGTTGATGCTAGATGACAGTTATTCCTGAAAAAGTAAACATGGTGTTTTTACTTTGAAAAGTTACTATGCCTGCTAGCACGTATTGTTTTTCTATGCTGTGTTATCATCCAGCCTGATTGACTGAGACATTATTTAGATCAGACCATTTCTTCATACTGAAGTAGAATCCAGCTTATACTAGCTCACATTTTACTGCATTTTCTGATGAAGCTCAAATTTCATGCAAGAATATCATCAGTGAACTCAAATGGCTGATGCAGTTCTGTAAAGAGCACTCAGAGCATGCTAAGAACAGTCAGTTTTGCATTATTTTCCACAAGCAACTGCCTTCTATTGAATTATCACTAATTAAATAGAAGGTAATAGAAAGTTACCTGTGATTATTCTACATCAGCATTAGGCACAGTATGATTTGGGGAATCACCTGAACACTAGCTAACATTCAGGGCAAAATGCAGAGAAAAATTGGTCATTGGGTCTGCTCTAGTGCCACAGTTCTTATGCACCACCCTTGTGCTGGGTGAAAAACAGAAATAAAAGCAAAGCAACAAGCAGCTGGGCAGGAACAGGAGCTGGACACTTACCCACAGAGGTGCAGTTTTCCAAAGTGAATGACCTCTCTCCTCCAGCCCTGGGTAGTGCCTGCATAGTAAGTGCTGCTGGGGTGATGTTCAGTGGAGCAGAGGGAGCTGAGGTGGCTGCTGCTGCTGTAGCACAAGGGCAGCAGCAGGTGCCAGGTGGCCCCCAGGTCTCGTGAGAACTCCAACTTCACTGGGTCAGCAGAGGAGCTGTCAGTGGTGCAGCCAATATTGATCTGGGGGCCAAGGCATCAAACACAGAAGGTGACACAGGGCAGACTGTGGGACTCCCAATCATTCTTCAGCCTCCCCCATTGGGTATGGTATTTGTTTAGTCCAGGATGATGCACTCAGGACATGCACATGAACAGGAACAGAGCACATTGCTCTCCTGTCCACGAATATATCCCACAATGAGTTATGATAAAATTGAATGTGATAAGAAATTCCCCAACAACTTCTACCCAGAGAAAACTGTGAAGTTCATTGGGCAAATCCCAAAGGAGAGCTGCTAACATTGCTGGAGTAAATGCACCAGCTCTTCCAGTCCTCTGGCAAGTAATCACAGCATCAAGAAAATGTGCATTATTAAAAGCAGAAATATTAAAACAAAAAATGCAACATTAACTTTTTGTTAACACTGAGCTGTTAATTGCTGAGCTGCACTATGATCCTCTTTTATGCTGCATATAAAAAAAAAACCTTATCACCTCAATATACTCAGCTTTCACACTCACTACCTATTTGTTCATGCATAATGGCAAAGTCCTAGAGCATCATGGCTGGACTGGATTTAGATTCAATGTCCTAGTTTGGCAGTGTCAGATTTCTCAGGGTGTGTTCATAAGATTCCTGATATAAAGAACAGTAGAAAAGGCAGAACACCAAAACCAGATCTACTACAGAAAAAATATGGACTGTTTAATACAGAATCTGAGACAATCAGTGCAAGTTAGTTTGTTTTTCTGTTACACTGATATTTAGATCTTCTTATAATTTCAATTTTTTTGTAAAAGAAGACAAATTAATTCTTTACAGAATGACTGTCATATAAAATAGGATGTACTGTACTTAGCACTCAACAAATAAAAACCAATTGCTGATGAAATACAAAGCCTGCATTAAAACTATGTAACATTTTAATATTTTTATATATCTTTTTAGCAAAAAAAGTGTCTTTGTAGCATGCTGTTGTATTAAGAAAATCTGTTTGTTTCTAAAACACAGTAATGCTTAGAACTGTGCATGAATGTTGAAAGTGTATCCTACACTGAATTTCCTTCATCACTCTTCAGTGCACATGAGTCCCATCAACCTACATTTGACTAGAAGGGTTGTCTACTCATCTGGAAGCTTAGAGAGATGCTTGACCCAATATAGATTCTGACTCTTGAGACACAGAGAGAAACTACTGCATTATGCAGAACTCCTTCATTTACACTAATGTTCTCAAAAACGTGAGCTGAAAATGATGTTCTTACCACATATGGAAGTAAACATGTAGATTTTATGAGTTAATGCTATCAAGGCTTATGAATATCTTAAAGTCACCTCAAACTTTTTTGTTCTACAGGCTGTAATCTATATTTTAAAAGAGGAAATGGTTTGCATTTAAAAATTTATGAATTAGTTGCATGACATATTGAAGAGTGCATGAGTACACAGCTAAACCTAATTTTCTTGGAAAACCCTTAGTATCATTTTAGTAATTTTTATAAACTCTTATCATTTGCTGATTATTATGTAGCTCATATTAATGCAACAACATGCCACATTGTTGTTAAAAGCAGCCTGGTAACTGTGGCATGGCAATTTGTGTGCCAGATTATTTTCCAGTTTCCTAATGACAATATAATGACCTCTCTAAACTATTAAATACTAACTGGTTACTCCCATCAATAACTGCCCCAGGCAATGCACAGTTTGGATTCTAGGATAAGTGAGAAACACAGTTTAGTTTGGGCTCTGTGTTGTCACTGGGGTACCTGTTTCCACTGACTATATGAAACACAAAAATATGCTCCTTATTCATGAACTTTCTTTAACTCCCTAAAATGGGATGACTTCAGGCCACAGTAGCCAAAATCCAGCTTCATCTAGAGCAGCTATGATGTGGGCAGAAGCAAAAGAAAAGCAGAAGCTTGTCTCTGAGAGTACAACAGTTAAGCCAGCAGGCAGGAAAAATTGTTTTCTGCTGTCAGAGATGAAGTTGTAGCTCCCCACTGGTGAGCTTGTGGAAATGCTGCACTCTTACCTGGAGCAGGCTGTGAAGTGGCAATCTCACTATATTTTGCTTGCCCTCTTGCCTGCAGTTGTGACTCTCCAATGCATAGGACATGGACCTTAATGCTATCAGTGCAAGTATATAGGCATGGACCAAGTAGCATTTTAGGCAAGAAAGTAGAAGACTTTGAGGCAGAAATTTTCCTTATCTATGTATTAAAAGCATCATGATACATTCACATGAGGAAGAGTAATGTCAAATCAATTAGAGAGGAAATTGGACATGTTTCTCTATTTGGCAATCAGAACAGCTGGGAAAATTCACCAGGGCAGAATATGGAAGAACAAGAAGCAAAAGGCAAAATAACTTTCTGGGGACAAGTACCTCAAACTGGATGATAGTATTTTCATTCACACTCAGGTCCCTTGTGGTAATGGAGTGCTCTCCAACTTCATTTGAAACAAACACCATAGCTGAATCTTCTTCCCTGAAAATCAAGGAGAGGAGTGCTTTAGAGTGGCTTTACAAAGTCACTTCTTTCTCTTGTATTGCTGAGAGAATCTTACGGAGCTCTTTTAGATGAATATGGGCAATACAGCCCGATGTTTCCACCAGGATAGAAAAACCAGTTGTCCTCTTTAGGACCAAAGTCAAAGGTATCCAAAAGGATAATGGGATTCTTCAGGTTATTTCCATCAATAATGAAGTCATCAATAATCCAGATTTCTTCTTTTTTACCTACAAAGGAAATGGAAATATTCCCATTAAGACCTAACACTAATATTATTAGAGAGCAGAACAGCAGCCATATTTATGGATTATGTGAAGAGGAGGGTGCTAAAAGTATGGGATCACTATATTCACTTTCCATGAAAATAGTTTCCATTCTGCTTTCCAGCTTGACCTTATGGAATTAACTTTTATGCCCTATAATTTATAGAAGTCACAGCAAAACAAAGAGTGAAAAGCAATGAGTGTTGAATAATTATCTTCAATTTAAATCATATTTACTTTGAAATTCTTGTCATTGTCTTCATCAATTAAGAATCATCTAAATGACTAGTTGCTACAGAACCAAAGCAGCCTGAAAGTGCAATTTCATTCTACATCCTTGCACTCAGCAGCTTGTTTCTGCCTGGGAGAAGTTCTCTCATAGAGAAAGAAACTCTGAAACTCCTTCTCTCCAATGGATTATGTACTCATGTATGTCAGAAAATTGGTATTCTCAAACTGAAGAGGAAGGATTAAATTGACAGATCTTCTGTGTAGCTTTTTTTTCATTTATCTAAAAGTGTTTGAGTTCATCAGAGAAAAGTTTAGATAATTGTTTTAGGCAGGACATGTCAGAAGAATGAACTGAAATCGGGACCAGATTTGAATTGGCTTTTTTTTTGTTAGGGGTGTACTAGGAATTTGCCTACATGGAATAAACTGTTGCTGAGTCACCATGTCTAAATGATTGCTGGAAATCTTTAGAGCTGTTAATGTCAGTTTCTGCTTGAAACTGTGCTCAGAGTAAGTGAGAGCAGAGAAGAGCTTCCTTCAGCTGGCACATCTCCTGTAATCAGGAGGAATGAACTGTTTTCCTCTTGTGGTTTTCCAGTCCTTTACAATTTAATCAAAAGATTAACTGCTCACTACATACTCTTTCTAAATGGGTTTTTAATGCCTAGTTAATTCTGAGTAAGGTAGGCTCAGTTCCCATTTACACTTGGGACACTTTTGTATAATTGGAGCATCCTAATGGGGCCTCAGTGTGAGTGAGAATCATGCCCATTAAAAATAATGAGAAGAACCTGAGTGAAGTTAACTTTATTGGTGTTTCTTGATCTCCCTCTCCCTCCAGGGCCAAAGCTGATGCTTTTCTGCACACAGTCCAGGGATATCAGGTGAAGGTACTTCACTTTAAAGCATTCAACCACTTTTTTAAGAACAGTAAACATAATCCTGCAGTAATTCCAACTGAAGGAGTTCAAACACAAAAGCCCCATGATTTAAGAGTCTCTCTAATTGTTCAGTTCAAGAAATGCACTCTCTTCGAGAGGCTGAGCAGTGCAAGCATGGACCTGGACTCCCAGGGGTGTCTTTTCCTCACCATTGTTGTAGGGCTGCCAGAGCCTGAAGCGCGTTGCGTTGCTCTGGGCTGCGTAGGGCAGAGGGACGTTGATAAAGAGCACATCTGTAGTCTGGGTGAAGTAAAACTCATCTATCAGGTGCCAAGTGATGCCACCATTGACAGAATATTGCAGCAGGATGGAATGAGACCTCTCAGGGGTGCCTGGAGCACAAAGGACATGGATTTATGTTCATTGAAATCCAGTAAGCTCAAGCAAGTATAAATGAAATTATGTTGCTCTGACACCCACTACAAAGTATGGTCTTCCTTTAACAGCAGCTTAAGCTATTGAGATGCTATATACACATTGTCCACATGACTTTCTGTGCTTTCCCCTGCTTGTTGGTCTGCAAAATGCAAATAAAATAGGGCCTAAATTTACACTACTGTTCATTATACCTTAACAACCATAGTTAATTACTTAGATAAGAAGCTACCTCAGTGTTATACTTTTTGAGATTAGAACACACCAGCTCCTTCTACTACAAACATATTCCAGTAATACAGTATTTATTTGTTTGTTTTGTCCAGCTACAAGACATTATCATCACCATCTGTAGCACCCACAGATAAAGACAGTCTCTATCCTCATAAAATTATGAGTCTATGGCTCTCACTGCAGCCACTGGGATATTCATGCCCAAAAATAACATAATTGATGGAAAGCACTGAGGATATTTACTACCATGTTTTAACAACAACAAAGCAATATTCTGTGCTTTAAACTGGGCCTAAAGGTCAGTGGAACTGACAGTAAAATTTGCATTTTCTAACTACCAGCTCCTCTTTTTTTTTTTTTCTTTAAGCTTTAAAGAGTAAGAAACAAAAGCTCTTTACAGCCCTAGTTATTAACACATGCTAATTAGAGCCCAGCACTCATTTTTGATGCCGATTTCCATACACAAGCTCAGCCCCCAGCCTGTATTTGGCCTGTGCCTAACTTGCTGTCCAGGAATACCAGTGTCCAAGTGATGGCATCTCTGAACTGAGGTCTCACTCAGACAAATTTACACTCTCTGCTCCCTTCATGGTGTGGCACAGTGATGGCATGTCCTCAAAAACTCAGTCAGGAGCCAGCAGAAGGAAAGGACTAAGGGACAGCTTCTTCACCCCCGACTCACTGCGTGTTACTGCGCAAGTTTTCCCATGTTTCCCATGTTAAAGGAACCACATTTGCTGAAAGCAAAGTGCCTGGTGCAGATGCTCCTGCTCCCCTCTGCTCGGTTTTCAACCACAGGCTGTGGAACAGAGCAGGGAAGAGCTGTTTGCAGTCAGGAGCTGATTTCAGCTTTTCTGTGGCAATTAACAATAAACAACACACTGCTTTTAACACTGACAGCTAAAAGATATGCCCAGCTATATCAATTTGTATTCAACATTGGGAAACTTGCTGGGACTAAGTCCTGGATCCAGCAGTAGAGCTAACAAATAATACAGATTCAATAAGAATGATTTCTCCTGGGGTTTCATGGTCTTACTCCGTGTGGGTCAAGTGTCAAAATCCAGGCTTGAGCCTTTGGCTATTACTGCCTTCAGAACAATATTTTTACTCAATTTATTTTAAAATATTTTTTTCAATGATCATATGAAGAAATATTACCAAGGCATAATTTTGTAAAAGAAGTCTTCACAAAGACTTCACTTACAGACATGAAATATTTGGCATGTTATCATTTTGGGGCATGTTATGTTTTTAAACTGTTACAGTTTTCTCTCTTTTTGATAAAGTACTAAACCCAGTAAAAAATAGCCCAAGATATATGATTAAATGCCCATTAAAGAAAATCAATAATAAGTCACAAAGAGCTATATTTTCACTCATCCACACACAGATTTGGCTAAGGCACTTATTTAGGAAGAAAGAGGAGGTTCCAAACTATTTTCAAGCTGTTGGTAAATGTTGAGTCAGTTAGGGTCCAGTCCCAGAGCATTGAGCTTACCACAGAAACTATGGACATCTTTCTTACACCAGAGTGCGAGGAGTTTTTCAACATTCAGAGCTCAGCCCAGAAGTGCCAATTCTATCAGAAAATTTGGGGAAAACTTCTGAAATTGCATGGGAGTGGCTCAAATCTTCAAGCAGTTTAGTGGTTCTCCATCATGTCACTCCAGACTTGGATATAATTATTTTTTAAAGCCAAGGATGGCAGGGCCTTGGAGCAGGGTAAGGTTGAATCATTGGCTTAAAAGTCCTTGTACTGGAGGAACTGTCACAGGTTATTTACAACAATGTGTAAAACTTGTCTTGCAAAGCCTGACTATTCTTTATATCAATTAAAAAGAATTATGGAGTTTCAGTTTTCTCTAAGTTACCAGCTAGGCAGTCAAATGGTAAGAGATTTTAATGCAGTGGACTGAAGCTAGAAAATGAAAACCACTGTAGTTTACTATTAGTCCCTTCAGTAATTTACTGTAGGCACAATTTTATTACATAAAAAAATCGGACAAATAATTTTTTCCCAACATATTGGGAAATCTCTACAAAACCTTGATCTCTTTTGTTTCTTTTCTGCTCAAAGACTTTACTAGCTGTGCTATTTTTGGTGATACTACAGTCCACTATTTCCTTAGGAACAGCACAGACACCCATGTAGGCTGGGAGCAAGGTAGGAATGATGCAAAATTTCAAACAAGCTCCCATATAATCCACCATAAACTCTTGATCACTACCATACACTGAAGTTGAAGTTGAAAATATCAATCTGTATTCTTTTCTCTGTTGCTATGTACTAATAAAGCTACAGAACCAATAGTAAATCAATGGGGAACTTACCTTTGGCAATAAATTTGAATGAAAACTGGATGTATACTGTATTAGTGCAGTCTAGATCTCTTGACACAAGCATTCTCAGTCCTTCCTGCAAATACAGAATATGCAATGTGAATATCAGTTCCCATTATTGTGTTCTGCAGCTTATTGTTGCTTGGCTGTTGTCTGCTTCTGCCTGCTGGTGGCAGCAAGAGGGGAAACTCTCTGTACCACACCTTTTCCCAGGCAGAAAATGGGGATAGAGACAGCCTTGGTAAAGTGAGCCAAGATATGACAGAGGTACAACTGCATGGTCAGGAACAGGCACAGTTACAGCTCATTCAGTTCATGCTCTGAACCCCTGGGGTGTGACTGGATCTGCCAGCACTGACTTAGACATTGAGTCCAAGCCACTGCACTCATTTTTTGTGCAAACTTTACAGTTGCCAAGCACCCTAATTTCCAGGCAGGGACAGAATTCCTCTCTCGGAATTCTTTTCCATATCTCAAAACATATTTTGTATAAATATCCTCTTCTGGGGCAGCCTGTTGACCCGTAAGGAAAGGGAGCACACAGGAAACTTCTTAGGGACCCTGAGTCCCTGTCCAGCTCAACTGATGAGCTCGCTGTTGGGTGGATTCTGGGGCCAGAGCCAGCCCCTGTTCTGCAGAGATTTGGCAAAAACCACCTCTCAGAGCTTCCCTCTTTCTCAGACCCATTCCCCCAGGGGAACAATCTGCAGGAACAAGCAATGCAAATTTTTGACAACTCACATCTTGTGATTTGGGATTTAAATAATCTAAAGAGGTTGAACTGGAGTCAAGCTTTTGCAGATAAATACTTCAAAGAATTAATTTGTACACCAAACATTTTTAACTTCTCTTTCTGGGGGGCATCTGAGTTCACAGTGTCAAATGAAAACTTGTGTGAGCTGAGAATTTGTGTGCTTGTGAACAGAAGTCTATGATTCATTTTCTTAAGAACAGAAAAATTCAGAAAATATATTTCCTGGCCTTTTGGAATCTGCAGTCAACAAAAATGAGTCTTTAAAGAACTAGAAGACATAAAAAATATAGAATTCAGTAAAATACAGGCAAACTACATAAACATAGATTACACAGACTACTACCCTGACTGATTTGTATTATTCAAAATACTAAAAAGCCAATCAGGACACTTCAAGATGATTGTAATATGTACCAGATTTCCAAATAGTTCACCTCAAGAATCTCATTCTTTTTCTCTGGTGGTCAAGGAGGAGTTTATACCAGAAACAAAATAATACACAACCAAGAGATGAAACCTGTTTGTAAAAAAACAACTGTGGAAAACATGGTGCATGTTTCGGGTAGGAAAAGACAAAAAAAAAGAAAATGTTAAATTCTAGGCAAAAGACTTCAATATAAACATATGGGGCTAACAAGAGAAAATCTACTTTCTATTTTTTATTTTACTGGTTTTCATTAATTTTTTTTTTCAATGTAAGTAATCTCTGACCCCTTTGAAAATGAGAGCTGTTCCAGACTTGATGGTGTCACCATTCAGGTTTCCCCTCTCAGCACCGTAGACTTCAGGCCAAAGGTCTGGATGCAAGTTACCATTGAAATCATCCTTCAGGACAGATGGCAGAGGAAGGACAGGGACACAGTAAGGACCTCCAAACCCTCTATCACACCTAGCAACACAGTGGGAAGAAAAGGTATTATCCATTTGGCCTAGATAAAACACATCCTCTCCATGAAGCAGCTTAAGCAGTTTTCTACTCACATGCAATGGCCTGAGTCACAGATGCCATGCCCTGAGCACATCCAGGGGCAGCCTGTAGCCAGGACCACATTATCAATGGCCCAAGAATCTACTCCAGAGGCATAGTTGTACTGAATCCATCTGAAACGTGTTCTGGGAGAGCTGTTAAAAACAAAGGACATGTAGTTCAGGATTCCAAATTCTGATCCACAAAGATCCACCAAAGAAAATCCCACAGACTTCCAAAGAAAAGCAGATGGCCCACTTATTTTGAAAAGATTCATATTCTAACTGGAAGTTTAAAACTTGAAGTTTAAACTGGAAACTGGGAGTTTAAATTTCTCAGGTCAGTCTTTTAGGCAAAATTCCAGCACATTCTAAAGAAAGGTGCCGATGCCCAAAGTGATGACCAAGAAAGAACATTGCTGAGACACTTGCTGATCAACAAAGTGGTTGAGCAGAAATTAGTAGTTCCATTAGCATTTGACAGCTCCATGTGTTACTAGCAGAATGGAAACAATAAAATTGCATCAGTAAGGTAAGAAGTTATGAAAGTTCATTTATACTAAGTGTTGTGTAAACAGAAAAAACAATGGTTATATATGTTCATATATATATGTATATATAAGAATGTATGAATATGTATGTACAAATATGCACATGCATACACACTGCTGTCACTGCTGACTGCCTTGTTATCCTCAAATTAGGAAAGTGTTTTGGAGAAAAAACATTCTTTGGAAGATGATGTATGGCCCTCTGGAGTGAGCTGTGGAATTGGAAACCAAGATATGGACTCCAGGCCCAGTTCATTTGCTGTGTGCCCATTTTTACCACTATTTTCTGGGTGATGAAATGCACAGAGGTAATGTGTAGGGTGCTCTGAAGAATT
The DNA here is from genome assembly GCF_022539315.1 of Serinus canaria. Taxonomy (NCBI): domain Eukaryota; kingdom Metazoa; phylum Chordata; class Aves; order Passeriformes; family Fringillidae; genus Serinus; species Serinus canaria. The sequence continues at coordinate 12,306,586 of NC_066314.1, forward strand.
ACAGAACTACTCAGAACAATGGTAAGCATCACTACCTGTTGTTCCTAAACTAGAGCATGGTTTTATTTAGAGAGATGGATGCCAGCACATCTGCCACATCCACTTACAGCCCTGTGATATCCTGAGGAGCTTGGCAGAACTCTCCTCCTGGTCAGAAGGGTGAAGGTGGCACATCCAGTGACATTTTCTGACTTGCTGAATGCTGTAACTAACATGCCCGAATGTTGGGTGACAACTTAATGTGCAATAACAGAAAACACTAATGTAGGAAAGGATGGATCAGGGTATTTATTCTTGCTTCTTATTGCATAAGTGTTAGAAAAGCTGGTTTAGCATTCTTGTTTTTACTGTCAGAAATTATAGGCAAGATTTAAGAATTCATTCATCAACATTGTAACTTCCTTAAGTCCCTACACTTCACATTACAGCTGATGAAATATTTTGAAGTGAAATTAAAAATTCTGGTGGCGTGACAACACACATTTAAAAATTTAAAAGACATGCAGAACATTCCCAAGCTGGAGGATGTTTGTTCTAATTAGATCAGCAAAATCTTTGTCATGCTAAATAGCCAGAAGAGCAGTGCTCACTTGGTTGAGGGTGGGAGGTAGACAGTAACTCTCTTCCAGTTTTGGAATCTTTCTGAAGTGTAGATGGAGCTCTCGGTGTACTGCTGACAGCCGATGGTTGGGGGGACACACTCCTCTGTCACCAGGTGCCAGTCCCTCCCGTTGTTTAGGGAGTACTGCAGGTGAACGCTGTGGGAATTGCTGTATGGCTTGCTGCAACCCATGCTCAGCTCAAACTGCAAGAACGTGGAGGCTGATACGTGGAAGTCCCAAGTCTCAGCGTAACGAGGTTTTCCTGAGAAAAGAGAGAAAAACAACAAATACAACAATAGCAACAAATACAACAATTTAAATTTACAAAAAATACAACATATTTTTACCCTTTTCCAGCCTTCTCTTCCATACTGAGTACTAAATAACTGGATTTGTTTATATCTCCCATCTTGTAAAACTTGATCTAAATGTAATTTATAAAATAGACTCATACAAAATGTAGTAATGTTTGATGATACATACCAATGTTTTCACTGAACATCAGAGCTGTATCCATAGACAGGCAGTCAATGTCTACTTGACCTCCTTGTATTCTGTACCAGCTTGCTTGTAAATCCACAGTTCCATCAAATTTATCCTGGAAGCCAGTCTGAGAGCTGTCATTCATCCCTATGAGCACATCGTCCAAAGCCCACTGAGCTGAATGCTTCCCTACAAAAACCAGAGCAGACAGGTTAGTGTAGTCCCTGTAAGTTGCTTTTAATGCCCATATGCTGTGTTCAGTGAGCAGTGCTCAATCACATAGGCTGAGTGCTGTTAAACAAGACTAAAACATTGCTCAAGGATGCACCTGGACACGAGAGCATGTTTCTATTACAGATAAACACAGGTATTTCCCTCTTCATTTCTTTAGCTTCAGTGCCTTTGCCATCATATGGTCTCCCTCTGTTTGGATGAGATACTCCCTGAGCCCCTAGATTGGGGATTTTCATTTTATGGTTCACAACTTTCCTGCTATTCTCCACAGCTAAATTGGAAAGGTCTCTGTCTAGTTCCCAAAATAGCTTTTGTATGAAAGCGAATAGAACATGAAGGAAAATGCTGAAGGCTCTGCATATAGATAATATTTAGAGAAGTGCTGTTCTCCTTCCTGGAAATCTCTCTCCTCTTGCTCTCCAGCCTACAGGCCATTCACTTTCATCATATCCAGCCCACTTCAGCCTTCATTTCAATTCACCTTCCTACTGGCATGCTGAAAAGAACCTCTTACTGCACAATTGCTGCCCTCACAGGAGAGCAAGGAAAGCCTTTACAATAAATTGTGAGCTTGCAGCAACGTGCCAGGACTTTTGCCTTGCCACCAAGAGGAGCGTGGGTCATGGCTGACAGAGCCACTCTGCGCTGAGGAATGACAGACAGAGGATAGTCCATGAAGGAACTAACATCTCTGACCAGGAGTGGTTCTCACCTGCAGGTGCTGGTGTGGAAGGTGATATTTCAACTTCCAGTCATAAAACCTTTCTTATACTGGGAGCCACGGGGCTGATATCAGTGGTCCTAAGAGTGATGACCCTCAGCAGGGACAGATGTCATCCAGGTGCCACCAAGGCAAGCATAGGAAGCAACAGGTTGGACATTGCACCACACATCAATGCAAATGATCATCACAGAATGATGGTCTGTGGTGCACCAGTCATTGCTTTACACTTTTAACTAAAGGAACTGTCTTCTTAACTAAATCACATCCCTCTTGTCTTATCTATTCTCTTACCTAGTGAGGACAATTAAGTCCAGAACATACAAGAAAATGTATGAATAAAATCAGCCATCAAAATGATAAATGATGTCTAAGAAGCTGCATACCGTAATCACCTGAATGTAAGCTATGTGCTTTCCTCCCCAGGGAATTGGTGTTGAAATGTACTTTGCTATATTTCTGAATATTGCCTTATATTTCCTGCAGATCCAGGGGCTGCTGCCTTGTGCAAAGGCCAAACTTAATCAGGACCCTTTTAGTAGTGGTAACGTGCCCCCATGTGAGGTGGGAGCTCTCACAGTGGCTGTAGGAATCAGTCAGCACCAGGGTTTAACTTTCAGCTGAGGATGTGGGAAGTGGCTGAGCAGTTTTACATTCTCTCCCTCCCAGCAGGGGAGCTGGGCTCCTGGACACTAGAAATGGGAAGAGGGGGGTCCTGTTCTGGAATGTGGAGATATTAAAATAGTAAGATGGCAGCCACCAGGTAGGCAGATTCAAGGCCAAGTTATGCCTACACTTCCACAGCAGAGAAAAAAATGAGACAAAGAGTGTTAGCCATTTGGCATCCCAGGTCACTGTATATTCAGATAAAAACTTTAATCTTATTTAGGCTTTTATTTTTTTAATGAAATTTTTTCTTCCTCCTCCCTCCTGTCATCTCAGCATCTTTGGTTTAAACTTAGCTCTTAAACAATGTTACTCTTAAGCCCATTCCTTAGTTTGGTGCTATAAAAGAAAATCATGGCCATAGTGTGACTCAGGAAAGCCCAAATATGCTCTTGCAACATTCAGTTGTTCAAATTACTGTGTTTTTCACGAGCTGAGGTTTCTGCACAACCTGTCTATACTGAGTAGCACTGACATGTGGGTTGTGTAAAGCTGCTCATTGAGTTTTGGGATGGCCTTGCTTACCATGTTGTGGCTGCCACCAGCGGAAGGCGGTGGCAGGGGTCTTGGCTTCCCGGGGTAAGTCAATGGAGACCACCTGGGGCTCCAGGTACGACATGAAGTCCAGCTCCCTCAGCAAACTCCAGGTGATGCCGTTGTCATTTGTGTACTGAACAACAAGTCCTGGATTTAAAATGAGGAAGACCAGTTAGTGAGACTGTGCAGAGCAAAGAGGGGGCAGTTCACCCTTGCTCTGGAGTTGCCAACTCCCACCTGGCACTCAGGCATGCGACATGTGCCCCACCCTTTAGGCAGCTCCTCGTTGAGGAGCTTTTTGTGCACAAAGTCCTACTGCAAAGGTCTCGGGTTTCTGTGGTTGAGATGACCCTGAGGTATTAGAAAGGCTTTTTTTCCCAGCCCCATGACAGAAGAAGTTGAGATTCGTCAGTTCTGCTTTTCAAGGCTGTTTATTTTCTCTTGTCTGTTACATTCCTCCTCTGACCTGCTGAGGTCTGTCCAGCAGGTTGGGTTGTGGCACACTGCCCACCCTTGGGGTGGTGTTAATTTTTTATATTATGATCTATGTGTACTTTATTTACAATAATTTTCCAATACCTATCCCCTATGTTAGACAGTCTGTCTCTATTCTAAACCAATCAAAAAGTGCCACCATCCCAGCAGAAGACGGAGGACAAGAAGAAGGAGAAGAAGGACAGGACACACCCAGATTCCTCCATCTTGCCTCCTGAACCCCCATTCTAAAACCCCAAAATTCTATTTTTTCACCCTGTGACAAATTAACTGTCATTCTATTAACTATCATTCTACTCAAACTCTTGTGGCTTGCAAATCTTCACACAAAGTTGGTAATTTTTTCCATGGACTAAAATCAAAGGCACAGGTGTTTTTGACTCCATGCCAAGGTCTCTGAGCCCCTTGCCAGGGTCTCCAATCACCCAGGGCAGCCAGAGGAATGTCCTGGGTCCTGACACAAAGGTGACCTGGGTCACCAGCTGCCACATGCCATCTTGGCATGTGGCAGCTGGTGACCCAGGTCACCTTTGTGATCAAGTTTTTGTTTTCACCAAACTTGAAGGATCAAATCTTTTACACCCTCAGGGAAACTAATGATCATACCACAGAAATGATAGGAACAATGTGATTTTCTTTAACAGAGTATTTATTTCATGTTGGGTATCCTTGCAGTTTGTGTGAAAGATTAAGTTATAATTCTGATAGCTGGGATTACAATCCTCCTGCTATGTATGCAAGCTCACAGCATCCTTGGAAATTAATTATCACAATATTTAGAAAATTTAAGATAGTCTTTGTATCATGCATACAGTATGGCAAATACTAGGACACAACAGAAGCCCAGCAGAGCTCATCAAAACCAATAATTCAAGAAAGAAGCACCCTTATATATATTTCTTCTCTTAAAACTCTTTTACATTGGTATATGTTCAAAGATAACAGATTTGTTTTTGGTGTTTTATATTGGTGCAAATGAGTGTAGAATCAAACCCTTGGTGTAACCTGTGCTGCAAGATGACAGCTTTCCTCAGTGGGTGAGCCAATGTAAATGCCAAATATCAGGAAACAATTAACTGATGTTAAATGCTTTATACTGAGAGGAAAATTAAATTTTCTCATCTTTCATGTCAGTGGTCTGACTACATGCAACTAGACCACTTTACATGGGAATCTGCTCCCAGAATGCCGATTCTTCCCATACACAAGTATCAGTCCACAGTAGCTTTAAGCTTGTGGATCAAATAAGAGAGGAGACATCTGGGAGAAATGAATTTATTCAGACTAAATAAATTTTCAGTTTCAACTCTATGATCTTTTGTTTTGGGTAAATCATGCATAAGCTTGTTTTGGAAGGCAATGTTTTATTCGACCCACTGGTGTAGTTGAGAAGATGAACAAGTTCTCAGGTACACAACTCTTCTTCAGGTCAAAAGAGGAGTTTGTCCACTTTATCCTGAACTTGAATTTCATTCCTTTTATTTCAGACCTTATGAAAAGTCCTGTGGACTCATAAATTTACCTGTTTTCCAACACTATCAGATAGTTTAATACAAGCTATTACACCTTGCTTTGGAAATGTTGTCTTTCTTAGACCATCACAGCTCCCACAGTTACTCCTACAGATGGATCAGTTACACCAAACCTCCTACAGTAGGTTTGGTGTAACTAATTACAATCAGAAAAATCCATCAAAAGTAAATAGCTTTCTTCAAAATTCATGAAAACTGAGGAGGTAATTGATTTATGTTTAAAAAAAATCTTCTTGATTTTGTAAAGGTAGCAAAAGGCAAAAACACTGAAGAAAATGCAAAATGTAAAAGGCTTATAATAAAGAAAATGGGCTTTACCTTCATTCCTGGCTCTTGGTCTGTTGCAGGAGTTACCAACACTCTTGCTTCCAAGTTGTACATAAAATTGAACTAGCCTTTAAAAAAACACAGGATAAAAAAGAAATTTAGTCATCTTCAGATAGCACAAGATCAGTCAGGATAATTTGCAGCTCTTAGCTTATGGCATTTTCAAGTTGGGTTTCTATTCCAGGCTTATTGATAAGGCAAAATTTCCAGAGAAACCAAACATGGGCATGGTAAATACTGAAAGACCCAAGACAGAAGAAAGTGATGTAGTTTATTAATCTTGTGCCTAATAAATGTGTTTCTGAGTGAGTGTGAGAAGTTAGCAGTTCCATCTCACACAAAAGTTGCAACATCTCCATAGCAGGCTAAGCAGCTCCTTACATCAGATCTTGCCTTGGTCTATTGTAACCAGAAATTAGGTGAAGCTTTAAAATACAGCATTGGAGTTGTAATAAAATTATTATATCCTCCATAATCACCAATCCTTTTTAGATCCTTAAATTCTTGTTCTAAACAGTTTTCAGTGTAGTGAGTTCACTTTTTGTGAAGTAAACCCTTTGATTTTAAACCTATACATTGTGATTTCATTGAATATTCTCTTGTTTTCCTATCATGAAGTGGTGAAGAAAAATGTTCCTGAGCAGCTTTTCTCACTACCTGCCCTGTAGTCAGTGCTTTTATCACTTCCCTACCTTCTCTTATTCCTTTCTACTCTAAACCATGGCAACCATTGCATCTGAGTCTCTGCATGAACACATTTCCATGTCTTCAGTTTTTCCCAAAACTACTTTCTGCAACCCTTCTAATGCCTCAAAACTCCTTGAAACAGGATTGTTGGTTTTACTGACAGAAGTCTGGATTAGTCTGGAACACCCCTGTTTAGTGATATTTGAATTAAGTACTATTCCATCCTTGTGCTCCAAAATATTGTCAGGTTGTTTTTTGTTTTTTTTCCCCAGTCTGCAGTAGTGCCATAGTATCCCTGCTGAGCTTGTGGTTATTATTGTGACTCTGTGGTTTTAGAGTAGTTTACATTTTCTCCTAGATACACACTATAGTGCTATAGAACAACAATTAATTTCAATTAATGTCCTGCTGCTCCCTCCCCAAATTTCACTGCATGTCTCAGGCATTCATCTGAGGCTTACTAGGTCATAACTAAGGTAAAGAGCATTGAGATAATTTAGAATGCCATCACCCCCTAATCTACACATTCTTCACAGGTTGTCTCCATTGCACACCAAAACCAGCAACTGAGCAGAGCAGAGACACTTGACTCAACCCCACAATGGGATTTTGCATGCTGAAAGTTGGCAATGCCATTCTCCTCCTTGCTTCCTGGCCAAGTTTTAAATTAGGTTGATAGAAAATCAGGCCTCATTAATTCTATTGACAGAGATAAAGTCTTTATTTAAAACATAAATTTTGAGGTGCATTTTTGCCACTCAAATAATTCTCCCCAAGGATAACTCTTTTTGCTTTAGATTATTTTGTTCTTTTTGCTTTAGTAATTTTGGTAAAACCACAGACAAGTTACATCACTACAGCCAGAGCCAGTAAAATGCAGACAGGACTCCAATTTCCCTCACCCACTGTTACATACACAATATCATAATGCTCCTCTAAATCCAGATTCTAAATCCAGCTGCATTCCTGTTACCAAAATCTGTGTCTACTGTCTGAGATAGGGTCTAGGACAAGGCAGAATATCCTCATCAATCTCATTGCTAACATAATCCCACAGACAGCTCTAGACAGTCAGGCTCACAGTACCACACCATTTAGCCAGGTAAATTCTATTTGTTGCTGCAGCTCTGTTGTTGGATACAGTATTCAGGCAGTAAAACTCCAGACAGAAGCATCAGAGGTGAATAGATCTACAGTCCTTGACAAATTCTTTTATTCTTGCCAAATGTGAAGATCGTTAAAAAGCAAAACCAAAGAGCAAAAAACCCTTTCTGCAGAAGGGTGAATCAGCCCATCTGATCTCTAAGTGTCTGACCCAGAACAGCTCCCTGGGATGGTTGCACAATCATTAGCAATGGAGTCTGTAAAGCAGATGGGAGCCAAGTCAGCTAACAAGCCAGATGTCGCCACTTGGAAAAAATATATGTATATTCCATGGTTTTTATCTAGATGCCAGGTAGGCACTGTGTGCAAAGGCTCCCACTATACAGATAGTTAAGGGTGGCAAAAGGAACAGGCCATCAAAATGGGAGGCAGCAGCTCATCAGCAACCAAAATGCATCCAGTTATCACACTCAGTCAGAAGGGTGGAAATACTGCTGGTGAAATTGTGCCCTTGGTGTGCTGGGTCATGCAACGGGGAAGGAATGGAGAGACTCCAAACCCTGACTCCTCAACTCAGGTTTTCTGAAGTGTAGGGCAAAAAAAATGGTCTGGGTGAAATGACCCTTGACACTTAGAATTTTTTTAGTGCTATATGACATTCTCTTAATATCTGGGAAAAAAGGTGTAGTCAATCATATGAAGGAACAAGGAGGCAATAGGACAAACAAAGCTAAGATTACAAGACTACTTATTGTATACACTAAAATTTGAGTAGTTTTTTATAGTCATTGGCTCCCAGGCACAAGCTTTAGTTTGAAATGCTCTCAGTGTGACACCTGGGTGTGGTGGTGCCCTGTTGGGCTGCTCCCCTGAGCAGCACCCCACACCTCAGGCTGGCAAATCTCAACCCCATGGACCATGCTGTGCTAGGGAGAGAAAGGTGAAAGGGAAAAGGGTCTTTGTACTTAAAAAAAAAGGAAAAAAAAGTCTGTATATTCCTTACATAAAATTTACACTTCACATTCAAAAAGCTGTAACTGAGGATACAGAACATGCATAGGTAGATTTGCAGGAATTCAGAATGAAAATAAAAATTTAGTGTCCTGCAATATTTGTCAATTTTTCTATCAGGCTCTTCCATGCACGATTTAACAAAACAAGATCTTAAATGGTCTGGGAAAACACTATTAACCTGAAAAATAAGCAGCTTAAAAATCTACTGCAGGAGTTTCAGCCTTCCACACATCTAACAGTATGTCTTTCAAGGCATGTTTTCCTGCTGTTTACTCAGTCACCAAAACCCCCCAATCAAAAAACCCTTGCAAAAAAAAAAAGATAACTGTGCAGGGGCTAAGATGATGCCTATTAAGATAACTGAATTCTATGCAAGGCATTACTGAATGCAAAAAGTAATACCAAAATGGGAAAAGTACTTCCCTTTAATCTCCCCTTTCAAGTGACATTAATTTTAGCTCCAATAATGAAAAAAATTTCTAGGCTGAGGAATTATTTTCTTTTTAGTGTATAGGCCTTTCAGTTAACCCTTTCCACTCTCACAAACTTCATGTACCTATGCTTCTAGAAAAAAAGGCAGAGCTAAGGTTACAGATGGCCTCAAACATTCAAGTGGGATGCATCTGTTCAGAGCAAGGTGTCTGAGGCTGAATGTCTAAGTTATACATGACCAACACAGGCTGTCTTACAGCTAATGAAAGAAAGAAATAGGTGTTTGCTGAAGACAAAGCACTGGCCTCTGCTAGCTGCTCTTTTAGGATGAGTTGTGCTGCCCTTTTGAAGCAGCTATTCTCTCCTCTGAACACAAAAGCAGCCTGGGGTAATTGCTGTAAGCTAGAAAGTCCATGTTCTGGTCAAGCAGCATCAGGTGGCTACTACCTTTGAGCACACACTGAAAAAAGCAAAAAATCCATGTTAGTCCCATTTGTGTTTGAGATGACCACTTTGTTCTGTCTAGCAAACAGCCCAGGGGTGTGGCTTCCAGCTTGAATTGTTCAAGGGAGTTAACCTGCTCACTGTGATGCAGACAAAAAAGAAATAAAATGCTGATTTATTTTGACATAGCAATCAGTTCCACCAGGAGAGCAGCTCACACTGTGAGTATGTAGTCAGAAGAGAGATTGTAGTTGCCCTTACCAAGTGCTTCTCTGGCCATTTATGTTTTTGAGACAGATTTAAGACACAAGAAAACCATATTCTTGTGCAAAACAGAAGCAGTGGTATATTAAAAACACCAAGAAAGAGCGTTGCTCAGAATTTTAAAATGTCTTTTGGCTTTAAAAATGGTTCAAACTTTGCAAAAATGGAAAGCTATAAATATGAATATCTGGCATTAAAAGTGATTTCAAAGTGATTGTAAAACTAAAGGGATTACTTTGCTTTAAAAAAGATTTCTTAATGAAAAAAGCAGTAGCTCAAAAATAGAGTTTTGAATACAGACTTCTTGAGGAAGTAGTCTAGACTACTTCCATTATATTGCTTCCCAGGATGAATAACACAGGATTTGAAGACAGTGGAATAGAAGTGCTCACATCTTCCCAGAGTTCCAGGGCAAACATGTACTTGTACAAAGCATATTTGTCAAACAATTAATTAGTTTAATTAAGAACTGATTACATAATTCTGTAACTATGACATGTACTTGTCAGACATTCAGGGGACAGAAGAAAGGTGTCTGGTGCAGTGCTGTGCAGTACCAGGGAGTAGCTGAGGATTTCCCCAAACCAGCAGCCCCCACACTACAGAGCCCTGTTTGCCTGAGCTGGAGAGATCACAGTAACCTCTGGCCAGTCTTTGCTAAGTGATCCCACAAATTCAATTATGGAGCAAATCATGGCATTATTACTCTCAGAGCAGTATTTGTCAGGAAAAATAACTTTTATTAAGCTAACTGCCAAAATTGTAGAGTGCTCAAGGTTTCAGGTGCCTAATCTCTCATGAGACTGGACAAAGCTGCAGCAAACTCCAAGCTAAATAGTGGTTAGAATTAACAGCCCTTTGTTGATCCTAATTACATTAATCAGCTAGTCAATTTGAGAGAAGAGGATAATTGCTAGCAATGTAGCAGGATTCAGTACCAGCAGGGAGAGAGGTGAAGGCTTGTTAGCCTCTTGGCTACGCAGAAACAATTCACATTCCATTCCTTTGCACTTCTGACAAGTGGAGTAATTCACAACATCTGGCAAGCAAACAACAGCTCCTTGCTATGCCACCCTATGCCTGCAATTCCACACAGTCAGAGGAAAAGGAGCTTTTCTCCCCAGCTATGGGCAGAGTCTTAGGTTTTGTGCATTCTCAAGACCATATCTTCTGCCTTAGAATACAATGCAAATATCTTCTCAGAAACATAGCGAGTTAATATTTTATTTTAAGCTGCTATTCCACTGTCTCTAATCTAAATATTCTCTTTCAAAAAAGAGAAATAATACACCAGAATGAACAAAAAAGTATTTTTTCTGTCTTTCAGAGGTCTTGTAAAGGTTATGACTACCATAAAAAAAACATTTCCCACCTTATCATATCCATGCTTGCAACAGGGCAGAACGGAAAACATGAATACACAGGTAATTTTGAGAAGCAGCCCTGAGCACTGACCTGATATTTGTGGTGTCCAGGGGAACAGTCCTCGCCTCCCTTTTGCCAGGTCCATTGAAGTACAGAGATTTTCCATCGCTAAGCACACCACAGCCTGTCCCAACCTGACCTCCTGTTATCTTGTACCAGAGAGGGCTCAGCTTCCTCTCAAACCTGTCGAACATCTCACTGTGGTTAGGCACATTAGACACACAGGTTCCATGTGATGCTTCAAGAAAAAAAAAAAAAAGAGGGAGATGCTTTGGTGAAACTGTGTTGGACAGAGTAAGGGTCAGATGCAGTACACTGGCACATGGTTCTGTTGCATCTATCTGTGACAAAGCACCAGGCTTTACTAAGAAAATTCCCTGATGACTGGACTGTACCTTTTTAAACCCACTTTACAAATTTCTGTAGGAAGAATAAGCCCTCTTCCTCTAAACTCTAAGATGGCTTATTTCACAAGGTGAAAACCAGCCAAGCTTTATGTTGATAAGGCATTTTTTGCAAACAGAAGAATACTATCCTTCTATTTAATTTTAAACAAATCGAACAAAAGATGTTAGCTTATTGCTTTGTTGGTTGAGGGTTGAAAAGTGCAGTGTGCAACCGGTTGTGTCAATCTTTTTGTTTTCACAGGGTTTGCATTTTGGGATTTTTCCTATTTCAGCATAAAAGCCCTTAAAACCACAAGTGAGCAGAATTTTCCACAGAAGGGCCTGTCAGAACATATGTTCCCTCCTGGTCCCATGCCATCTGATGGCCAGGGGACTCAAAAATGGCAACAATTCTTTTGAAGATGATCCAAAGGCTTTTAAGCAGATTTTCCAGTTTATAATATTTTATTTTGTTTTCTCTTTTATTGCTAGTCCCTTCCCATTCATACAGATGGTGATATTCAAAGACTGTGGTTGCCAGAAACATCAACGGTGTCCGCTGCCTTCAGCTGCTCTGCTTTGCCTGTGCCGAATTTAATTTAACAAAACAAGAAAGATTCCTCTTGGCAGCCCATGCAATATATGTCATCGTATATTTTTCCAGAATATTGGAGAGGAGAAACAAGCTGTCAGGTTGACAGGTTTAACTCAGCCAGTGCTGAGTGTAACCCCCCTGAGGAGGGCTGTGTTACCGGTGTAGCCCAGGTCGCAGAAGCAGACCCCCGAGACGCAGTCGCCGTGGCCGCTGCAGTAGTTGGGACAAGGCTCAGAGATGTAGACGCCATCCAAGCCGAAGGGAGGCACGCTCTTGTGGGAGCTGCTCTCCTGGATCCAGCGGAATCGGGTCTTACTGCGGAGAAAAAACAACAGCATTGCTACGTTGGGGAAGATGAAACAGGAAAGCTTTATTAATGTGATTGCCTGGCAAAAGATTTTGAGAACATTGGAACTATAAGCGAGATTGAAATGAAAGCAGGCTTTGAGGTACCAAGCCTTAGCTACTGAACAACTGGAAAACAATAGTATGGCCTGCTGAAGGTAATCACAATACCCTCTGATTGCAGACTGGTCCAAGGGTCAAAGTGGACCCTACTAGCTTAGCAGAAGGGGCCCAAAGAATAGATTTTAGGGTTTAAAATGTAACACAGTGTAGTAATGTAATGATTCTTATAGGCTGTATGTAAATGCTACAGGATTTATATCCTGTACTAAATTAGCTAGTGAAAATTAGAATATTCAGCACAGAAGAAGATTTTTAGTATTGTAACGAGAACTTCATCTTCTTTTACTCTTTTGTCCTCTCTCTTTTCCTCTTGCTCTCTCTCTCTCTCTCTCTCTCTTTCAAGCTCCTCTTTGGGGCCTGCTCCGAGCTGTGGCTGGCAGCTCCAAGCAGGGCCCTGCACCCCAGTTCCAATACCTGGCTTCAGAGATCTCTCATCTCCATCTGTCCTGACTGTCCTACCCACCATCACTCCTACATTGCTGCTCCTGGCTTCAAAAGCTACTGCTCCTTCCTTAAGATTAAAAGGACCTTTTCCCAAATTAGCCATTTGCAAATAGGATGCTTGGATTTCTGTCATGCTGCATTGCTTAAGGATATTTCTTTCAGACTTTTTGACTTCCTCCATTTCTCAGGCTCATATCCATCAGTGTGAGGCAAAGAACAAATTCATGGTTTTATCAACAACAGTGAATGATTAACATGACTTTGAAGATGCTTTTTACTACTCATTCCAACCTGAAGTGCTAATTACATATCAAATCCCTGAACTTCATTTCTTACAGTATTTTTGAAAGGAACTCAGTGATGGCAGCAATGCAGAGTTTATAATGGGATTGTGCACTTTTGACTAAAAAAACCTTTAAGTTATTTGGATACAAGAAAAAAAGCCACTTTCTATACAGAAATAACCAGTCTGACTCATCAATCCCAAAGTTAAGCATCCTGACAGTGAGATGGAGATGTGATAGACCTGGTAAAACACGGATGAAGGAACAAACAAAACCATTAATAACTTGTCTAAGGCTGCTGAGCTGATGCAGCTGGCCCAGAGACATATGATTGACAGCCCATCAGTTCATACTCTAAAAGTTTAGTCCCAGATTTTAATGGCAGGGTTTTCTGACATATCCTTTCTTGGAGTGGCTGCAGATTCCTCCACTGAGTGGGGATACCCCTAAAGATTAATTTTTGAGGCTGAGAAAAAAATTTGCCCACAGTCATTGTATGGGTGAGTAACATCAATCTCTACTAAATAATAATTTTTGCTAGCTTTAATACAATTTGATACAATTGCTTCAATGTTGCTTCATAGAGCACTATATAATAATAGTTGTTATGGCTCCAATACTGTGTAGTAAATAATTCTGATTAAGATCTTCTTGTCTTATTGTTACCATAATAAATCATAAATAAACATGTTTATATAAATACATCTAGTTTGCCATCCTTAGTCCTGAAGGACAATCTTGTGTAAAGGTTCAGTTCCACCTGTATAATCCTTTAGACATAAACCAGACAAAGTCTAGGGTTAAGATTGGATCCAGCTGCACCCAGGCTCCCCTCTGAGAAGGAGTTAAGAAAGCAATGGGATTCTTTCTTGACCCCATGACTCAGTGGGAGGCTTCTTTAATAAACTTTGTCAGAAGCTCCTACTCTGCCCACAACTCTAACTCACTGCATAGGACATTTGTTAAAGAAAAAATATTTTTGTTATTAATTTCCACTCTTTAACTTTTAGTTGATCATTTTACAGGAGCTCCAGAGAGGGGAACAGATTTAAAATGTCATTGCCAATATAATAGATTAACTAATATCCTCCTTGCTACTCTGCCTAAAAAATAATAAACTTATTGCTTTTTCTTTTTTGCTGCACTGGGATTTGGTAGGTAGGTGATCATCATGCTCATGCTTGGTAGCAAATACTGAAATGGGATGCTCTCTGGTTAACCCATGAACCATGATTTCCTAAGTGGCCCACAACAAACTCAGGTCCCAACATGCCAAGACTCTCATTGAAGTCACAATATGTACATTTTTAATGTATTAGCAGGAGCTTCTTATTCCTGATCACATTACTGCACATAATGCCAAACAGATTGCTGCTATTGATTCTGCCCTGCTTGTTTTGGGTAAATCAAATCAGCTGGTGTCAGATCTGTGCAACTTGGCACCTGCTTTTATTGGCTAATTACTGAAGAAAAGACAAACTTGTTATGGTACACATTGCTATTTCAAGTCCTTGCAGCAGAGGCACTGGCTCCCCTGCTACAAAATATGCCACACACTTAAATGGGATTGAGGGGGAGGGAGGAGGATGGGTCAGAAACCCAGAGACAGCACTAGAGAAGCTGCATGGAGGACTAGAGGCAGGGGGACATGGCCAGGGGCCTGGTGGGGTGGTTGTGCTGGCAGTGCTTGGTGCATCCAACACATCAGATCAGGGTGTTTTACTGATGGAGTAAGGCAGAGGGTAAGGGGAGTGAGGAACTTCACCCAAATCCAGATAAGATCGAGAAAACCCTCCTGATTTCAAGGCTTATTTGTGTCTTCCACCATCTGATATTTTCTCACTTGTATTAATCTGGTGCTGAGGTTGTGCTTGCAGATGTGCACAACTACCATTCTTCCCTTCTTTGCCTCTGGTTGTCCCAGCTGCCTTCAGTGACACAGCACATTGTGCATCAGCTCAAATACTTTGCTAAGGTTTCTTTGCCCAGTGGTAACTAAAATTAATCCTGTTCAAATGGGTTATTTAATTCATATGACTTATTACTCTCTTGCTGGTGCCTCTGACCTAGCTGACATGGATGAAGACAATGAAGGGATTGGTGTCAAATTAAAAAGTGCTGGGTTCCTCGCTGCTTTTTAATTTAATTATTTATTATAGGCCAATCGGACACCTTTAAAATGGAAAATTCTCTGCTTTGGGCAGCATAGTATATTTTCCCCAGATCTGCCATATTTTAACACTGCTTTTATTCACAGCTTTGTAACTTTTTCCTGATGTACCATTCTAGAAGCAGCTAAATCAGCTCATCCCCATGTCCCACTGGCATCACTGGTTTACAACACGCCGTACCTGGCTGCAAGTGACCTGGGGATAATAACACCAGTAACTCTTGTCCAGGTCTCAGAGTCTCCAGTGTGGTACACAGAGAGCTCCCTGAGCCCTGGGCTCCCCCTGTTGAGAGCGTGTCTGGACGGGCTGTTTGGGTCCAACCCAGCTGGCTGCTGACCCTGAGCCCACACAATCTTACATGGCCCAAAGCAAAAGCCTGGAAGCGCTTTTCTCCAGGTGGGAATGAATGTCCTCTGTTCATTGACTTGAGAACCATCAGATGAAAAAACCAGCATGGGAAGAGGCCTCAAGGCTCACGGTGGGAGAGTTTTATACCCGGGGAATGGGGGGTGGAGGAGGACCATGGCCAAGGGGATACCAGTGGGGAGGGGCAAGGGGAGGGACTGACCAGGGAATAGATCGCCAGGGGGTACTGGGGACAAGGGTGGGTGAGGGAGAAACCATGTGATAGGAGAGGTGAAAGAACAAACCTTCTAATATAATATATTCAGTGCAATATAAAGACTACTCTGTGCAAATCTCTAATAACTCAGTGCAAAACAACAACTATATAAACTATTTAGTGCAATACAACACAGCTTTGCAGCTTTTTCCTGATGTACCATTCCAGAAGCAGCTAAATCAGCTAATCCCCATGTCCCACCGGCATCACTGGTTTACAAGGCACCGTACCTGGCTGCAAGCGACCTGGGGATAACAATAGTAACTCTTGTCCAGTCCTCAAAGTCTCCGGTGTGGTAGACGGAGGGCTCGCTGAGCTCCCGGGAGCTGCCCTCGCAGCCCTTGGTGCCGGGGGAGGCGGGGTAGCAGCCCTCCTTCACCAGCGACCAGAAGAGCCCGGCATCGTGCGAGTACTGCAGCAGCACGGGGGCAGAGCTGCTGTACTGGCTGGTGCAGCCAATGTTCAGCTGCAAAGAAGCAGAGTCAGAGATGAGAGAAACAGCAGATTTGTCTTCACAAACAAGCTGTGGGTCTGCTGGTAGATAAAACTAGCACTGGGAGATAAAAGAAACAATGGGAGGGATTCCGCTGATTGATGAATGGAAAAAAAGATATTTGCTTTTACAAATAAACCTTAGGCTTGCTGATAAATGAAATTAGACACTGAAAGATGAAAGAAACAATGGGGAAGAAAAACACCTAAATTCCATAAGAATTAAAAATGAAAAGGGAAGGTTATACACTAGAGGGAAATCTCTGGTATCAGGCGTATTGGGAAGTCTGTACCTCTCAAGTACCTCAGCCAATGGGGAAAGAGAGAGGGAAATGCAGCTGGGAAGTTCGGATAAAAAGGGAGGCTGTGTCCTCCAAAAATTTGAGATCCCAGGGGAATGCCCCATGGCCTCTCCCTTTATTCAAATAAAGAAAAAGGACTCTGTCTCCTTTTTGGACATAAACCTCTGGGGTTTGTGGATTAATTTTCCTAACAGAGATGACATGAAGAAACTGCTCTGTTATTAGTATTTATTGGCTATTATTAGTATTTATTTGCTGCAGACCACCTTTGACTTTTTGTGATGGGAGGTTTAATGCTCTGAGCACTGGCTCTGGATCCTGCTGGTAGACAGGGGCTGATGCTTGGAGTCTACTTTCTACATGGAAATATGACATTTCTTGGTAAAAAAATCCCACTTTCCTTTGTTAAGGTTGCTGAGTTCAGCACCCAAAGAGGTGCAAAGAACTTTCCAAGGGCCCCTGTGCATAGCAAGCCCCAAACAGCAAGCTCTGTGCAGGCACCTGCATGCCTAGGAGTGGAAAGAGCTGTATCCTCTGGGATCCATCCCATCTGCAGCCCAGTCAGTGTGCCCAGAGGATCAGCCTGACTGCCAGGTTAGCCCTGACCACAGCCTTGTCACTGGCCTTGCAGGAATGATGTCTGGGAGCTGGCACTGCAGTTTGGGCCCCCAGAACAGAGTAACATTTGGATTAAGAAGAAAAAATGCATATTAAAATGTGAAATGAGAATGCAGCCAAGACCAAAATCAACTGCTGATTTGAAGTTTCAGTTTCATTCTTCAAGCTATCAGAAAAATATTAGTTTTCCTTAGTTTATTGCAGAAATTCTACTTGAGTTGTAGAAGGCAAAATGTAAAACAAAATCATTCATGTAAAATGAAATAATTCTAACAAATTACAGTCTTTGAGCTTATCAATGCAAAATTATTCAGTCTGCTATTTAAAATGGAAATTTCACACACTCATGAAAGCATGCAAATAGGACTAACACATTTATGTGCAGGATGAAAAGCTTTCAAAAAAGTATAAATTCAGTCCTTAAATAATAGACTTTATAAAGAAGAACTTACTGTTCTGTGACACATTCTTATGTTTTGTATAGTTATGTTACATTGTCAAGTGCTTCAGTGATGGAAGGTGTACAAAACATTTTTAAGTATTTTTTTTTTTAACCCAGACAATTTAATTGCTGTTGATCATCAAACCTACAGAATGGACACTTAGTCACTGAAGTACAAGAAGGTAGTGAAGAGTCAAATAGCATATTTTCCTGGCTAAATGGTATTTCTGTACTGAGATATCCTCGGGTTTTAAACAGTTTAAAGAATAAAACTACATGCAGTACTCACAAGAAAACTGCACTGAAATCCCTCAGTTTGTATAGTATCTGATTAGCATATCTTTTAGCTGAAATTAGATTATTTTACAAACCCCAGTATTTCTAACGAACTTTCCTATTTATAGAACTGTGGGAATTATATTTGAAAAGCTGCCTGTAAACATCTGATCTTTTTAATAATTCCACTTGTAAATTATTCAGTGTCTGTATCCACCAATTATGTAAGGACCATGTATTTGTGGGGAGCTCATTAAAATTGCATTGCAACCAACTTCCAGAATTCACCAATGGGATTTCATTATAAACTCAATAAAATTTTGATTAGGGTTCAGAAACAAGAGCTTGTCAAAGCAAATACACTTTCTTTGGAGCCCATATTCTGATGTATTGTCAGACCACTGAAATTTTTTGTAAGCTCTTTAAAGAAGAAAATGCTAATTGGAGCCTATAGTCATTGACACAATAAAAGTAAATTATATGAAAAACACACACTGGAGTACAGAGCAGCTTGTAAGTCCTTAAATAGTTTAAAATACAAAAAATGTACCCAAACCACTTTGGAGCTTTTGTACTCACAGAGCCCCAGACGGGGTAAATCCTTTTGGGCTTGACAGTGCAGTAGCCTTTCCTAGTACTGACTTGAATATAGTGACATGTGCTTCAACCCACTTCTGAAATGTGCTGAAGAACAAAAACCTTTAAACTTCTCCAGAGGAGTAAAAATGATTTCAAGCACCAAGGTTTTGGCTATTCTTCTAAAGGCAGGATGGCATTTTATTCTGTATGGGTTCACTGTCTTTTTACACAATTGTCTAATTTATCACCTTGATTTGAGCTGTGGCCCCAGTCATGGATTTATGTTTAAGGAATACCTTGAACTGCAGGACATATCCAGGCTTCAGAGTTAAATCTCGAGTCACTGCAAACCGGTCTCCATCCGATTTACCGAACAGCATGGCAGAAGGGGTTGCAGAGCAGAAACTTTCATTCTTGGTCATCCCTTCATTGGCCAGCATCAACCATACACTCATCTGGTTCATGGGGTAATCAAATGCTGGCTTTTCATAAAAGTTCTGTTAGAAATGAAAAGAAAGCCAGAGGTATTATCCCCTTTCGTTGTGACTTCAGAATAATTCCCAAAATGATGAACTTTCAAATTATGCAATTTTTATTTTCTGTAGTTTAAAAAAAAAAATAATTTCCAAAACTTCATTCTTGACTTTTTGCAGAGATAGATCATTACCTCCTCTGTCACAAAGCTTAGGAGCCTGATGATTTTGTGCAAAGACCCTGGTTATTCCCACACAGAGAGGCAGCTGCAAGCACTGCAGCTGTCTCTTTAAATAGACCCAATATTTTCCAAGAAAACCGTGTTCAAACAAGTCTCCTAACAGGATAGCTCCTGTTTCCTGGGGATGCCCACAGATGGCTCTTGCTTATTACCTGTGGCAAGGTGGGATTAACGACAGGAATGATGTGCTTCTGCTTCTCTGACAGGATGATGATGTCGTCGATGGCCCACTGGTCGTACCCTTCCCCTGAGAACACCGGCTGCCACCAGCGAAACCTGGTGCAAGGGGTCTTGGCTGCAGCTGGCAGCTCCAGATAGACAAACCTGAGGAACACAAATCAAGCAGAACTTCAGAGAGCACAGTTTGGAGAGAAATGTATCACTCAACACGGAAAAGAGACAGGAAAGCCAGCATCTGTCTGATGTGTACAAGTCCTGGGTAATTTGCATGTCCAGAGAAGGGCAGCAAAGCTGGGGAAGGGTCAAAGAGAGTAACTCATATGAGGTGCAGCTGAGGAAGTTTGGGTTGCTTAGTCTGGAGGAAAGGTGGCTCAGCAGAGACCTCATTGCTCTCTACAACTCCCTGAAAGGAGATTGTAGTAAGATGGGGGAATCAGCCTCTTCTCCCAGGCAACCAGGGACATGAGTGCATTGCCTCAAACTCTGCCAGAGGAGGTTCAGGTTGGACAACAGGCAGAATTTCTCCCCTGAAAAGATAGTCAGGCACTAGGGCTCCTTGGGCTGCCCAGGGAGCTGGAGGAGTCACCATCCCTGGAATTGTCAAAAAAACCCTGGATATGGCACTTAGTGCTGTAATTTAGTTGATATGGTGATGTTGGGTCAAAGGCTGGATTTCATGATCTTGGAGTTTTTTCCAACTTTAATGCTTCTATGATGTTATTATTCTATTTTTCCATATATCTAGATACCTATTTATGCATTGCATATCAAGAAGCCTTCTTTGTTCTTGTCTGTGGGGAATGTAAACTCTTTAAGACAATGTATGTTTCTTATGCTCTATTACTATATTGCCAAACACAATAAAGAACTGATTTGAGCTCTCCAGTTTTGAATTAAACTGTTCAGCTGATCCATGTTCTGATGCCAGGAAGTAATAGTGATATATGCTAGCAAAATTAATTTCTCATTCTCTTCTGCTGATTGGTCCTATTTGTAGACAAAAGCATCCTTCTGTTACAATGCAATAGATTATGTAGCAGTTTTCTTTGGGTAAAATATTTCAGGCCTCCTATACAGATCTTTGTAAAAGAGCTTCAGGTGTGCTCAGTTTGCTTTATGTTCAACTTAAAAAAACACCTTACAAAAATGATGTTAAATAAAAGTTCAGGTTTCAAGCCTAGCTTTTGCTTCATATGACATTAATACATGTTCATTAGATCCAAAACCAGAGTCAGAGGAAATGGAACCTCGTTTGGGCAAGGTCTGTACTTCCTTGCCAGTGTTTTGCAGATATTAGCATTTTAGTCATGTTTCACATTGAAGGTGATAGGAAATTTTATATTTTATTTAAGATTGTAAGGCCCACTTTCATTACATTTTTCATTCCCAGTGACAGGAGTTTACTGTGCCAGTCAGAAAAGGTTTCTATATAATGATGACTTCTAAGCATTATAAATTTGAATTATGATTCATGTTTTCATAAATTGAGACATATATATTTTTAATAGCTGATGCAGATGTGGATTACTTAATTTAGATCAAAATTATACCTGGGTTTGCTGAAGTCAGAGAAATACATTTCTGCTAGTAGCTGCCAATTGATCCCGCCGTTATTGCTGTACTGCAGCAGCACACCTTCTTCTCTGCTATCAGGTTTATTGCATGAAGAAGTCTCTCCTCCAATCTGGATGTAAAACTGTACAAAATCCACCCATGTTGTGTCCAAATCCCAGCTTACCAACTGTCTTTTTCCAGCCTACAATACAAAAAACAGAGGGACAATAATAATTTTAATTATGGCACCTTCATGAAAAATAGGCATATTTAAAGTCCATCACAGATGAATATTGCACACAAAATTATACAACATGGAGGACATTGATTTCTGTATGAATTTGCCTTTTTTGTCTTTCAGTTATTCTGCTCTGCCATCCTTTATGTCACCCTGATTTGATCCCACATGAACTTTATTATTTGATTTCAATACACAATGAAACTTCACAACACAATTTCCACACAAGAATTTCATCTCATTCCCCCATGGTCCCACGTGACTTCAGAGGACAAAGATCAGGTGCTGGATATCCTAAATCAACCTGGGCTAAATTTTTAAGTATTCAGCTTTCTATTGATAATGCATGGAGCAGTAAAAAGGCCATTTTTCTAGTCTTATTTCCCTGGTCAAATCTCACACTTTGGGTACAAGGTTACCCAAACACCTGAAATTGACTCCTATAATACCTTGATCATCTCCTACAAAAGAACCAGGGAGTGGCATTTTCTCTTCATGCTTCAGCTGAATAAGACTTGTTCCAACACAAAACTATATTCTTTTCCTAATAAGCATTGCAAATCAGGAGTGTCTCAACTAAAACCTGTGGATTTAGTTTCAATTTTACCTAAGCATAGCTAAGAGAAACATATAGCCTTGTAATATTTAATGAACAGCTTTTCCAAGTATGTTTTTGAATTTAGGAGGTCAACTTGGTCACTCTGTGCATGTTCAAAAGACAGAGCATGTTCATAGAAAAAAAACCTTTAAGAGCTTTTTATTGTATCTGAAATTATCCCATAGTCCTCTTCCCTTTGTGCCCTGGGGCTTGAGGCTGAACTTGGGGACTTCCACATCACCAAACCTACAAGATGCTGGTATGGAATATGAAGCTGCCTGTGACAAGGCAGGGCACAGGATGAGAGCAGTGTTCCCAGAGAGGTGACCTGCATGCCCTGCATCTGGCACAGCCTTGCCCCAGCACAGCATCATGCTGCCACAGCTTTTATAGGTAGGAAAAGCCATTTGTGTACAGATGGAGAGAGGATGCAGGGATCATATTTCTGCATTTAATAAAGCAGCTGCAACCTGGCACCACCCCCCAAAATGGACTGTCATCTGCCTGCTCTTTATAATTCCCTTTAAAAAGTGTGTTTCTGTCCATCTCCAAGCATAAAAAGGTTTAAAAAAGGAAAACCAAGGTTAAGTTATGACACCTGTGTCATAATGTTTGTATTTTTCTCTCTCATTTGTATATTTGGGATCCTTATGACAAATTTCCAAATAAACTTGAGATAAGCAAGTGACATCATCTAGATGGACACAAGTAACAAGGTTTAGGAGCTGAGATTTAAAATGTCATCTGTGTTTTTTAGTAGGGTGACAGATGAATTTAAATCCTGTTCCATGCACCACCTCTTTCTTTGTTCTCCACAGCTGAGGGTAAACCCAGCAGAGATGGATGTTTGCTGCTTTCTTTCTCAGAACTTTGCTTGGCTGCTATAACAGCCTGGGTGCTGAGCTCATTTGTGGACCCTACCAAACTGGGCACCTTGAGCTGTGAGATTGACTGCTGGAAGCTGAATTCATGGGGGTCTGAAGTTCTGTTGGCTGATGACCACACAGCAAAACCTGTGAAGAATCCTTTGACTCTCAAAAAGCTCATACAGGATACAACCATACTGACTTGGGAATTGTTCTTGTTTTGTTTTATTTCGTTGTTTGCTCCCAGCTGAGGCAGGAATTCCCTCCTGGATGGTGCCATGAGAGTGAGAAGAACTCAGCCTCGGATGCAGCCCTGAGTTTCTGGGTGCAGCCCCAGGTGGCTAATGCTGGCCAAGGTGGCACTGATGATCTCTGGGTAGTTTGCTTTCACAGCTTCACTGGAGACACTGGAATTGGAAACTGCCACCATCAAATGGAGCCAGTAATGGGTACTAAGGATGCAAACACCCTTGCTGTCCCATGGGCTGTGTGTTCTGGTTGCTGGGGGCACCCAGCATACTGACCTGGCCAAACTGGCCCTAAAACTGTTCCAGGTGAGCTTTCCATAGCCACACCCCACAACAGGGGTGCCTGCCAAAGGGGTAATCACAGAACCAGGTAAATTGAGAGAGGGCATGAGTGACATAAAGCCTCAGGGGAATTGCAGGGGCTAATTGAAAGAGCTCTGAATTGTGAACTCACCTACAACTGATAAAAATGAGTTGTAAAACAAAAGCTAGAGGGGTGTTGAACAAAGCCAACATTAATTCTGGCAGCAGTAATTGATTATGGCAGCAAACATTAGACATTCAAATAAAAAGTGGCTGTTTGAGCAAATGAAAAGAAATGTGAATATGAGCTCCCCAAAACAATACAGAACTGTTTGGCAACTATAAAAATAATTTTTTATTATCCAAAAGTATGGCCCCTAGACAGTTTGAGAAAGATCTAAACAGAAATTAAATAAACCACCTTCTGTTGACAGCACACAGACTGCTGCTACTCAAGAAATGAGTGATAACATAACCCTCAGAGATCAATAGAAAGAAGCCAAGAATTTCTAAATGAGTTTTTCACTCCTCCTTAGCAGGAATCAGAAGAAAGATCATAGCAGGTTAATTCTAATTTAGCAAACTACTTTTGAGAAACTTGGCATAAGGAATCAAGCCAGAAGGAAAAACATCTAACAGGGAAGACAATTATGTATAAAAATCCAATTATCACAATTAGCTAGTTATACTGATTGGTCTATTACGAAATTTTCAGTGCAGAGCTCTATTTCCAGGGGAGCTGGATGTGAGACTATGTAGGAGTGCTGAAAATTATTTCATGGGTTAGATTTTTGTAATGAGGTAAACAACACACAATTGCACAGCGTTGCATATTGGGTTATTCTTCTGGGACTAATCTGGCTCTCATGACAGCAGTGCCAGTTTGATCAAACCTTTAAAGGAGAAGCACATAGCTGCATTTATACTCTTCCTTTCAATTAAGAACAAAACAAACCTTAGTAACAGACCTGAGGAGCAACAATACAAAAATAAATCAGTTATTACAATGCATAATCTTACATTTGGTCATAAAGATCTTTTATTTTAGCAATAATTGCTACTAATTAGCAGAAATCCCTATACCTCTTTCCTGTTCTATTATTTTTTGTCTGCAAAGTATCCAAGTTATACAAAAGAATATTCTCCTTCAGGTTAGCCATTTTCTAAAAGCCTGAAAAAAATTGGTTTTTTTAATAGTTTTGTTCCTGTGACCTCAAATTAAGTTGCTTGTGCCCTGGAAAGCCAACCTTTCCCCATCTCTTACCCAGGACAGCACAGAAGAAACAAATGGAAGCTGCTGGATGCTGCAAACTGAATCTTAAAAAAGAAAATGTACAAGTAAGACATTGTGAATATACACACTTCCAGGCACACTGGCAATTTACTACCTTTCATTAGAGCTGCTATTTTTTGACTACATAATGCTTGTGTCTTTCCCCATCTCTTTTGATTTCTTTGTTCTTTACCTGCAGAGCACAGCTGGGCTGTTTAAAACACTTCTAATATTGCAGGCAGCTTTCTGCCACCTCCCTTTTCTTTGCCACACAGCCACATTATGCTCCACAGAAACCTGCAGTATGTGCCTTTATCAGTGTCCCAGCCCTCTGCAGTACCTTGTTGAAGTAGAGTGAGGAGCCAGATGAGATGACCCCACAGCCCTCCTCAGGCTTGACGATCTCTCCCCCAATAATTTCCTGCCACTCGGTCTTCAGGGTATCTGGGTTCTCAAAATCAGACATGATGGTTGAAGAAAGGGGATTTTCAGGCTGACATTCAGTACCCCGAAACCCTGAATCACACCTGGAGGGAAGTGTAAACATAACAAGTTTTAAGGACCTCATATGATACTGTCAATTAGTTAAGGTAGTGCACTGACCTTATAAAATTTGATGTGGAAAATCATAATTGAGAAAAAGAAATTATTCTGGAATTGTGGTTTTGTATCATGGAAACAAACCAAAATAACTGGAAAATGGGAAAACCCTGTATCTTTTTTTCTAAAAAACCGAAAACCCTGTGGTCTCCAGAAAATTTGAAGCTGGCAGGGAGTAGCAGCCTGTGTCCTTGGTGTAGCACCCATTCTGACAGTAGTGCCAAGCAGAGCTCAGCTGGTCCCTGGCATCCTTCTGACTCAGCAAAGCAGCTCTGGCCCTGAGCCAGGGCTCTTGTGAAAAGGGCTGGAGTGCCCACCAGGACACCTGCAGCAGGGCAGCCCTGTGCCACTGAAAGCTCTTCCAGTGCTTGGATGTGCCAAGGGTACAGCTTCTGGGACAGGCTGGTGTGGAGCAACGGGCTGCTAATGCTGCTTGAATGGTCAACACTGCATAGTGCTTTTGTCTTTTTAAATTTTAATACAAAAATAAGAACAACAGCCAAGAAAAGGAAAGTATGGAAAATAGTAGGGTGCCTGAAGTATCAGGAGAGCATTGTTAGGAGGGTCTGACAAATGCTTTGTACCTGCAAATGCCGTGGTCACACCAGCCATGCCCACTGCACATGTTGGGACACTGCTGGCCAATGTAGATGTTGTCCAGGGCCCACTCATCCTGGGCCGTGTAGTAGCACTGGCTCCAGCGGAAACGTGTGGCACTGGACCTTAAAATCAATAACAAGGCATCAGGTTTTGATTTTTTACAGAATGGCAGGAAAAGAGGTAATATGTAACCAAAAAAAAAAAAAATGAAGTTAGTATCCCATAGTATCCCAATCACAGCCTAGGCTGCAAAGGCTGCCACAATCAAAGACAGATTCTTGCAAATTAACTTTCTAGGTGATGCCACTCACTGCACAGGACTACATAATGAACTTTCCAGTGACTGATGACATTTCTGAGGAGGAGCACATTGCAGGGATTTTGAGAATTATTTTAAGGTAAGCCTAGCTATGAGTATTACTAGATTTTTATTGTGTTATGGTTGCAAAATTGGAAAGTTGTATCTAGAGCATGACTTTGTTTTTAACATTTTGGTCACAGCTAACAGGTCATAAACTGTCTAAAGAGGTTTCTTCTGATATTTATTATTTAAACAATTATTAAAGTTCTTGAGTGTTAGTGAATACCAACTATTTCCATTCAACAATAGCTGACTTTTTAATTGGATATAATTTTTTTTTTTTGTCAGGATGGTTCTAAACTAGATTTTGCTCACATTTTACTGGTGACATTGACAGCACAAGTTTTTGACAAAGATCCTGTTTCATTGCATCTATTTTTTCTACACTGCAAATAGCTTGCTCTCGGCCAGCTCCCCAAAATCTGTAACACCCAAGGTTTGTGGTGGGGAATCATCAAATTAAATTCCTTGCCTAACTAAGCCCTGGATATTTGTAATATTCTTCAAGCACAAAACCTTGCTTTAGATTCTCCTTTCTAAATAGTTTTATCTTCATCAGCTTTTTTTCCTTTACAATAGTGATGTCAGCTAAAATTATCCATTAAAAACTCTTAGTGTTGGCCCTTTAGGAGACTGTCCAATGCAACACTGACATTTTCCATGGGAGTGATTCCTGCTAGCCAAACCCAGCCTGACACCCACCGCCCTCAAAAACCAAGGCTGGAGAAGAAAGTGAATCATGAGAAAATCAATCTTTGTCATCATCAAGCCTTTTCAAGCTGCCCTGCCAAACTGTGCACATCCAACAGGTTACAGACATTGGCTGGTGGCCACTCCCAAATAGGGGATACAGAGATTCTCCACTCTGTGCTTGTGTCAGAATGGGATTAAGAAAAATAGTTTGCATGTGAAGTGAAGCAAAGATGGGAAATTGTTTGTCATGATGGAGCAAAAGGGGCTGTGCTGGATGCATAACAGGTCTGGGTGAAAAGGGGTGGTGGTGGCAATGAGGGCACTGAGGCTGGATTGCATTGTTGTGGAGGGGTAGGACAGGGAAGGCAAGGCAGACTGAAGAGAACTAAAAATCCAGTTTTAAAATGGGATAGGCCTGTGTCTGGCCAAGGGCTGGTTGGGGGTGCTGAGGATGAGAAGCAGGCAGGTCCTACTAGAAGCTTCTTTTCTAGCTTGTTTCTGAGCCATATGGTTATCTTATGATAGCACAGGACATAATGTTCTTACTCTGCTTGAAGATACAAAGCCCGTTCCCCACCCCCAATAATTTATGTAGAATAAGACTTATTAAAATGAATATTGTAAAGGTGGCTGAGCCACCTGCTCACACGTATGGAAGTGAAGAAGCAAATAGAGCAGGCCTGTGCAGCTGAAGAGGACAGAGTGGCAGAGCAATTA
Organism: Serinus canaria; assembly: GCF_022539315.1. Classification (NCBI taxonomy): domain Eukaryota; kingdom Metazoa; phylum Chordata; class Aves; order Passeriformes; family Fringillidae; genus Serinus; species Serinus canaria. The sequence goes on from NC_066314.1 coordinate 12,334,178, forward strand.
GCCACTCAGGCACATATGAGAAGATTGGTACATGTATGGGTAAATTTTTAAAGTACCAGCTATGATTTTCTTTTAAAAAAAAAGTGAAGCTGCCCAAGGGCTTGATTTTTAATTGAAATGACCCTTGTTGCCTGTTTTAAATGTCTGTTTGATTTTGCAAATACTGTAAGCATTTTTACAGCACTCAGAGTTAATCTGCAGGGGCAAATCTGCTGATTAAATACTCCCTCAGGATGTAATGTATTGATGGGTTACATTACAAGAGCCATGAATTATCCATTAAAAGTGTGCAATGCCAGTAATCAGCACACGAAGGACTTCCTAAGCTTGTGAAGGCACAATGGGCAGTCAATACTGACTGCAATTATTTACTGTTTATTTTTGGAGTGCTCTGAAGTCAGCACATCACTTTGGTGCTGAGCTTCATGTCTGCATCAATGGCACCACAGAGAGCCCTGACATAGGCTGTAGGCTCTGGAAGGAGCTGTAATGACTGGTGTTAACTCTAATGTGTGCTGAGGAAAGTGACAATACTGAAACCAAAGAATGGTGTTAGAGAAGGCAAACCATTCCCCTGTGAACTCCCAGCACAGTAAAACTGTCATGTTATTTTCCCAGGTAGCAGGAGGGAGAGCACTGTTCAAGCATCCCTGTTTTTCATCAGGGAGTGTGTATGGAGTTGGAGTGTGACACCCTGCAGCCTGGGGTATTTACAGCAAACCAGGGGAGATTTACATTGATGCAGAGGCAACTTCACCATGCCATGGATGTCTCATGGTGCCCAACAAATGGTGGTGCCCCCTAAAAAGAGCTTGGTGTGGCATTGATGGCATTGCCTTGGCTGCTTGCTGGCTGCTGCCAGGTGCACACGGCTCTGAAGGGCAAATGTGCAGTGCATCAGGGCTGGTTCAGGTGCATCAGGGCTGTGCAGTACATCAGGGCTGGTTCAGGTGCATCAGGGCTGGTGCAGGTGCATCAGGGCTGGTGCAGGTGTATCAGGGCTGGTGCAGGTGTATCAGGGCTGGTGCAGGTGGATCAGGGCTGGTTCAGGTGGATCAGGGCTGTGTAGTGCATCAGGGCTGGTTCAGGTGCATCAGGGCTGGTTTCTGGGCACAAGGCTCACTCCTGACCTACACAACAGTGGGGAGAGCCCAGCCCAGTGCAATGACAGAGGACACCTCTGTGCCCAGGGGAGCACAGCACCTGGAGGCCCAGCTGAGAAGATCCCTGTGCAGCTCTGCCTTGGGGCTGTTCCCAAGGCTGGGTGTGCACAGAGCTGCACCAGAGCTGACAGCCCTTTGCTGGGCATCATGTCTGTTTCACCTGACCAAGATGTTTCCCTGGAGAGTTTCACTGTCCCATTCCAGCTGCCACCCAGCCATGTGCAGAGCTCCATCTGCCTCCTCAGGTTCCAGATGTTGGCTGCACATCAAGCTGAGGGCGCACTCAGCTCCACTCATTACTTAGAAGTTGCCCCAGTTGAATGAAGTAATTGTTTCTCTCATTTGAGGGGAGGGGAAGAAGGGAAGAGGCTCATTACAGCCTGGAGATGAACATGTTGCCCCAATGGAGGCATGTGCAGCAGCTGGAGGCTGGGGACAGTCCCCAGGGAGCCACATGGCAGCAGGGAGGAGTTATTTTTATCTGCAGACAAACAGCTCTGCCCTGGGGACAGCTTTGCCACCATGGGAATCCCGTTGCCCCTAGTTGCAAGGGACCAGGGGCTGCCCTCCCCTTCCCAGCCAGCCTGCTGCCAGGGCTCCTGTGGGAAGCAATGCCACTGTCACAGGGCTGTGGGCAGGGAGAACTCCATGGATTCAGATTCCTCCCTGGGTGAGGGATAATGCATGTTAGGCTGAAGTGACAATTGCAAAAGCAATGCTGCTGAAAAACCAGTCCTGCTCACTGCTTTTGAAAGCTTTCCAAGGCTGCTCTGCATCTCAAGGTAGCAACAGCTTAAGAGGATTATGCTGTTAAAAATGGTAATCAACTATTTAAAAAAGCCATGTTAATTAAGAAAAGAGAATAAGGAGATGAGCGTCAGCTGCATTCTCAGTGATAAAACACTGATTTTCTGGACAGTCACTGTTTGGACATCTATTGAAACAGGGGGTGCAGCACTGAGGAGCTATGAAAGCATTTCTTACAAGCAAAATAAACTTCCCTACTTCCTCATAGTTTCTCCATTTTTTTAATGCTACTAGAAAGCAATCTGGCTCTCTAATGACATTATATCTTACTCAGGCTGATGTCAAATAAAAGTCATTTTTGTTGTGTGACATTTTACATAAGCACAAGGAAATCATGTCCCAGAAGTACTGTGAGTGAAATGATGCTCTTTTATAAAATTTTTCTGATATGTGAGTTAAAATAAAATCACTGCCTTGCCTCCTGATATTAAAAGCCTTAATGATTTAATGCAAATTTGTGGCTGGTAAAATTATATTTGCTACCTTCTGAGTTACCATAATTACATTTACCCAATTATGCTGAAGGTCTCATTCAGTCATTAGGTGTTGATTTGTTTATGAAGTCAGCAACTGACAGCTGCTTGTATCTCATTAAAGCCTGTTCATATGTAAATGCCTTGCATAAAACTGAAATTAATTTTCATCCGTGTTAGAAATGTTCAGTTCAAGTACAATACAATTTCAGCGAGCAGGTGCTTACATTTCATTTCTTTGATACAGGTCTTATCCTTGCAGCAGGTTTCCTACCATCCCAAATCTCACATAACATGGGGACCTTGTAAACTCATGCTTGCTAGATGCAGAACATCTACAGATCTGCAGAAATACCAGCACACCCAGAAAGTTTTACAAGAGAAATAGGTGCTGTTATGAACAATTTTCCAGCTGCATGAGCACAGTGCCACAGCCTGACACTTCCCACATGCCTAAGGTGCAAACCCTTAGCTGGGAGCTGTGCACCCAGGGATAAAAGCTCCAGCAATCACAGCAGGGCTGTGCAGGGGTGTTAGGGCATGCTGAGGCCAGCAAGGGCCAGAACAAGGCTAATGAGATATTCCTGACACCTCCTTTAGGTGGGTGGTTTCGCTGTGCAGTAAGCACAGGGCAGGCTGGTATGTGGCAGCCTCTGCCTTGCGTGGTTGAAATGGAAGGAAGGTCCAGAGACATGTTCCCCTCACCCCAGCTTTGGGAAGGCAGAACACCTGGCTCTGCCTCTGCACTGTTCTGCCTGGCCATCACTAAGGTTTTGCCTCTGTGTGGTGGTTGCAGTGGGTGCAGGAGGGGAAGGGATAGGAGGAGGAGGGAGGGCACCCCAAAGAGGAGCTCTACACTACCAGCCACCTGGGAGAGCTGCACTTGTCATCAAATTGTCACCAATAATGCCCAGGTTTTGGAAAGGCAGAAATTTGCTCTCTGCTCACAAGCCTGCTCTAAAAACCTGTAAAAAATCCCCTGCCAATCTCAACCCAAAGGAACTGTTGAGCCCTTTGCCACCGGAAAGGAATGTTAGAAAGGGGGGAAAGTGGTGAGAGAGACATGTGTGGTGTGCTGGATTGCATTTGATGGGGAACAGGCCTTTCTCTTCAACCCTTCCTCTTCACCCTGATAGCACTGTAGCACAACACAACTCAGAAAATGGCTTCTATGAAGAGCAAAGAAATTTTCAGTGGTAATTTGTACCTTAATTGCAAACAAAACTCTGCTAACAGACGGGAATCCCTTCAGATACAAGACAGAGTGTGAAATATTTATGATTTGTGCACAGCACAGAAAGGAACCCAGCTACTACTTCATCAAAATTTCTCCCCACAGTCTCCTAAATTAAAATGGAGTTATATGCTTCTGTCACCTCATATGCTGAGAAAAATTAGTAGATCCTAAAGAAAAAGGGGCCCACAAAATTGGTATCACCATCAAATACACAGTGTATAATAACTTTGAGTACATTACATATTTTGTAAATTAGGAATAACAGCCTACTTTGGAGTGTAACCCAACAAATTGTAGATGCTTTTTAAACTCCTAAGTGCCTATGACAACCACAGATTTTGTGGATGGTGTCACAAAATGACATGTAAGATTCAGTACATTAGAATCTAACTACAAAGCAGCTATTTGTAGACTTACTTGCACCATTTGGTATTGTCTGATATGATATGTTCTAAGGATTCAATATTTGCCTTTGATGTTTTGCCTAGAAATAGGACATTCTGAATATTGGCTGTACAGCAGAAAGGGCCAGTGTGTTGAAAGAAGGTATCACTGTGGTGTGATTGATGGAAACAGGCTGTGCTGAGGCCATGCAGAGTGCAAAATATTAATGATGAAGGATGGGGAAACACAATGATGACTTAATCTGAGCAAGCTCTCATTGCAATTGCTATGATGGATTCAGGTCAAACATAATCAAAATGTAACTCTAATTGCAATAATTAAATTCTCAAATGAAGGATGCCCTGAAGATTATTGGGATTTATGACAAGATTTTTATTTGTATGGTATAATAAAGATTTAAAAATAAACAATGAAAGAAGGAATTTAGATATTAAAAAATTTTAGGGGAGGCAAATCAAGTTTGATTACAACAAGATGAATAGGCTTTCTGATAATTTTTGTTTCTCTTTTTTTTTTGCATGAGAGAATGTTATTTTTTAAGACATGCTATAAAAAGAAACAAGAGTTAAAAAATTCCCAGAAATGAATCATTAGTTATTGTTTATACAGGGCTTTGGTCTGAAGATGTAAACAATAAGGAATGTGCAAAATAAAAATTAACAATCCAAATAAAGCCTTCCTCCAGCAGGGCATTTATAGACAAGTGCCACTATTTTTGAAAAGTCTGAACTTTATTAGGAGAGTCAGAGTATGTATAAAAAACAACCCTAAACAATAGTTTCTGTTGACTTCACCAACTTTTCTTCTCTAATTAGTAAGGAATGCATTTTATAGGAAATACCTGAGACAAGGTCAGCCCTGGCACTCTACCTATTGGCTTAAGTATGATCTGCAGAGGACTTGATATTTGTCACAGCAATTGATGTGAGAAATTGTCTGCACAACACCCCCCCGGCCCTTCGCCCTTCAAAAAAATGTTTAAAGATAGGAAATAAATGCTTACCAAGTCTTCTGTGGTAAAAGAACAGTGATTCTCCTCCACTGAGTAAATTCACTGGAGTGGTAAATGCTTGCTGATGTAAACTCCTGACAGCTTGGCATACTGGGAAGGCATTCCTTAAAATAAAACATTGCAAAACTAGATTTAATGTTGATGAATAATTGGGAACCCAGAAGAGAAAAATCCTGGCATGATGTGGAGAAATTTCTCCAAAAACCAGCAGTACAATTGAGGATGGAAGAAAGCCATAGGAATCTATTTAAAGAGTGCAGCATTGGTGACAGGCAATGTTCTGCTTTCCTCCATGAGGAATGCCTATCTCTCTAGTTTTTACTACCTTCACCCCAGCATCCACCATGGACTATGAAGTAAGGATACAAGATCCCTATGAAGTAAGTCTATGAAAGTGACCTCCAGACTATCATAAAGGTCATTTTAGAGACCTACTTGTGAGGCTTTTCCTGGGCATGCTGACTGGCCCCCCACCCTCCGTGTGCAGTGGGCAGCAGCAGTAGGAACAGACAGAGCCCCACCAGAGGGCCCAGCCCCAGCCTACTGAAGTGGTGTCCTTGGGCCCTTCCCGAGCTCTGCAGCCTTGACACCTACAGCAAGTGCTGTAAATTCTTCCCTCCAAGGTTCTGCATTTAACTCAGATTCCTCTTGAGATCTGTTTCCCAAATTCTATTTTTTTTTTAATTCAGAAAATATGATCATTGTTGCATCTTTTTAATATTAAATATAAATGAAGTCCATTATCCCAGCTTCTGTTTTCTAGCACTGCCCTTCCAATGTTATTTCATTTTTTGCAATATTCCATTAATTTATTTCCTTTTTGCCAGAACAGAAATTGGCCTATGAGGTATTAATAAAGTGCTTGGAAGTTACTTCCAACCTACATGATCCTCTTCTAGCTACTAATTCAGAGTCCCTTCTGCCCCTTCCTGCCACAGAACAGCTTCTCCTGACCATCCCCATGTGCCCAAGAGTATTTCACTGGTCACTGATGTGCTCACCCCCATGAAGGGCATCAGGCAAGAGAACAGCCACTGCTCATGCAAGTAGCCTACTTTGACTGTTCTGAAACTAATAATAAAGCAGTGACTCTCTGCAGAAATTATGGCAATTAAGAATATTTATATAGTTGAATTATACAGGAATAGTTATGTATTAAATATGAAGAAGGGCAGAATATATTATTTTACAGAGAAATTTATTGCTCAAATATCTTAGAGTATTAAATGAAGATCTGAGACTTTTTATTCTCTTAGTAGATTTTCTAAAGGCTTAGTTTCCTTTCCAGCAATTTTCAAACATTTTTTCTTGATTCATCTCCCTTAAAAGATTATAGAAAATTGGATCTAATAAAGATCTATGGTTGCAAAGCAAACAAAATTTTCAAACATTTTAATTAATTAGTGTTTTGTTTATTTGCCAGGTTATGCCCTTGAAATATACTACAAATACTCTTTTATCACAGCAACATGGGTGGTGTGAGAAAAATTATTTGGCTGCGTGTTCTCTCTGAATTCAGCTCTACTGAGCAAGGAAAGGAGCACTAAAATCTGAAGCTAACCTATCTTCCAAGGATGCCAAGCACAAACCTCAAACACCCACTGCTAGGAACTATTCTAGGACACCAACATGATGATGCTTGCTAGGTAGAAAAGACATGAACAGGGTTTGAAATATATGATTTATAGCTTTTGTCTGGATTCTGTTTAAGATAAGAAATCATTATTTGGATTTCCAAAGTTTAAAAATTCATTTATTGTCATTTCTATATTATGCTCACTAAAGTAAATGTGGCAAAACACAACATGGCAAGAGTAACCAGACAAAGCTTTAAATGCTCATAGAAAGTGTGGAACTTGACATACAAAGGCTTTGGTGAGCCTGTAGAGCAGGCAGTGAAAAGGCAGTAGGACAAGTCCCCTGGCACCCTCTGAACCTGCTCAGAGGCAGCCAAAGGGTCTTGGTTAGTTCACCCCGAGTCCAGGGAAAGTCCAGCTTTTCATCTGAGAGGGAAAACAAGAGCATGAACTATGTGCTGCTCACATTTGTGCTGAGACAGCACCGAGTCACCCGGGGGAAGAGCAGCCAAGGCTGCTATTTGCACTTCCAGCAGAGTGGGGGAAACAGCGGTCACTCCAGCCTGGACTGTGCTTGAACCAGGCTGGGAGATGAAAGGCTCTGCATTACAATCCCCTGAAGGAATGTGCTTCCATTTACCAAATGGCTGTGCACAGGGGCAGAAAGAATTTCTATCCACTTAAACAGGAAACAGTAGATGCATTTTGCTTAGAAAAACAAAGCAAAAGCACAGGAAAGATCTCAGCCATCACCCGGCAGCTCTAACTGTGGCCCAATTTTTTTCTAAGCCTTTGTCCATTCCTGTCACTATTTTGTGTTTCAGGCTTTCAGATACCTTTCTTCCAAATATTATGAGGAGCAGTCTAAATACCTCTATTAGTAATTTTGACTGATTACAACAGAGAATTTCTTTATTGAAAGGTGAAAAAGGAAAACATCTTTCTTTGTTCAATGCCAAAAGTGTATTTCAGACTATCTTTGTATAAAGCAGAGTTTATGGAAGACAAAAGTCCTTACTGCCAGCCTCACCTCCTGAACAAGATGCCACGTGAGGCCATGGTTGGTGGAGTACTCCAGTTTCACCTGGTTGTCCATATGAGGGGTAAAGGCCTGGCCACAGCCCATCACCAGGTTGAACTGGATCATATACGAAGCTCCAATCTGCATGGACTGGGTCTCCACGTAGCGCATGCTAGAGGCTAGCTTTGAATCTCCTGTAAAACTGAGAGATGCAAGGAAAGAATCAGGATGGATCCCAAACATAATTCAAAAAAGAACATTATGGTTCTGGGTTAAATACAGTTGTGCTTCATTAGTCTGTAGATTGGCACGTGGGATGAGACCACGCACAGAAGGATCTTTCTGCTGGTACTTCTTCAAATTACCAGGAAGGTCCTGATGTATCCCAGAATGTGAAACTCTGAATTATTCTGTTAGTTCTTATATGCTTTTTGTATTAAGGATCTAGCAAAGGGCACCATAAGGAAAAAACAACATAAAGAAAATTCATTCCCCTGGGTGTCCATTGCCTAAGGTCATGCCAGTCAGAGCTGTAACTTCATTCTAATACTGGGCAGTTAAGAGACTTTAAATCTAGTTTAAAATACTCTTATTATATGCACTGTTAACTTCATTGATTTTCAAGTGTACCTATATGCAATTCATTCACTTGACTGTGTTTCAGAATTAATCTTCTATTCTCAGTTCTTTTCCATAGGATGTATTGATATAAAAGTTATATTTTCCAGTGGATTGGAGAACAATAGTAACATTTGGAACACACATATACACACATATTTTGCAAGGTACCCAGTTATCGTATATATAGTAACACAATTTATAGTCTGAAATTCCAAGATATTTCACTTCAAATGCAGGTTTTTCTTCTATGCACTATTCAAAAGAAAAAGGAAACAACAAAATTCAACACCTCAAATACAACAGAAGCATAAGAAGAAAGTAATAACAACTTAAACATTGAATCTTGCTCACTAGCAATCAAAATAGAGTAATTTAATGAACGTTCACACAATGAAAATTTCCTCCCTCTCCTTAGTTTGAGATGTTAATGTCTTCAGAAGTACTGTAGTCCTTTCAGCTTCAATATTTTCTAAGACTATTCTTAAATGTGAACAATTTAGAAAAGGGATTGGCTCTTTTTAAAGAAAATCACTGCAAATCATCATGGAAAAGAAAAAGCTACATTCAGCACAGGGGTGATGAAGAGAATAATCTAGTTCAAGGTTGCTCTTGTGATTGAGTAAGCTACAATTTATTATCTTAAATAAGAAGTCATAATCTTTAAATACAATACAGAAGAACATATTAGCTTCTACTCCTGTAATATTCAAGGTCATAACAAAGTGAGTGTGAGGACAAGGAATACAAGTCAGTGTCACTTAGGATTCTTAAATTAATTCACTGACCTACATTGTTTTCTACAGAGTCCTTTCCAGAGAGAGCACTTATGCCATGAATGTCAGCATCCCACCTTAAAGCTTTAGAAGAAATTACTGAAAGCTGACATTAGTTATGTCATTATCAAATTTCTGTTACTTGGCATAAGTTAAGATCCTGTCTGCTTTCTACTCTCTGACCTTACTTTTGTGACTTGATTTCCTAAAGATGATCCAGCTCATGATATTATATGAAATTTTTCACTTTATCTTGAGGCTCAGCAGCCCAAAGTGACTGAGGGTGGACACTCCCTTCACTGCCAGGGCACGAGGGCACTGTAGTGGACAACTGGACTGGAAGGCAGCAAGGTATCTTGGAAAACTGTATTGAACTGTTTGCCCTTTCAGTTGGTGTTGTCAGTGTTTTTCTTCTCAATAGGAAGGACAGTTTTAAGTTAAGAAGAGGATATATTGTGCACTCATCAGCATTGCAGCTGCCAACCTATGGTTTGTGGCTTCGTGGTTAGATCTGAATGCACCTCAGAAGAACTCGTCTGGATAATGCCTGAATTTATTTTTCTTCTAAACTTTATCTTTTATTTCATAAAATGACAAAAATCCTCAAAAGTAAAAGCTAAAGCTGATTCGATCTGACACAGGCTGAAGCCCTGTTGGGAAATCTGTGCCAATACAACCAGGCTCTTCAGGTATCAGTCAAACATGTGCAGTGTAATCAGCTGAAAGTTATGTGTAGCACTGCTCTGGAAGACGATCTGGCACTGCACACAAAAACCTGGGCATAGCAGCACATCACAGTTACCTAAAGCTTATCTGAACAGAGTAAAGGAGTTGAAACTCAACAATCTGATGAAACATCTGCCCAGAAGTTGTCTTCCCAAAGTAATAGAAGTCAAGTAAAGGACTTCTAGTGAATAAAAGGGCAAAGAATTAAATGTAGCATTTTGCTCTTGTCTTCACAAAAATTCCCTTTATTCAATGCTGCTAAGTAAAATGAGGAAAAAAAAGTCTTAAACTCTAATGTTTTCTTTCTGGTGGCATTCAGGTCATGATTAAAATATTTTAAATTTAGTATTCATTTTAATTTAATAGCTTAGCCACTGGATACTGTACACAATATATTAAGTGAGTATATTAAATAAGTTAAAAAGTCAAACCAACTCTTTAAAATGTATATTAAAGAAATGTGGAAAAGGAAGATAGTGTTGAGATGCAGACAATATGTGGTGCTCTATAAGAAGCTCTTTTGAGGGAAGGAAATCACATTACAGGTACACAGAGTCCTTTATCATCCACATTTTGCCTCCAGCTGAACACAAGTAGCATTAAAGTTGTGGGTTCCACCTTGTCCCTTCTCTGCTCTCCAGATCTCTCATGTATGTGGTTAGGGGTATGCTCTTTTGCTGGAATACCAAATGTTTTCTTTGTTCTGGGAGCCACACAGCTGGAATACCTTTCCAGAATTTGTAAAAGATGAAGTAATGTCCCTGGTGTCACAATAATTAACTAAAAAATCTTCAGAAATGAGAATGCAGAGGCCTCATTTTTGTATAAATTTGTTGCTGTGAGTGGGTTTCTGGCACGTGTATAATTAGACCTGCAGAGGCACAGGAACAATACCCATAGGTGCCCTTAGAACAATCACTCTCCCTCCAAGCACTGCCAGCTAATTGGTACTTCTGGGAATGGTATCATAGTCAATGTCAGCCAACCTGCATTGCTCCAAACTGCTCTGAGATCCCCAGAGTTACCATATTTTCAAGGCTGGTACTTTTAGGAATACTGAAAAGCCACATGGATGAAGCTTGTTTTGTAAAGCTGCTTTGACTGAAAATATTGACACGATGGCCAACGCTCACAGCAGACACAGCTTTGCTTCCATCAAAAGCAGGGGATGTTTGGCCTTTTTGCATCACATCATACCTGCTTTGCTAAATAATTCCTAAATGCATTAACATCATTAATATAATTAAGTCAATTACCTGAAAGAAACTTTCTGCATGTTGCAGAGTAACAATTACTATAAAGAACAAAACATTTAGGACACTGGTAAAGCACCAAGATGATGTAGGACCACTGGATGATATTGCTCCATAAAGATAGCTCATGACAAGACAGTTTTACAGTCTTCTTCTAGGCTTCTCCAGGGGCAGTGGGATGCTCTATTGTTTGCTACACTGAGTTAAATCATATTGCTGTAATCTGACTGAAGGCAGTTTATTAATATAAAGCTATTTTATTTGTGTCCAGATGAATACATATATATATATTTATATAAAGCTATTTTATTTGTGTCCAGATGAATATATATATATATATATATATATATATATATACACATATCCATATATATACATATATGTATATAAAAAGTGTTAGCATCCTTATCAATACTTAAATGCATTTCAGCAAGTCGCTGCATATAGCCTATAATTCTCCAGATACAATTTGTTCAAAATTTTGCCTGAATGTGAGCATTTTGGAGAAGTGACGAATCAATGTACATCATTAAGCACTTCATATTTAAGTGTTTCAGAGTCCTTTCAGTACAACCAATACACTTGATGTAATGAAGTTAAGGATCCATTCTGAAACCAAATGATGATGATGACTATCAAATAAAATGACTGTTCAGACATAGGCCATGAAAATACTCAAGAATCACTCTTGATCAAAACATATGTTTCTCAACAAACTTTTTTTTTTTTTAAATGAAGCCAGGTATGGAAAAGAACAGCCTACCTCTTAATAAAAAAATTAAAAATCTTCCTCCTCAGTTTTTTCCAGTTTTAAGGATAAATGTTTCATGTTTACAGGTTCTAAGGCAGAAATGGAGGCCTAACAGACAATTAAAAGCAATTCTGTGAAAATGGGCCTGGGGATGCCACCCTGTAAAATGATTGATAGTGTATTTCCCATAGTTGTACTAATGAAAAAGCTGTTGTCAGACTGTTCTCAAGAGAATGGTGTCAGTGCTACTGCAAGATCTGCTCATGAGTTAGAAACTCATGAGTTAGAAAATGAGAACCAAATGGACTCACAGCTGGGAAAACCCAACAATAATTAATTTAACTAGCAACCATTTGTACAGACTTTGTGTAAGTTTAAAAATTTCCCTTGAGAGGAGCAAGGTCAGTGAAGGATAGAGTTCATGTTTCCAGTGATAATGAAAAACACTTAGACATAAATAGTGAGGAAGGTTTTGATTCTATATTTGATGCATGAAAACTTTAATGTTTCTACTATGACTGAGCACTACAAACCCTAGCCCATCTCCATATGGGATGGAGAATTTAGCTTAGTGTTATTTTGATTCTGATTTAGAGTCATGGGAGAAAAAGAGAGGAACCTCTGCTATCTTATCTGCCCTCCTCCCCATGATAGACTGGTCTTAAAAGTACAGAGGGAAAACAATGTCATTAAAAGGCTTTCATTCCAATTCTTTGATAAGGAAGATGCAAACAGTTTGAGCCCTAACATGTTGTTTCATTTTAATGAGCAGCGAGTACCTTCCCGGTCCTTATTAAAGTGGTTAATGGTGCTTCTACTGCCTCATTATCAGTGCTAGGACACATTTGGTGTTGTTCCTACTGCTAAGCCAACTCCTTTTAGTTTGACAGATGATCAGAAAGTCAAATCAGATTGCTCAGAGATACTTGTTAATAAAATTCCAACAGTGTTTCTCTGAGTGTCCATGGGGATGCTAAAATTATTTTATTTTCTTCAGGTTTTCTGTAATTACTGTGATTGTACTTTCTCCAAAGAAATATATCTATGCCAATTAAAACTATACTGGGTTTATAGGTTGATGAGACTAGCATGAAACTGTTATTTGGTTTTAATCAAAACACACAGATTAAATTGAGCTTCCCTTGTATTAATTCCAAATGTTAAATTCAAATGCTCCAGATTTTTTTTGTGAAGCATGTTAATGTTTTAGTTTAAAAAGCATATTTTTATGCAATCCTAATGAATTTTTTTTTGTTTTGTTTTTCCCTTCTTTTGCTTCTCTTGCCTTTATTTCCTTTGAGGGGTGTGATGTTTCCTTGCTTTTGTTTCTAAATACACAGCATATTTGAGACCTAATTGCAATATGTTATAATGCTGATCACAGTGCAGATCACTAAGTGTATATAATACCAGACAAAGCAACTACAAAAGGATAATGCCTATATTCTGCTGCCTTTTGCTTTCTGGATTACAATATAATGGCTATGTACATAGACCTGAACATCACTTACAAAATATTCAGAGTCAGTACTTAACATATAATTTCATTACCTGCATATCCATATTAAACTGCCTGGATTTAAAGTGAAGATTATGAAACATTCCTGAATTGTTTCTATTAGGGTATTCTTTAAATATTTCATGGAAAAAGAATGCTACATTCAATGCTCCCACCAAACATAAATCTGTGCAATGAGGTGAAAAACTTACTGCTAATTGGAATGAGATTAGTGACTGTATTTTTGCCCACAATTTAAGGATAAGACACATTATTACTCTGAATAGCTGCCAGAAAAATGCATTTGCAGGAGTCACTTGATCCTTAGCAGGATGAACAGACAAGGAAAACAGAAGTAGAACAGGAAAGAATACATGTTTCTCACCAGAGAGTCCAGTCATGCCCACAGTAGGGCTGAACATTTCCCAGGTAGAACCCCAGAGACTGTGTGACTTCAACCAGGTTGGTGAAGTCCAGACTGATGCTGTTGAAGAGCACAGAGGTCATGATGATCTCATCGATTGCCCACACATCTTCACCTTGAGAGGAGTGATATGGCTGCCACCACCTGAACTGAATGCCAACCTGCCTTGCATCTTCAGGCAGCTCCACTGAAATTATCCTGGAAAACAAAACAAAGTCGTTGTTGCCAGTTTTTCCTGTTTGTAATAATTTCATGGGGATGTATTTTTTGGTAAATTTTCCTTACTGAACCTAAAAGTCATGAAGTAAATTTAACCCCCCAGTACCGTAGCATCTGCTGGAATAGCTGCTACCAGTGACAGGGACAGGAGAATTGTTAGTTCTCTTGGTAATCAGTTCATTGACTGAAAACCAGGCGTGTACAAAAGCCACCAGAAAGAGTTTCTACCAAATTTGTAATTTTTCCTTCTATTGTGGACCTCTCAGTAAATTTAAAGGTGTAAATTAGCAAAGGAATGATGAGCTGACAAGGATTTAAGAATTCCAGTTCCTTTTTGTCAGACTCAGTGGGTTTTATCCTGAAGATATGGATCTTGTAAACATCTGCATTCCACACATAGCATTGATCTCATTCTAATGGTGCTATTGTCCTAGAAGAACCCCCCCTGTAAATTGCCACAATCAAGTGGAAATGGTTCATCATGTCAGACAGTGTGATTATGAGTATCCCTTTTTGGCAGACACTCCTTTTTGTAGCTGCATAGAGATGCAACTGGAGGTGAGTCCAGGTGCTTGTGGTATGCAAGGTCACCTGATTTGTCATGGCAGCTATGTCAACACACCAAGAATTGAAAAACTGCAAAGAAAATTGGGAGTATTATCTGATTTCCAGGAGCAATTTTCATACACTGCAGGAGGGAGTATACATTAATTGCCACAGCAATGACACCTTCTTGAAAGCCCCATAAATCACTAAGACCATGGTACCCCACACAGCCACATCAGCTGTGAGACAGGCAACAGGGACATTTGTCTCCATTGGGGTACAATTACTTGCTGGCTAAAGGGTTTTCAGCCAGCTCATCATGTAGCTGTTATTTTTCTTTGTCTGTTCAAGGAAATATGGATAAAATGAAATATTGGGTAAACTGAAAACATCTTTTTATACTTCAGCACCAAATTCTTTTCATACTCAAGGCTTTCTAAGCTGCCTGTTATAATATTTTGTTCTCTGCATATGAAAAAGTCTTGTGCCTGTGGCAATCTTAGTGCAAAAACCACACTCTTAAAAATTACTTGCTCCAACATCCTTGTAGAGAGTAGATTTATAACACTGTTATTTAGTGTCACATTCATTTTAAAGAAGAATACATTAATCTATTAACCAGAAAAAATCAAATAGCTTGGCTAAACAGGTGGGAAGCACTCAGGAAGTCCTGCCTAGCTTTTCCAGGAGCTGCTTTCTGCCATCCATAGACTGGAGAAAGAAGTGCAGAAGGACAGCCAGAGGTGACATGGCCATGTCCCTGTGGCATGGGACCAGCACAGTACACGCTTTATCTATGGTGGATACCTTTCCTTTACACTCAAATAAACATGTTTGAATGACTTCAGACCCTGGCTTCTTTTCCACTAAGGATTCTCTCATAAGAAGCAACTTTATCACCTTTTGTATTAATTTTTTAAAGGCACAAATGACAAGAAATTGCTACTGATGCTAAAAGGAACCATATATTTTTCTGCCATGATTCAGGAGTGTGAACCTGAGGAAAGTTGGTACCCTGGTAAGGAGGAACATTGTATGGCTCTCCATCAGTGGGCTCTGTGAAGCACCTGGCACTTATGTGGGCTAATGCTCTGCCAAAATCCAGGCATAATTCCTCTGCTGGTGGTTGCCTCTGATGCCTGTATCTTCCCTTTCACTCTTAACTCTCATAAGCTTGCCCATGTGGACACTAATTCTTATAGACAGTAATATACAGAAAATCTTAAATCATGACATGCACCGCTGATACACATATCAGATGTTAAAATATTTAACACATGTTAAAATAAATTCCCCATCCCAGGGGATTAAGCTAACACAATTTAAAAATGTAGGTGTAAACCACCACGTATGGCACATATGTTAGTATGCAGAACTTGACTACACCTCCAGTTGTAACAACTTCTCCTGTCTGGCTTTGATTTGTTGGAGATAGATGGAGAGGGAGGGGGATTCCTGCTAATGATTTTTCTGCTGCAGAGAAGAAAAGTGCTCCTACTTACATTACCAGCCACCATTAAATTTGTTAAAAACCAGCTGGGAGACCTTTGCTCTGATCTCATTCTTTCAAGCTATGCGCATACCTAATATTGAAAAGCCACCGCTGTTCTGCCCAGAAGAAAAATGCAGCTGTCAAATGTTAGCAGATTAAATGCACCTTTTCAGCAGAACATTAAATGTGTAATTATTTTTTGTATGACTGAAGATTAATTAAATTCGTGGATACAGACTGATTGCCAAACTTTGCAGCAGTCCATCTATGTTACTAAAAATGCTGATATTTTCAGAAAACACAATATGAAAAGGTGAAGCTTTGTTCATAATTATTGCCAGCATTAGCTTCAGGTTTGTATGTATGTCATTTTTCTATCTACCCAGAGTGGACTGAATAATCTTTCTATCCATCCATCCATCCATCCATCCACCCGTCTACCTCCCACGGCAAAATCTCTCTAACTTGTGTATAATGTACTTTGCTCTGTACCTTGTCAGAACAACAGAAATTGTGTTTCACACCTAACCTCAAAAAGAAAAAAAAGTCTCTGGCATCTGTGTAATTTATTACATTTGTATCTTAAACTTGATTAAAATCAGTCACCAGAATATGTATTTTCCTTTTTGTTATAAAAATTTCATAGTGCTATATATTAAAAACCTTTAGGGAAATATAATTCCTACAGATGTAGTCTTGAATCTAAGAATTAGAAACAAGGTCATATAAAATATATATGTGACTATAACAAAGGTAGGCAAACTAAACTTTGAAGAAGATTTTTAAGTCTTCCAGTCTGTAGCATCTTTCCTTTGGAAACATTTAGAACTTCAAAAATTAAAGTCTACAATGTCTTCAATGTCTTTCTATCAAATATAGTCCTCCTCTCACATTTTTGAGTATTTCTTATAGCTCCCAGGAAATAATTTTAATGTTACAAGGAATTTTTTTTCAATTAGAACATTCTTAATCACACTTTGAAGATTGCAATTTTGTACTGAGTTATTAACAAGATGTGGAAATCTGATTTTTTTTTTGTTTTGTTTTTAAAAAAACACTCATCTGAGCTCAATAAATATAAATAATGAAAGTTATGTGTAGCTAAAGGGACTTGCAGGCTATTTACAGTCCCACCCCTGGGGCTGACTAAGATGTTTTCCTTGAACTCAGTAGAGAAGGAGACACAGGGCAATACCCAGGTCAAAGCAACCCATGGGCAGGAAATGGACCTGCTGGAATGAGTCCATTGATGCCACTGCCAGTTCTGCCTCTCCTGGGCCCCTTTGCAGAGCATCTCCTTTAACTGGCATTTATTGGCTCTGCAGCAGCACCCCATGAAGGTGGCTGCTGCCAGGTTTGAGAAGGTTTGCATAGATCCAGACTAGACTGTTCCAGGATTTTGGTACTGCATGGAGACTCCTGATTTTGTATTGCTGTACTAAGTTTGGTGGATGGTGTCACAAATGTAAGGAACATCTTCTCTTAATACAAGAGATATATTCCTCTCTAATCTGACACCAAACTTGGGTGTTGCTAGATGAAATGAGCTCTTTGTTCAACTTCTTTTTTATTTGTGCAAGTCCCAGGCACAGTCACCAACAGGTTCTCCCAGGGCACCAAGCCCAGACCAGGGCAGAAGCACAGCCATGAAGTCATGCAATTGCCTTGAGAGTGGGAGCAGGTGAGTCTTCCTGCTGACCTCAGAGATCCTCACAATCCTGCAGAGATCCTCACAATCAGATTCTGTCTCAGCTGTCCTGTGCTGCCTGCAAACTCCTAATCCCAGAGGACGGTGTAGTGAGGGTATCTATGGCTTCAAAGCTGCAAATAATTTATGTTAATTTTTCTTTACAAGTGGCTGCTTCCGTGGGAAGAGTCATGCCCCTATTTCCCACAAGTACACTTCTATCCCTCATCCTGCACTGCCTCAGCTTGTTCTGTTGTATCACCTGAGACCTGAAAGCCATTAAACCGATGTGTTCATTTTTATGGAATGACAAAATGAGAACTATAGTAGAATAGTTGCAAAATGTTCAAGGAAGGTGGTAACTTAGGGTGTGTGAAAAAAACTCTTCATTCCCTCTTGCACCACGCACTCAGTCTCCACATTGTGGAGACCACCACAGCCAGCATAACTGCATGCAGTTAACTCTTTGTGATATGTGTGCACCTACCTTGGCTCGTGGTAGTTGAGATAAGAGTAGTGCTCCAGCAGTTTCCAGGTGATGCCGTTGTCGTAGGAGTAGTGCAGCAGCACTCCTTCCCCAGGCTGGTCGGGCGCTTTGCAGGTGCTCAGCACCGACTTGCTGCCCAGGCGCAGGGTGAACTGCAGGAACCTGCACCAGAATCACACAAATATTTGCAGGGTATCCTTTTCACAGTGGGGTTTTCTTGTGTTTGTTTTTTTTTTTTTTTTTTAATTTTTTTTAACTTTGTGTTTGGTTTGGTTTTTTCCCTAACCAGGTTGTTTTCAGATCTTCTCAATCTAGGCAAATTTTGATAAATATCGGTTATGGGGTTTTGTACTTGTGATTTGTTTTTATCGTCAAGTAATGCATTGTGGCACATATAGTTAAAAAAATGCCAATCATTACTCCCTTTAATTATTTATTAGGCACTGAAGGGGAGGGAGAGATAGTGAATGGATCTAATCAGCTGCCACAAGCTGTCAAATAAACACAACCTTATAAATAATTAATTAGCACTTGGCTTTGACACTCAGGTTTGATATTAACATTTCATATTTTCCATCCAACCCTGTACAATAACTTCCCTCCAGTCTGTTTTGGGCTCTGCTGATTACAAAGCAGGAGGAAAAAAAAGGCAAGGCTACAAAATCTCCATTAAAAAATGGAACTAGGAGTTTTTGAAAACAACTGGTTAAATAACAGGCAAGGCTGTAGCTGTAGGGGGAGGGGCTCTCCCATTTCTTTGCTCCACCTGACTCCTCCTTCCCTCTCACCTGGATTGGGAGCTGTCCAGGAAGGAGGTGATGAGCTGGCGCCTGCCGTCCTTGTTGAAGACCAGGGCCTTGCCGCTGGCCAGCACGCCGCAGCCGAAGCTGACCTCGGCCCCGCGGATGGAGTAGAAGCTGTGGTAGGAGGAGAGGCGGGAGCTGGCAAAGCTCTCGGAGATGAACATGGGGAAGGTCTGCGACGCCGTCTCGCACGCCGGCCCCGAGAAACCGGGGTCACACCTGCGGGGAGGAAGGGGGAGAGCACGACTGGTGACCCATCTTTGGGGTGGCTGCTTGTCATCAAACAGGGGGGCTGCAGCTGCTCATGGACTGAGGGTACCCACAAGGTCCCTCTTAACTCTGAGGCCCAAGAACCTCTTTGAACTTTACTTAGGTAAAGTGCACAGTGAACGATTTCTGTTAGCTAGTATTTACTTTTCAAATTAAAAGAATATGTATTTATGAACATCCCATGAATCTACACAACACACAATAGTTTTATTAATTTTTGGAACAAAACCCCTGCTGACATAATTACAGTTGTTCATATGTAAAATGACAAATTTGCTTTTATCTGTAGCACACTAGATGTGGTTACAAGAAATTAAGTTACTGTCCCTGTCATATTTTCTGAAAAATCTTTGCCCAGGATTTCTCTCCTGGGAAGCTGAGAAGACTCAGAGAAAAATGAAAACAATATTATCTGATTGGCTTCTCCTGTGTTCTGCTGCTTTGGAATGTGGTTGGAGATTGTTTATCCAACATGTGAATTGTTTTGACTTAATGACCAATCACAGTCAGGCTGTGTTGGGACTCTGGTGAGTTACGAGTTTTCATCAGTACCTTGTTAAACCTTCTGTAAGTATCCTTTCTCTATTCTTTAGTATAGCTTTAGTATAGCATTCTTTAATATGATAAAATACCATAAAATAATAAATTAGCCTTCTAAGAACATGGAGTCAGATTCATCTTTCCTCCCCACAACGGGGGACCCCGAAAAAACCACAAGTTGCAAAAGAGAATGCTCTGTGGGTCATACTCTTGTTTATACCTAAATGTAGTTACACCAATATTAAGAATGTGCTTACTGGTTTTGGGTAACTACCTTTTTATTTTTTAGAGTGGAACCCTTTTAACAAGCCAGACTATCAGAAAAAAGTAGACTGGTAATCTTCTGTCCTTGAGGTATGTTACATTATGGGATGTTATAACTATTAAAATTGTAATTCTTTCCCAACATTTAATACAAAAGTGATAAAATCACAAATCACCTCTATACCCAGTATATATGACATTTCAGTGTGCTCTGTAGCACATTTTAAGATGAACTGGAAGTTAGACACTATACATGAAGAAAATAATAAAAAAAAAAAAATTAAACATGCTGCTGTTTAGAAAGATTGATCTTTAGCTTTACAGTGAACTTCATGAATTCTGAGGGTTATGCTAGTTTTATATGTAGTCATCTAAAAGAGCAAGGACTGAAATGAAAATCACTTTAACTTTCACACTACCAAGTGAACTCTGAGACAGAAATTGAACATGAGTGCTGAATATAACACTTACTTGCAGCCATTTCTAGTACACTGTCCTCGCCCTGAGCAGAATTTGAGGCAAGATGGACCAATATAAACTGCAGAGAGAGAAATCAATTAAATGGAGGGTTATGCTATGTGGTAAAGAGAATATGATGCATACAAGAAAGTGTACAGACCTCACAATTATTGTATTTATTTAAATCCCACTACCTGGAAAAGGTCTATGAAAGGATATAAAGCATTTGGCTGTGTCACGAATAGTCAGGGATAATTTATTATTTGATGTGTCATATCCAACTGTGGCTAAAGACACACTACTGTGGCAACTAGTACTGTCTTAATTACTGTCTGTGAATGAAATCAGATAATTTGGTAGGCATTGACCTTTTTCATAATTTTTCATTGGCATTCCCTTCATCTTAGTTTGGAGATATAATCCAGTCTATATATTGGTACATTCTAGTAGCAGTCTTGTAGATTTAAAAAATATGTCACTGCTTCTCTCATTGAAATCTACATACTTTCCTTGACTGGATTTAGGGGAATAAGAACCTGCCCTGATATGTCTTATGTAACTACTAATTTTCATACCCTTTCACTGATTCTTTTAAATGGAACAAAATTTCACATCCAAAATGCTCAAAAATATACCAGACTTGTTTTACTCTTTTGCTTCATCTTCCTCCAGTGATTCCTCATTGACAGTATTGATATTTGTGAAAAATATGAAGGATGGAAAGATGAGAAAATGTCAGTGTAATCTCTTGCACTATAAGAAAGAAAAGTTATAACTTGTGGGCAATATTATTTTAATATAAAATGCTAAAAGGCCTTAAAACCATGAATAATGGCATCTTTTCTGTTGAAGAATTACTTGGAGTTACCCACTTGCATTATGACATTTGTAAGAAATAGCCACCAATTTGAAATCATCTATAAGAAGCAGTACTTCTTCCTTTTCCTAGTTTTATAATGTTGCCCATCACAGCAGGGTGTCAGCTCTCCCTAGCAGACACACTCTAAATCCCTCTTTGCTGCTCCCTATAACTAAGTCCTCATCAGATTTCATGTGATTTCTAGGTTTTCTCACATCTCAGGGTGCAAAAATTCTGTTCTGTCTGTTTGATTTTTGTGTCTTTTGAGGTCTTTTTGAGGGGGTGGTAAAAGTAGAAGGGTTAAAGATGTAATGATGTCATTCAAAATGAACAAACTTCATGGAAATTGGCATTTTTCCAGAGTTTCTGAAATATGGCCAGCTTCCAGATTTCATTTAAAACTAAATTCACATAGGAAACAGTCGTGAAGCTCAGAGTGCTGAATCTTTGAAAATCTTCCTCTCTTCAAGAATTTGAGTGGCTTGCCAATATTTATGAGTTTTTCCCTTAAATACAGTGTAAAACTTCAGTATCACTAGTATTTAACAAAGGAGGCATTCAAAACCTCAGAAATATGTCTTTAAGACTCGATTCCTGTGTCATGGTTCTGCAGCTCAAATTCAGAGCAGGCACTTTCTAGCAGATGGTTGGTAAAGCTTTTCTTGAGATTCTTCACACAGGAGCATGCAGCATCCTTTCATGGAGCTATATTTTGTTCTGTAAGCAAAGGTTGTGCAGATAAATGAATTGTCAAATGATTTTCAAAAACTTGTTTTGTTCTGATGTAAGGAATCTGTATCCTTGGATTGATTCACCTTGCTGTGGTTTCTGTGAACCTCTCATGAGTGTCTCCAACACTTAGAGTCAGTATTTTTTTGGATAGCAACTCATCTTTGCAGATACTCACAGAAATCTTCTCATCTTTAAATACCTATCTTTCCCCTTAATTTTACTTTCTTTTTGATGTATATAACATCCCTAAAGAGAAGCATTAAGACTATATCCAGAATGTCAAGATGATGCTACTTCCAGTTATGATTAAGTGAACAACTTTCATTACTTTTAGTGACAAAATTTCCTTAATGATATTACCTTAACAGCTTCAAGATTTTCTTGTCAATACTAGGCATCATTTTAAGAATTCTGCAAAATGTAAATATTTACCATTCCTAGGCACCATATCAAGCCTTACTGGGAATCACTGCAAAATTTCACAGGCAATTTTACATCAGTGTAAATCACTAAACTACATATTTCAGGCATTTAACAAAACAAATTCTGAATGTAGCTTACTTACTTCCAAATCACTTAAGGCTAACAAGCAAGCTTAAAAAAAAATTGCATTTACTCTTAGTTAACCCTTTCAATCATACTTATTTCTGCACTTCATACATTTCATCCTGTGCTCCTAAATAATTTTTACTGCCCTTTAAAGTATTCCTTGATAATTCTGGTCCTGGTTTTGCTCTGTAATAAGTCATATAAATATTTATCAGCATAAACTTCTCCCAGTTCTTCACATCCATTTAAAGATAAACGTATGTGAAAAATAATTTCTGAAGGGAAGAACAGTTCCCTGAAACAGATGGCACTTTCCCCTGAAGATATGGTAAACAATGTAAGGTTTTCTCAGTGTTTTGGTAGCAGCATTGCTTGAAGATGGTCTTCTATGTCCAGAAGCAAAATAAGTCCCAGATGCTGCTCCTGTTGCTTAGGCTGCTGCAGTACATGTCCTTAACAGCCAGTGTGAAACCTATTTATGTAATTAGGACTAAGCAGATATAAGAAATATTATATTAAGCCCTGTCAGTAATATTTTTCCCTGGAAAGCATTCAATTAAACAGAAAAATAAATCTAGTAGACTGTTGTCTTTTCTAGACAACAGAAGACTGTTGTCTTTTCTAGACTCCCTCTCCAGCTTCAAAATGCACCTGCTGCCAAATGCAACTAAGCAGAACAGGAATTTAACAAACTGTAAATTCATTGACTTGTGATGGTGGAAAATATGTTTACTTAGAGCAGCATATAAAATTTACTTTTCTGCTGTGTCATGATCATGGGTAGGAATACTAACTATTGTCAATTGCCCACATATTTCCAAGGATTGGTCCTGTTTGCCTCCATCGAATCCTGGTGTCACTGGTGAGTGCAGCGTTGGGAAGGGGAATTGTTATTCTGTTCCATCTGAAATACATGTAACACAAACATTTTACACAGACAGTTATTATGCAACAGTATATTTTGCAGATATGTTTATGTATTCTGGAAGCTTTGTGAGAAGCTTAATTTTAAAATCTGCTCAAATAAAGCATAAATTTACAGCAGCTTTAGAAAATACAAATTAAAAATAAGAAGTCATATGTCATACAGAATATGAATACTAGTTATTGTCTTAGCCATTTTCCCCCTGTAGGAATACACAAAGTTGACAAAGACCATAAGCTCCTTTGCTGCAGTAGCTTCTCCATCCCCATGAATATCTCCTAAAACTGAACCTTCAGCAGGGCTGAACTCTGTTTGGTGAAAACCCTCAGAGGGTGAGGAGTGGTGCAGAGGATTTGGCGTGCTGCAGTCTGGGCCATCATTCTCTATCATCTACAGAGGCTACCCTTCCTGCACACACCAGGAGTAATGGTTCCTATGAAAATTGTATGGGACTAGGGGCTGTGTGCCATCAGATCATAGCAATGCTTCAGCTGCACTTTCTTTTTGTAAGTGCTGTGGAAGTTGGGACACCAAGGGATTTTGTGCTACGCAGAAAAATGCCACAGTTCATTTTTCAGTGAGAATGGTAGAGAAGAGACTCAATACTGAGAAGGGTTGATACAGGAAAGTGACACTAATGACCATCTCCATCTGCTGAAGTACAGAGGATGTGTGTCACTGTAACCCAGTACTGGGATTGAGGATGTCAACGCAGCTTTGAGTAGTGTTTTTTCTGACCAAGAAGAAAACTTTTGTGGCTTTGATAAGGTATAAGTTTTCTTCTTCTTATCAACATGCTGTCCAAAAGTGGGTTTTTTAGTAATTTCTCTTTAGCATCAAAAAATGATTATTATACCACAGAAGCAGCCCTATACACTTCAGGTTTCATGACTGGGTAGCCAGGGAGCTCAGAACACTCCTTCCTTGCTGTCCCCAGGTAGTCAGAAGGAATGATGACCCAGAGGTGTGTGCTTTGCTGCTTTCTCCAGTTCCCATCTGCAGTGCTGTGCATTTTGCAGTTTGCAGAGCGCTCTCACCCGCTGTAGTTTTCGGAGGCGTAGATGGTGCTGTGGGGCAGGTGGGGCCCTGCACAAATCTCAGGCAGACACTCCGTGTGCAGCAGCGACCACGAGCGACCGTGGTTGGTGGAGAACTCGAGGCTGACGCTGGTAACACATTGAAGGGAAGAAAGGAGAAAGACACCATGAGGGTACCTGGCATAGATCTCAATATAGAAGGACCAACATTGAGAAATCACCAAATCTCCTGTTTCTAATAACTGATGAGGAAACAAGAAAGAATTTTAAGCAGAATTTGAGTACAAAAAATCCTGCAAATGCAAACGTGAGACAAAGTTTCACGTTTAGTTTCCTCAATCTAAAAACCCCAAAGGTTTTTAGATTGACGATTGCCTGAAAACAGAGTTCTTGTTGGGCCACAAGAACATCTAGCCAGTGTTTGTATGCTGCTTCTGTTAAAAGAACTGCATTATTTTTATATTTTGTATTTTATATTGAAATAGCTTCAGATATGAGGAGAAACCTTGAATTAATCAGAGCTAGACAGCATCGTGTGAGCACAGGGCCAGCTGCTAACTATGACATCTGCAAAAGGTAGCAAAAGACCACTAGCTGTTCCTGCATGGGCTGTCTCTTTCCTGAGTTAAAAAAAACCCAAATTGTTTACAACCTATAAGGAAATCCTTAGATGCCCTACACTCTGAAGACCTTGAGAAAGTAATATAGAAAATGCTTGATTTACTACAGATTAGTATTATACTGAGTTATTCTTGTAATTTCCTCCATAGAATTAGCTCGTAATATTCTGTTTTATTTTAAGTGATGGAACATTATAGAAGTCATAATTCATCTCCTCAATATTAAATTATTGGATTTTCAATTTTTATTTTTATGATAATTTGCTGACAACATTACTTTATTTAAATGTACCATCACTGTGATATTGTGTATATTAAAGCAGTTTATGGAGGTTTTGACTAATTTATTTCAGGTTTAGCTGTGGAGCTATCTTAGAGGGTCATATTTACTGCTTATATCCAGCACGAGTCTCTCACATTTTGCAGTAATGAAAGCATTATGAATAATGCTGCAGACTGGGAGATGTGAAATGATGCAGTATTTGGGAAATACAAATAGGAAAAATGGTGACCTAATGCTTCTTTGGTTACGAAGAAGCTCATTTCTAGTTCAGAAATAGAAGAAAGGATATTAATCTTTCAACATATATACTAATCTCCACCAGAAAACAAATTGAGACAGAGACTTTATATAATATGTTTACTGGCCAGGAATGTTTATAGGCAAAGTTTTCACTTTTTATGTAGGAAAATGCTGTTGCCTTCTCTTCCTATCAAATATAAGTGCAGTGCCTTGATTTTTGCTTCCCTTGAATTTTTTTTGCTTCCCTTTCTTTTTGCTACCCTGCATGGGTACAAGAACTGCCAGTGTTAACTGTCAGTCTACTTTCCAGCTGGAAGTACACCATGGGACACAGATTAAAGCACTCATAATCTCTTACTTTAAACTCTCAACTCTGCAAATAATAAAGTAACTTAATCCCCATAAAATACCAAGATAAATATTCTCATATGCTTTTAATGGAAGAGGGACAGTGGGCAGTTTGGTTTTGGGTTCTCCATTTGAAGAAGCACATTAAGAATTTTGAGAGCAGAGTAAAGGATGGGCAAGATGCCCACGGCTTTGAGCACCAAGCTAGGATGGGCTGAGGAGCTGGCTTGCTCAGCCTGGTGGGAAGGGGGGAGCTATAGCATCCTGTGGTGGTGCAGAGGGCACTCAAGGAAACTGGAGTCAAAGTCTCCTCAGTAGTGTCAGGCATACTACAAAGGACAATAATGATAAAGACATGGTTTCATAGTTTTGTACTGTACATTAGGAAACACTTTTTCACTTGAGCAGGTGAGGTAGCACAGTGTCCATCCATGAAGACTTTTCAAGTCATGGATAGGCAGAGCCATGTCTGACCTACCCAGTAACAATCCATCCTGAAGCAGCAGGTGTCACCAGATAACCTCTATAGGTCCCTTCTAACCAACATTTCTGTGATTCTATAACACATAGAGCCTAAAATAACTCCCTTTGCTCCCTTTCCCCATGGAAAAATTCACACTGAATGTCCAGAAGAAGTAAATCCAGAAAAAGTGTTCTGAGATCAGCCTACAGAGAGTGACCTCCTCACACTGATGGTCATTTAGGTGAGGGTCATTTATCACCAGTCTTACTAGAATTAGACATGCTTGTGGCATCAGTAATCTCAGAGAAGCCAGCAGGGCGGGTTTCTGCTGCTGCCTTTAATGCTTTCCTCCTCACACAGTATTAAGAAGTAAATCTCATACCCATTAGAAACTGAAGCAAAAGTCAGTCTGAAATCATGAGCATATTTCATGATAATGGGCTAAGAAAAACAAGTTTTGACCTGAAAAGCTATTAAATGACTCTTTATTGCACGTGAGATAGATAAATCTGGGCCTGTAAAGATCAGAAGAAACATTAGCTTTTGAGCAGCTTGTATTTGTCATTATTAATGGGAGCCCTTCTTCTGAAAAAAAGATTTACAAACCCTTATATAGATTCTATAGACCAAAATATATTAGAAAGCTGATACCCAAAAGAATGATCTCTCCAGTTTTACCTGTTACCAGGTTGGTAAGTTCCACACCCCAAATTGATGGAGAACTGGATCATGTGAGTCACTGAGGAAGGGAGCACTGGAAGGACATGGAAGTAATCCACAGCCCAGACATTCCTGTTGTGGCCTTGGTGACTCTTTTGCTTCAGGCAAAATTTGGTTGCAGGGGTCTGCAGGTCCGGACTAATGACAACAGAAACCAAAGATGGCACCTTCAGAAGAAATTAAGGCTTAAATAAGTTAAAAAGGTCACAATGTACCATTTAAAATAAAAAAAGCAACTCTAATTATGCTGAACCACACGTGCTGTTCTCTCTCCTTGATTCATTTTGTTAACTTTTTTAGCCACTTTTTTCCACACACCATCCCAAATAAAATCTTTTACTATTATGTGGATAGGTATTAGCACCCTGAGTACCAGTGATGCTTATCACCTCAGAGGGATGGGAATGTGTGGTTGTAAAGGCACAGAAGAAAAGACTGCACCTTCTGTGTTCTGAGAGGGGCAAGTGTATGCTGTCTGTTTGAGCTGGGAAGGGAAGGTGATGTTTGTCCTGGAGCCTTACAGCTCCCAGGAGCTAAGGCAGGGTGGTGGCATGGCTGCTCTGGATACGTGAGAATGGAGAAACAGCAGGAGTTCACAGGCATAAGTGGGGAGGATGTTTTGCTGCTGAAATAAATGAAAGCACTGCCTCACAAAGCTTAGCCTTTGTCCTAAAGCAATGTAATTAGAACTTTATTATGTCAAAAGAGGATGTCAGCTTTAAAACTGCTTGTTTGAAAAAATCTCCACAATGAATTCCATGTGATTTCAGATCCTATCTCTCCCCAAGTTCCCTAATTAATATTTTATTATTTTACAATTACAGTTTCCTTAGTTTTACAAAAGTTCTGCCCTGTCTTTCACACAGAAGCAGGGGAGGAGGGAAGCAATGCACAATGAAACAATGCAAGTGACTCAACCAAACTCAGGCCAAACACTATTGTAAACATTTGGTTTCTAAGTGCTAAAGTTACAGACAAAATGTACACAGATCTGTGCTTGAAATCAGCAGCATCTTTACCATCAAACTTCCCTCAGACTATGAAAGCACACTGCACTTCAATATCTAGCTCATCTAAGTGTACTTGTATGAAATACCAAATTTTGCCTGTTTTACAGCAGCAGAAAAAGGAGACCTCAGGGCCAGATTATTCAGGGTAGACATGGTCTAAGTGCTTCCTTGCCCTAGGCATGAAGGATCCTGAAGGCAAGTTCAAGGTCTTTACTGTCCTGCTGAGGGTGGTGGATGTGGTTGGAAGGTGGCTGCACTTTGGGCAGAGGAGATGCTGCCTGTGCACTCTGCCAGCAGCTGCCTCCCACGGCTGAGTCCATGCCCTCAGCACTGCAGACCCTCTCCCAGCCCCTGATCCCACCAGGAATGACCCTCTCAGGACCCTGCTCCTCAGCATCACACTGTGCCTGCAACGAGCTTGAGTGGAAACAGGAGTGATCTTCTGTGAGGAGATGTTATCACTGCAGTTTTCAGGTAATAACTGACAATTTTTGCCCATTGCTTTCCTGCCTGTTTCCCCAGCCCCAGCCAACACTGCACAGTCCTGCCTGGGGCTGGAGTAACTGCAGAGCTGTGCTGCAAAAGTGCCTGACTGCTCCCAGGCCTGCACATGATCTATGTGTTTGGGAAGGTCACATTTGAGTGCCCCTGTGGAATTCACCACACAATATTCCTGTGATGGCTTGAGAAGAGAATGATCTGTCCATTCCCATCCACCTGCTTTAAGACAATTTACCTTGTAAGCAGCATAGGTCAGGGTATCAAGAGGTATGTGTTCCCTCCTGCCTTCAATCTTGGCATACAGTATGACATCATTTTCATGGGATTCTCCAGAATCACAAGTTCCCCCTGTACAACACATATTTGAGTGAGAAAAAAAATTAATTGAAGCCCTTGTTATTGGAAAGTGGAATCATATATGCAGCCTTAATGATGAAAATAATTACAGTCAGATGCTATTTAACTTGGGATCTGAAACAAAAGAACATCATCCCTAAAGACACAGTGTATGGGAACTGTTTGATCAGATGCACCATGGCAGAGATCAAGGGGCTTGACGATTACGAAAACCTCAAGTACCTCTTTTAATCAGCTTATCAAAACAATTTAAATAGAAAATGCTGTGCCTCAAGCAATACTTCTATCTGTGTGCTTTAAATCCTATTTACATAGAAATGCTCTGCTGTTAAGTTCTCATCAGTAAACTGCTATTTACTGCTGACACTTCATGCAGTCACACATGTAGGCAGGTACATAACAGTATTTCAAATATTTCTCAGCTGATAGTTTGGCAGCTGAGAACTTCTTCTAAGAAGGAAGTGAGAAAGACCCTGTGTTCCTTATTTGTTGTGCTGCTCCTTCTACTGTCTACACCATATCCTAAAAGAGATGGCTGGCTGGATGGAATCTATTGCACCACACAAAACATGTGTGGTATGCTTGCCCAACTGCAACAGGGCAGCATTTGAAATATCCTTCTAACAGTAGAACCCAAAATACTCACTAAGCTTCTGTGGAAGAGATGTATTGGCAAATATGAGCCTTATGTTCTGCATTATAGTTACAAGATAAACATCACCACACAACTACGGTATTATGGAAAAGAAGCTTTTAAAGAAAATTTCTGTATTTGAAACAAAATTGTTAATTAATTATTTCCCTGTATAGTATGGTTACTCTAGGTAGTAAAAAAAATTTAAAAATCCCAAAATAGAAATAAAAGCAGAATGAGGAAGCTTCTTTGAAAAGACTGCAGAGTAGAAAGATTGCACATATTGGAACACTTTCTCCACTTGTTTTTGGATAGGTTTTTTTTTGTTTTTTTTGTTTGTTTGTTTTTTTTTTTTTTTTTTTGTTGGTTGTTGTTTGTTTGATTTTTGTTTGGTTTTTTTTTTTTTTTCTACAGCCAGCCAGTTCTTGTAACAGACTAGGAGAAGCAGTCCAGAGAACTGGACAAGATGTGCATCACTAATGTGTTTTATACTGTAATAAAGAACATCCATTTGTCCTTTCAAATATTCTCCTTGCCCGACTGTTCAAACAATTATTTATTTAATTAAACAATACACAGAGAATACATTTTTCTAACAATATCCTGCTATCCTCTGTGTCTGCATCTGCTAACAGCTTCTCCCCTGAGTTCAGAAGGTTGACAAAATTTCTTTCCTGTTTCTCTTGCAGGTGTTGTAATGCTTGGAAGAAATGAGAAAAAGCATCCTCTTTTTCCTGTGCTTTATCCATAATTCATGTAACACAGAGGAGATGTGCAACAATTTAGGAAAACAACATGAGGTCTTCCCCTCATTAAATAAAATGTGTTTTTTTCTTGTTGATACAGAAGGTTGCTTGTGAAGGTCACAGGTTTATCCTCTGCTTCCTCCTTTATTATTCTATCATTCTCTTTTAAGCAAAAATCCTCACTTTCTCTAAACATGGTGTTGAGAGAAAAACCTCATGGAACTTCCTTTATGTGCAAAATAGAAATTCTGGAAAAATACTGTGAGCATTAACTTCCATGTTCATGGTGATTCTGCTCTGTTGCAACACCAAACTTGTGCAGTTGCACTGACAACAGCAGTGGGGAGGGGAGGTGACAGGACAGGCTGGCTCTCAGCTGCTTTCTGAGCCCTGGTAAATGACTGATGCTGTTCTTGCCCCAGTAAGGAAGGTCCACAGAGGATGTTAACACCACAGCAGTGCTCTCATGAGGGATGCCACATGTAAAACACATCTCCTCCCAAACCATTGCACACTCTGTGTGAATCTCACCCTGGACCAATGTATTAGCAGATGACAGATTTTAGGAATGGAGTAAGAGCTTTTGAGGTGAAACTATTCCATGGGTTCATCAGGAAAGGCTGCCCTGTCTCTATGCTACTCCCATCTCATCCTCATGTGCAACTCTCTGGACTCTGATGGATTAGCACCAGGGTCTACATGGACATGGCCACAGGAGGATATGAGAGGTACCTGTAAAACCTCTAAACATGACAAAGACATGACCATCTCTTCTTAGTATGAGTTAAGAGGCACTGATTGAAATTAGTGTTTAAAAGACAAGAATATGCTTCTCCACACAAGATTTGTCCAACTGTGGAGCACTTCACAATGTAAATCTCACATGCTTCACATCCTGTATTACATTAGTAATTTATACTCACCCATACTGAAATAAAATCTCAAGTTCCCATAACCTGTGGTGTCCATGTATGGAGTACATATTTTTCTTTCTCCATCTCTGAGAAATACCATAGCTGAGCCAGATTCCAGGGTTCCACACTCAGTACCAATGACAGCTCCAAAGACGTCCCACCTGCAGAGGCCAACAATAGGTGAAGGTGCAGCAGCACACTACTGATAAACCCATACAAAACATGCCATAGGGGTTCACTGGTACTTATGAAATTAGCTGTTTCTACTCTTACAGGGGACAAAAAACCACTTGAAGTGTTTCAAATGTCATCCCTATGCCATTATTTACATATTCAATGTTAGCTTTTAAACTCAATTGACTCATCAAAGGCAAAGTTAATACAAATATTGGTAGTAATGCATGAATTAATAAAAAAATGAGCCTTTTAATGAATACTGCTACCAAATATATAGTGTTGTATTGTTCTACCATCTTCATTATTTTTTTTCTGGTGCTAAAATGTTTAAAAAAGAAATGCATTCCGATTGATTTTGCATAATAAAAGATTTATAGATCAATGAAACTTGAAAAGGCACATGTCCACCATATCTGCTATACAAATATTAAATATGTAGGTAATAGCTGAAAATTCTCTCTTTTCATCTTTTTGAGCATTTAGGGCAACAGTTTTTAACTAACACATGAACAGAGTATGAAAAAAGACTGCTGTGTTCCTAATATGTGATGATATGATCTTTCTCAGTTTTTCTGTACAGCATTTTATCTTATTTTTATTCAGTGATAATTAAAAGAGCTGTTGCAGCATTTTCCAATTAAATATTTTACATTGAAAATACATTTTCATCATGAAAGTGATGGTTACTTCAAAACTCGACACAATGTTTTGAAATACTAGAAAGTGTTGAAATCTTGTGCATTATTTTGGTCTGATACATTATTATTATTCATGTTGAAGTCTTAATTCATAATTAAGTATTTAAGAATTATAAGGCTGATAAAACAATGAAATTATTCAGAATCACTAAATCCTGATAATCCAAACATTTAACTATCCAGCATGATTCAGGAGCAATGAGAAAACATGGAAGTTCAGAAATCCTTGTGGGAGGCACAGTCTTTTCCTGTCTCCTTCCACCAGAGACAATCTCTAGCAGGTATGTGCCATATCACAATTTCAAAAACTGTCATTACAAGAACTAAACAGTTTATTTATTAGTTTAACCATTCCAATGACTTCAAAATGCATTTCTAGGATCCTCTTAAAAGCTGCCTGTTTCCCCATGGACCTAAGCTGTGACAGACTGGTGACATGCCTGTTTGGAAATCCTGCTTTAAACCTGTCAGTCATTTACACAGGAATTAGTGAGCTTAACATCACTGAAAAGCTTTATGATATAAATATAAATATTTTAATGGAAGCACAGTTTAATCTAACCCTAATTCTATTGTGCAGATTTTTTAAAGCTAATGTGCAATATAATGTGCAATATAAAAGCACAATATTGAAAATGGGTCTCCCAGGCTGAAGGCAAGTACAGAATTAAACAGTTGTGCCTACTTCATCTTACACAAAAAAATCTCACAATGCTCCATTGATCTTTTGTATGCTCTATTTAGCTCAATTAAAACACTCTGTAGTGACCCACAAAACAGCTCGGGGTCATGAATGATGCAGATCATGGATGTTTCCAGGGATGTTTCCTTTTAGGCAGCATCAGGAATGAAAACTAGAGAATTCTACATTTTTTATCTATTTAAAGGCACTTTAATAGAAGTACATCAACACACTGCCAGTAAAGAAAATGAAGAAGGATCCTGGGTGATGGCATGATTTAACATTTACATTTGAACTAATTTATCCTTCATATAAGTCTTGGAATTCTTCTTTATAAAACAGGTGATTTATGGACCTAAACTAGGCCAACTGAACATGGAGGTCCAAAGCAAGAATGTGCCTGCTAGGCAGCCTGATGTGGGGATGTGCTGACCTTTAGGATCAGGCTCTAATTCACACAAGTAAAGAGAAGATGAACAACAGTGGAAATATGTGTGGTACTTACAGCAAGCCCTACCCACATAGCCTCCCACTTTAGGTGGTACATTCAAAAAATACTGCAACATATAATACAACTGCTTATTAAAAACAGTGATGATTCCTTCTGCCCTCATCTCCAAGAGCATTTGGTGCAGAGGGAACTGGTGCTGACCCCTATACCTAAGCTTCTTTTTGCTCTCCCTTATGAGGGATGCTTTTGCCTTCCCCTTGAAAGCTGTCAGGCTCCAGCTGATGTGACAAAGCAGGGCCTGAGAACTTCCTGAAGCTCTCTCTCAGGTATACATTGTTCTGTGACTGATTACAGTAAAACCGTACTTCATATATAGTTTAAATAGCATTTAATTGCATATTTCTCTAAGAAGTGATATAAGGAAACTCACTCAAATGTATTTGCATTTCTATACAGCTCCCAACACAAATTGCAGAGAAATGTTGGAAAGAGGAACAGTAGTGGTGGCAATTTTATATGATTAGGATGTAGTTGTCACCCAAGTTCGGTGTTTATTTACGGCAGCATGCAATTTAAATCTCCATTCTTACAGAACAATAGAAAGAAGGAAGTTTCTAATATAGAGTAAAATTTCCAAAGAAAAAAATAGGAGAAAGGTCATGAGGCCTTGGGCTGGCAGAGTGGGGGCAGATCAGGACCTGGCTGCTGGGACACAGAATGAGAGAATCAAAGGAGGACTGCACCCTCCCTTGTCATCTGCAGCTGGAACCAGGCACCCTGTGACAGGGAAAGTGCCATTTTCCTCATTCAGAAGGAACTGTACAATTTCTAACCTGGGCTGAAAGTTGCTCAACTTATCTTAACTAAGCACCCAGTTGTGAAGAGAAGATCTACAGACAGAGCAGATGTCCACAGTCAGCATTCCCATCCTGTTTTTTTTCAGGATGGAAAAAAGATGGAGAGCACATCTCAAAGGTATCCCACATGGTCATGTAGAACACAACACACACGAGCTCATTTTCTTCCCTTTATCTGAAGCACACCTGCTGCCATTGTCTGATTATTTGAACTGGAACAGAGTCCACGGTGAATATTTTTTCTGTAAACCCCAAATATATGTATGTGTCCACAGGACACTTTAGCAGGTATTTCTTAAAAAGTGCTCTTCACTTTCATCACAGCATAGGCAGCATTTGAATCAGTTGTTAATGACCTGAAGTACTTTGTAGGCTAAAATCAACATTCAGTGGAGACCCATAAATTAGCAGTGTATGTTTCCCATTGCCCTGGGGTTACAGCCACTAATGATTTTTATTATTTTTTTTTAATAGAAAAGAATCAAGACCCTACTGAGGTTGCTTTCTTTTTGTCAGAATTTATACAATGAGGTGTATAAAATGAAGCTTCTTTATCAGGACACATTTTTCAAAGCTCACTCATGTTTTAGTAAGAGTACTAATATTGTTGTCCTAGACAGTTTTATTTATTTTCTGCATGCTTGCAGCAGACCCTGCTGGATATGGCTTTACAGGGACCCTTTGAATCACAAAGTATATATTCAGAGTAGAAATAGAAAATTATCAGCCAGACCCTGAGCTCTTGCCCAGCAGGTATGGCTATGCTCTTGGTGATGCCAGATGAGAATGGACTGCTGCTTCATCTTTCCTGCCTCCACCTTCTCCTCCTCTTCCTCCTCCAGCACCTACAGGCATCTGCATAAACAGGAGCTCTCTCTCAGTAAAGTGAGGCTCACAGAGGGGGTGAATTCCTCAAGGAATTTGGATATGAGCTTGTTAACAACACTGGTGTGAATTAAAAAAACAGATCACCATCACATGTTTCTTTAGAAAGGCTACATTCGTCACAAACACCATTTTTTCCACTAAAAACAGTGGTGACAGGATGGTCCAGAGACAAACCGTTCCTCCTGGGATTCCTGGACTTGTTTCTTCCTAAAATCTGCAACCATGTGCTATTTACAGTATTGCTATTTATCCTAGTCACTGACTATACAGCACAGATAAGAAGCAATTCCCTATTTATCCTGTTTCCTCATGCCTGGAGTGAAGCTGCTGGCCTGTGCAGGGCCCTGCTCTGGCTGGGGACACTCAC
This sequence comes from Serinus canaria, assembly GCF_022539315.1. NCBI lineage: Eukaryota > Metazoa > Chordata > Aves > Passeriformes > Fringillidae > Serinus > Serinus canaria. The sequence goes on from NC_066314.1 coordinate 12,369,744, forward strand.
CCTTTGGGCTGGCTCTCAAACTCCTCTGCCCACTGCTCCTGGGCATCCTCCATGGAGAGGTCCACGTCCCGGGTGGTGGCGAAGTTGAACTCGCTGCCCTCGGTGCCGTGGAAGTAGATGGAGTTGCCATCGGACTGGCAGCTGTGCTGTGGGCAGAAGGAGCACATGGGAGCTGAGGTTATGCTGGGTTTGTACAGTGCTCACACATTGTCAGATCTCAGCCTGAGCTGGGCTTTATCCATGGACTCACTGATGCCTGAAGCTAAATAAAAACCAGATGGTGATCCTGTATCTTCCTTGTCCTATCCCAACAATTGTTGTGTCCTAATCTTGTACTGCTTCCCTAGGAACCCACTACAGACCATGGTAAAATTTTGTTTGCATTGAAAGTCATGTACCACATCTGTGGGTGTTTATTTCTGTTTTAAAGCATGGCCCCTACGTCTGGGCCACACACAACCCTGTCTGCAAATAACTTCAGTAGTATATCAAATATTGGAGATTTTGTAGGCGTAAGAGTTGTGTGCTGTGAAGCATGTCAGATCTCTGTGTGTGAATTTTTTCCAAAAGAGGTATTTGTGTGTAAAATTGCTATGCACTGCCATACAGTAAACTTTGGGCCCCAAGTGTATGGCTGAAAAGGCTGTATGTGCTGTATTTAGCAAATATTATTGAACAACAAATAGCTCTAGAGGCAATAAGCTCTTGTGATAGAGCAATCCCAGGGGTCCTGAGGCTGATCCCAAACCCACTGTCTGTTTTTCCTACTGCATTTCTGCACATACTGCCTCAGCAACATCAAATGGTGCCATGTGTCTCCCCCAACATGCCATGGCCACCAGAACACTCCAGGAGTGTTGGCCTGGAAGGAGCTACCTGTGAGGTGTACAAGGGGGTTATAGTATAGATTTTCTTCTTTCTCCCATCCTACATTTTTTGGCTTCTTGTGTGTCTGATAAATAGACAGTCTGCCAAATCTCTGAGGCAGAAAAAGGTACTACAATTTTCTAAAGAAGATCTACCTTGTCTTAATGCAAACAGAGCACTTTGTAGTTTTTTGAATTCTTCATATTACAAAAAGTACTGATAAAACAAATAATTCTCTCAAACACTTCTTTTATTCATGTGTGTGTGTGTGTGTGTGTGTGTGTGTGTGTGTGTGTGTGTGTGAGATCTTGCTCCTTAAGATTGGAAGCTGAATTAAGGACCTATTAATTAGAATAATTCTGCATTCTTACAACATCTCAGTATTTAAAAAAGAGATACAATAATGCCAAATTGCATTGACCTTTTCAGTATTGTCTCTGCAGTGCCCTCTTGTCTCTGAACCCCTTCATAATGCACCAAGGGAAAATATGACAATCACATCTTCTGCACTTAAAAAGGTCATGGGAGTGTCACATAAAGGAATAATTAGATTTTAACAAAGAGAAGGGTGGGGCAAGAAATGAAAACTGCTCAGTACATCTTTGTCTATGGGTTTTTATGAGCAAAGTACAAAATAACACATTTTGTCATATTTTATACCACCTTATTTATCAATGTACTAAAGTGACATAATTGAAATTCTTTTATTGATGATTTTCAAGCATGGTTGTCAATACCTCACCAATTAATTTATATAAAGGAACATAATTTTTATATTTCTGGAGGTGCCTACACATTGTTAGAAAAAACTGTGAGCACTTGAAGTCTGATTTTGGTATAGAGAGTTCCTGTTCTGTACTTGAATGACAACAGCTCAATGTTTATTAACACAGACTTAATATCACATAAAAATATAACACATTGTAAAAACTTAAAGACTGTTTCAACTGCTAAAATAAACTAATTGCTGTTAAGTGTTTTTTTCCCCAAAGAAAGGTCAAAGCAATAGAAAGATCCTGAAGTGTTGATAACTTATCACAGAAATTAAATAGATTTTGTCACAAGTCTCCTTTCTCCTTGGTCTGTTAATGCAGCATACACACAGTACACCATATATGCCACTGAAAAGGCAGAATAATTTACACAGCAAATATATCAGAACTAGCAGAAATTAATGAGACAGTTTTATATCTTCTCTTTGAAAAACAGCAGTTGTACTAGGCAGTTATTTATAATGGACTGAGAAATTGCTTTTGTTTACTGATTTTAACCTTCACACTCATCAGCATCACTAGCATCAGAATTTTAAGAATCATTTCTTTGTTGTGCTTCTTGATTTACAGAATTTTCTTCATTTGCTGAACACAAATGAAGTATCCTTTCTCTGTCAATCAATCTGCCACAAAACTCTTAGTATCTGCAGGCAGCCAAATAAATACACTAAAAATAAATATTCAGGCTAAAACTTAATTCAAATTTATACATAAACCTTCGTCTCAGGGATCAAATAGCTAAATAGATCCTACTCAGGTAGATATTAGAATTGCATACACGCATTAGAAAATCCTCTATAAGAGCAACTTATATCTCAGGTGCTAAGTTATATGTAAGTATGCATTGATAGTGGGTATATTAGTAGTAATTAGTGATCTCTTGCCTGATGAAAACCATCTATTAAAATAAACACAAATCAGATACAACCCCATTATCTTTTAATATTTGTACATCCTTCTGCTGTCTGGCAGAATATTTATTTATGGAGTTTTCATTTAGGTTGTCAAGATAAATAAATGGGCAGTTTGGCAACAGGGGTAAAATAATTATTTATAGAGTGGTGTATGATGAACACTTTACAAAAGCTCAAAATCATAATTTATTTAATTAGTTCCATAAAGCTATATTTCTGCATTTATACACAGCTCCATAGAATCTATGAATATGTATTTTATGCATATTTCATGTGTTAACGAACCACACAACGTATGGCTCAAATCACAATCTGCTCCTGTCAGCTTTGGCTCCTGTGAAGCAGCTACACAGAAGAGAAGTTCAGTCTGGGGTGTAACTCCCCTGTTATTCTAAATACCTGTGAAACATGTAATAGGAGCTCGTGACCTTAATGGCCTTTAAAAAAAGTGAGAAAGAGGAACGTGCTCTAAACACAGGTATGGATTTTACAGAAGTTCTGAGGGAACTGTCACCATTTCCTTGTATGGTTTTGCCCCAGTGCCACCATCCAGTACCTGGGATACACCTGCCCATGGGAGAAGCCGATGTGGAGGAGCTCCATGAGCTGAGCTGGCCAAGCAAGGGCCAGGGCTCCTCCACTCATGATCTCATTCTCTCCCACCTGCCTGTATAACCATCACCCTCAGGTTTTTTTCTTTTAGCTTCCCAAGCAGTCACTATCTGTCACTGCTTTTACTGCACTTTTTTTTTACCTGATGGGCTGCTGAGGGAAGAAAAACCTCAAAGAGCACTCAGCTATATTTTCCAGGAGCAAAAGAAGCTCTGCAGGAGATGGTCCCTCACCAGCATTACCCCCAGCTACCTTGTCAGTCTTGCTCAGCATCCAGGAGGCTGCTGAATATGTTGGATTATTTTGTGGGTTTGCAGAGGGCTTGAACAGATTAAAGACAGAATTGAAACCATCAGACTCATTTTCTCTTGGGTTCAACCCAAGAATTGAATTCAAGCCTTTAGAAAAAAAACAAACCCTTAGGTACAATTTACATATTGTGTTCTCTCTTTCCCAAGTTAAAGGTTTTACACTTGTGGTGGAAGTCTACATACTTCCAGTATTAAGGACTGAATTTCACAAGTGTTTGTTTTGTTATTCCCAAAAGGTAAAAAATGTGGAATGTACACATAATGAGTTTTAAAACTATCTCGATTAAGCTCTCCCTAAACTAGAGATCCTCTGGATTACATAATTGCTATTTTATGAATTCCAGATTAAATTTGTTCTCAGTTTAATTTTAATTTGCATTTCAATAATCTATAAAATAAGAGGAAATTAACTTGCTATGCAAAATTTGTAACTAAAAGGGCCAAATGAAAGCCACTTGTAGGATATTTGCCCTTGTTACCATGGAAGCATCAGCTGTAGGTCCAGAACTAAGGCACCATTCAATTCTCTTTAAAGGGGATTAAATGCATGTGGAACCTTTAGTGTGTCTTTGTGCAAATTACAACACTGAAACATTAACTAATTTGTAAGGAAAAGTTAATTTAGAGAATAAGTTCTTTCACAAATCTGATAAACATAATTTAACAAAGTTTACTCTCAGATCACCTACATAATAGAACATAAGACACAGGCACTTGAATGAAGCCTCTTCACAACAGTTGCTGTTGCCCATTGTTTGCAACTGGAATGGGACTATCAGCCTGACATAAGTAAACTGTTGTATTCCTAAATAAACAACCCCTGCTTGTTGCCAAATGGAAAGAAGCCAGGTTCTGTTCAGGGACTGTGGTGATCCCAAGAGAACAAAACCCAAAAAACCAGCAAATATTTTAATTCAGTCTGGCACTACCTTATTCACTAGCTGTAATTGTTAAGCTATTGCTCTGCAAGAATAGGGCAAAATGAAAATTGGCTGGATGTGTTCCTGAATCTCAGCATTCTTGGATTTACTTTCAATCTAATCTTCACTCTGAATTTGCTGTGTTTCTGAAGTTTTTCTACTGGATAGTCATGGTATCACTGCTTTTTCCCCATTTTCAAGGCCCTGCATGGCTCATCCTCACCTGCCTCCACCATTTCCCATATGTCCCATCTTGTGGGCCACTTTTCTTGACTGTCAATGCTTGACTGTCAATGCTGTCACTACATGTGCTGGTGAGACAACAAAACTTTCAAGCTCTTGCCCATTCTCCCCACTGCTCTTGACAAATGCTCTCAGGATTGCCTTCAGACAGTTGCTTAGTGCTGTCTTCAGCAAGCCTTATCAATGATTACACTGAAGAGTGCACTGAAGAGCACTGATGAGCAGGATGAGCATTCTCCCCTCCTGCAGCATTTCCTTTTACTCCCACACATTCCCATCCCCAGCTTATTCCCTTTTTCATAAATGGATGGCAATGTCCTGGGACACAGGCTATCTTTTGGATTTGTGGCTGGAGAGGCAGCTGTGGTACATTCCTTGAGCAGGACTCTTTGATGCTACATTGGTATCACAATTACAAAAAATGCATTTTCACTCTAAAATTGCTGTTGTCTATGAATATTTCCTGTTTACCACTACAGTTCTTAGCCAAATTGTCTATAAGACCCTGCAAGTTTTACTAATTGATATGAGATTTCTACAACACGTTATGAAGATATTATTTAATGGGAGAGAGACCAATGCATGATTTCAAAATCAATCTTCTGTCAAGAGCCTGCCAAGCTCTTTATCCTACACTACATTTCTTAGATTTTAGGTTCTTTTAGGAAATCCTCTTGATTATATGAAATGAAGAATTGCTTAAATGATGACTGCTCAAAACCATTGGTCAGCAAAAGCAGGAAAGTCAGATTTGGTGAAGCAGGCTCTTTACAACTGGATCTCTTTAAGGTTTCATAACTAAATAAGGGCCCCAGGTGAAATCTGGGATCCTACATCATGTAACATGCCTGAACAATCTCCATATTTCTAAAGACTTGCATGCAAGCACCACGTAAGGAGACATCAGCTCCCCTCAGCGTGACCTCTTGGCCTGGAGGATCTGGAGATCTCCAGTCCACCCTACAATGGGAACCAGCACAAGCCTCAACCACATCAGCCTCTGTCACAGTTGCAGCAAAGGACATAGCCTGAAGATTTTTAGAAACTCAAAAGACAAATATTAGGAATGTAAACAGAAGCACTGAAGTTCATCCTAGCCAGCTTCTGTCCCTGTTGTTCAAGTCAAACTTGTGAATCAATAAATACCTCTTGGCTTTACAGTACGGGATTTCTTTACTTGAAGAGTGGAACAGAGGGCAACTAAATGATACAACTGTGCCATTCGGCAAAGCATCAACAGGAAACACTAGTGTGAAATTCCTCAGTGTAACAGATTTTTGGCTGAGGTCTTGCATATCATCTTCCTGAGGTTCATTCCTGAACTCCCATGAAAATGTTGTTCACCTCTATGCCTTTAAAGCATTCACAGTCATCCTTACCATCATTTAATTAGCTTTTTATCAGTGGTGAACACTGATGCTCTTCTTCATATTATCTCCCCTGGGCCTAATGGCCCTGATGATTCTTTCAGACAGCTGTAGCCTCACAATTTATTTTTTGGCGACATTTCTTGCATTGGAATGAATGTGTTGGGCATTTGGGCAGTGCCAGCTTGCAAAGGGCTGACGGCAGATGGAAAGAAATCTGCCCAGTATGCCTTCACCTCTACACTAGCAGAGGGCCATCAATTTCCCCCATTAAGGAGTTGTCACGCAGCCCACCCAGCTGGACGAGCATCTCTGATAGCCAGGCTGGCTGGCGTGTGCTATTCAAATACAAAATGCACTTTAAAAAGAAAGGAAAATATCATTTGTCGGCAAATTGAAAATTCCTGGCTTTGACTGCAGCCAATTTTTTAATGACCGCAATATTTTAAGTGATTATTTTTGCCACTTCAGATTGCTCCTTAGAGAGGAGAGGTTTTTTAATTAAAATCTAGGCAATGCAAACAGATGAGATATGAGAAGCAGAGGAACAAGAAGAAAGATGAAGAAAATTAATTGAAGCAGCATTGTCAATGAAGCTGTAAATTAGATATTGTGTCTTTCTGGAAATGAGTCATGCAGGTTTTAGAAATTTTAAAATTTTGACATGATAGCAGGTACAAGGATAGATTAAGTCCTGATAAAATCATACTTTGTATGCAATGTGTCAGTCAGCAAAGGTATGGTTACAGAATTTAGGGACAGCTTCATATTCTAAATTCTGTGGATTTGGCTGCTAATGCTCCTGGCCTGAAATTCCTTCTTTAACCAAAGTAAAGAACACAATGTGATTAGAATACCTTCCCATGAGAAAACCAGAGCTTTATTCTTTCCCATGTGCTACATTTTTATATCATTTAATGTAGGCCATGGAACAAAAACCTTGGCAGCACAAGCAGGCCAGGAGCACAGAGGGTTATAGTGCACTCTCCCTTTCCAAAACAATGGGATCAAACCTGTCCTGTGATGTAGCAAGAAACATTTCATACAGTGTGTTTGCACTCGTCATTTCCGATTGTAGACTGTTATTCAAAGGCTAAGGCCCAAAACACTCTGCCTGTTTATGAGTGATTCACATGATTTGTGTGGTTCTTGGTTTTCTAGGACATTTCATGATGTTTGTTTAACACCGATGCTCCGGCAATGACCGGTTTCCTTAATGAGTCATTTAACTGGCATGATCTGAGCTATTCCTCCATGCTCTGGGAACTACTGATGTTTGGAGCACTCTGCCCTGAGCATTATCTGCTCTTCTGAAAGCAATGGTGTGCATTTACAGCACTGTAAAATCAGAGCAAAATTGTTTCTACTCTTTGGCATCTAATGGGTCAATTCATGTTATTTTTATTGATATGCATCTCCCAGTGACCTGTGAAGATCAAATTCTTTCCTTCTAGGAGGCAGGAAAGACCCCCTTTGCTTGGACACCAGCTCAGAGCTGATGCTGGCTCCCTGCCATCCCTCCCAACACTTCCAAGCCACAGAGAACTGGCATGGAGAAAGGTGTAGGTTCAGCCTTGCTGCCCAACATCAATTCTCAGCTGCCCAAATGACTCACAGCACTACAGCCAACCACCTGTCAGCTCTAATGAACTCCTAGGCATTATATCTAAGTATTGTTATTTTAATTACAAGTCTGTTTATTAGGGGGAAAAAAAAAGGCAAGAGCAATTCCCCCCATGGGCTAGGACACAAATGCCTCCTCATGGGCACAGCTCAGAATGGCAACAATCTAAAGGCAGCTGGTAGACAGGTTTTGTGCACTCTGCACGGCTTTCTTAAAGTCTCCTCCCCTCTCACACTCCTCCTCCCACCCACAGAGAAGCGGGAATGTCTCAGATGAGGTGCAGCAGGAAGTCTGCCCATCTCTTCCCAGGAAGATGTGGTGGATAAGGGCTCCTGCAAGGCAAAGCAGCTGGCTAGAAGGCTGGGTTTGGCCCACAGACCAAATACTGCCTTGATATATCTTACTCAAAAAACAAAGGAATCTTGTCAGAAGAATTTATTTATTTGCAATTTTGACCAATATAAGGTCACAGCAATTTCAGTCTGACATTTTCACACTGGCATACATAGTCTATTACCTCTCCTCCTTCAAACACATTCAGACTGATTCAGAAAATGGCTACGGATACCTGAACACATTTTAAAGAAAGAATTTAAAAGCAAAAGGAAAAAAAAATCTTGTTTATTTTAGCACAAACAAACCCAAAAGATATATATATATATATATATATATGGATCAGGATGTTTTTTTAAGAAGACTATCCAAAGCCATTCCATTAATTAACAGACTATTCAGACATTTGTAAATCTGCTCTGGAATGAGGGAGGGTCAAATTTTTATTGCTAAATCAGCCTTTCTTTTTGACAAATTCCCAGGTCTTTGTGCATGTCCTCTCTGCTCAGCAGCACACAACAAGCAGGTTCAGGAAGGACTTGCAGACCTGGGATGTGCATAGCCCTGCTCTGCTCAGGGTGTGGTACAAGGTCGCAGTGTTTTACACATATTTTCAGCATATTTTCCTGAGTGTGAGTGACTCTTTTCTTATGCAACTTTCCCTTCTGCTACACTGGCAAATATCTGGGAAATGAAAATGAGCTGAATGGTGATGTCCTGTTATTTAAAGGGCTTACTGAATCAGGATACTGGGATTGGAATATTTTTAGGGCTTTTTGATCATGCCCACAGTAGTAAGTAATATGGATCAGTTACCCTAGTCCTAAACCCAACTACTGCTGCAACTACTGTGAGTCAGCAATTCTGCAACTTGACTCTTCTCAAAGATGAGAAGTGTCACTGGGTTAACACACCACGACCAGATACATTGTCCCTGTGGTGTCTGTAATGATCCATACTGCTCTTTCCCAATATGGAAAAATTCCAGAGACAGGTGGTTTGGTCTCAATGTTATTTTTGTGCAATCAAAGCACTGCAGAAACATAAAATCTAAGACTACTGAGGTTGTCTCCCTTCTTAAAATTAGCTTTAGACTTGCACAACCAATTTTGAACCAGGATAGTCAGAGAAAACAAAAGAACTTGCAAATGTTGTACCTCAAAGCTCAGCAATTTCTGGTCAATTATACAATATATATGAAGTGCCCAATGAAAGCTGAAATCTGTTTTCTGTTCCATAGGAGCAAAGCTCCAAGGAGCATTACTGACAGAAGTACAGCATTATTCCATGCATTTCAGCAAGCTCAACCACCAGAGCATCATCCTAACCATGCTCAGTTGTGAGGCCATGCTCATGCTCAGAGCTGTCACTGGGAATCTTGAAGCCCAGTCAGGAATTTATCCTGTTCAACACCCTTCCACCCAGCCCGACACACATAAACACGTTCCAGTGGATCCAATTAATCTCCTAGGGGTTGCTTGGCCTTGCTAACAGCCTCTCTCTTGCCTTTTGCTGTCTTCTTTGGAACCAAGACACACAAGCTCAATGGATTATCTCTCAGCTTGCATCCTGTTTCAGCAGCCAGGTCCAGCTGTGTCTGCAACCAGCCCTGTGCTTCCAAACACGTAGCAACTGCTCAAGAGGGGAACGGGAGATGCAAGGAAATCCCTGGGCCAAGCTCAAGCAGACTGGGAGAGGAGGAGAAACTTCTTCCCAAGCTGGGCACAGGGAAGTTCCCACAGTGTTTATTGAGAACACAGCATCCAAACCCAGCAAACTGGAGTGAGTGAACACATTGCTGCAAATTTCCCAGTAATGCTCTCACTGTCCACTCCAATGGTGTTATCTTGAAGGGATGTACCCTCAAAGAGAGCCAGGAACTCAGTAGGCAGCAAGGATGACACCACTTCTCAGGGAGGAGAGCATCTGTTTAGGTGGATGCACACTCTGCTGTCTCATTTGCTGTTAATGACAGAGAGTGGTCTAATGGCCTAATCTTACATGTTAGATCCTCAAGGAATATTTTTAAGGCTAGTTTTTCTAAAATATTAATTGGGAGAGGATGGGAGGATATGAATTGAAACTTGTATGGCACAAACAGGCCTGGGTATCAGAGAAAAGGTCTTGTGAGACTGGAATGAGGTCCAGCATTGTGACAGTGAGTATGGGAACTTCAGGCACATAGGTGAGAGTTAGAAAAGGTAGCAGGAGGCAGCAATGAAACTTCATAGAATCACAGAATATCCTGAGTTGGAAGGTACTTGCTGAGACTATCAGAGCCCAACTCTTGGCCTGCCCAGGACATCCCAAGGATTTCACCACATGCCTGAGAGTATTGTTCAAACACTTGAACTCTGTCAGGCTGGTGCTGTGACCACTGCCCTGGGGAGCCTGTTCAGAGCCCAACCATCCTCTGGGGGAGAACCTTTTCCTCACAGCCAGCCTACATCTCCCCTGACACAGCTTCATGTCGCTCCCTCAGACCTCATCACTGGCCACCAGAGAGGAGATTGGTGCCTGCCCCTCTGCTCCCCTCGTGGGGAAGCTGCAGACAGCTCTGAGACCACACTTTGCTGATCCCTTAGTAAAAATGGAAAGAAAAAATTTTGAATTGCTATACAGACTTTGTGAACAAAGACCAGGACTATTTAGCAAGTTCTAGTTGTCTGGGAAGAAAAAGACTTGTAGAAAAAAGGGAACTAGAATTATCTGTGATGGAAGCTACCCCTGTAACACTGTTAGGGTTTCTCAAATATTATTCTGTATGCCAGTGACTTTGGCTATGATAGAGAAATCTCCTATAGCCTTCCTCTATGGTATATTCAATGTCATTAGCACAATCGACAAGGATTCTTATCTTTCTGCTTATACAAAATATTATGTTTGTGATGAACTGAGATTAGAGGTAAGTGCTTTAAAGAAAACAATAAAAGATTTTGTAAAATTTATATAATTTTCCAAATATGAAAAGCAAAAAAATAAGTCCAACAATTTGTTCTTGGTGTTAGAATGCTACAACAGGTTTTATGCTGATCTGATGTAAATCTTGACCCAATTTATAGTCTTGCTTTTGACATAACATGAAATTCACATTGCAAAATCTGTTCGAATTATATTTGGCAAGATTGTTCCTGAAAATCTGAGGAAGACTGCAGCAAGAGCTAAAAATGAAAAGAGTGAAGGAGTGCTCTGGTGACAATACAGACACACTGCAGGGTCCCATGAAGAATTAAAGGCCTGCCTCACACACAGCCTTAATCCAGTGTGCCTACACCACAGCCTTAGACACAGCCTCAGCCTGGTGCAAGTGGCTGCACACAGTCAGAGCTCAGCTGGAAACAGGCATTTGCACATTTCACTTGTACCTAAAAAAGAAGATGAGCTTGGAGGAATGGCAGGTTGGTGAAACCTCACTCAATTCACATATAAGGCTTGACCTTGATGGGATTTCTGTCTAGAAACTCTCAGTAATCTCCAGGTTTAGGTCCTTCGTCTTTCATAAATGCCTAGCTGTGTATTGGCTCAACCTAGCTGGGTTTAACTAAACAAACCCCAAAATAAACTCCACAACCAATCAAAAAAATCATAAACAACAACAACAACAACAACAACAACAACAACAAAAGAGTTATTTGTTAAAATTTAGATGTTCATACATGTTTCAGAAAGAGCAAGCAGTGTTTAGGCTTGGACAACTGAGAAAAGTAACAGTGCCTGTGCTACATTAACCCTTCCTTTTCTTTCACACTGTCACATATGTGGGCTGGATTTCAAAATCCAGAGATAAGACTGACAAAACAACAAGTGAACCAATCACATAATATTCATTAAATATGCAGGACATTATTTGATTCTAAAATCTTGTGTAAAAACTTTGCCAATGTAGTTTAAATGGCCTGTTGAAGTAAAAAAAAAAAAAAGAGTTAATAAGATGGCACTATGATTAGTAGAATAGTGGGAATATTTATGTCCTAAACTATTAATTTGAAGCCATTTGTACCAGGTCCTGTGGGAAAAGGATGAGGCCAAAACCAAACTCTTACTGCCCTCAGTATTCAACATCTGTTTCCTGTGCAATTGCCAAAACCATTAACAGCATCATAAATGAACCTTGACATCAAAACTGCTTTTGTGAATGAAAAGAGGATGAAACCAGAAAGTCATCAGCTGTTGAACTTCTGGCTGCTTTGAAACATAGACAGCAAGAATCCAACTGTTTTCCAAATACTGAACAAATCTGCATGTGCAGGTACTCTGGGAACAGGGATCTTGTTGGGCTCCTTAGAGTTTTTCTCGAGGTAGAATGGACCTTGGTCTTGCTGTATCTCACATAGCAAAACAGGATCATATTGAAAAAGAGAATCTTAAGGAGCAGCCACTACCCAAATTTGTGCTGCAATTTAGATGGGATATTCACAGACAGAAAAGGTGGGAAATCTTACTTTTTTGGGATGATTTGTGAAGTGAGTAGTTGTAGCTGAGCAAGACTAAGTTAAAAAGCAAATATTTAAAATATCTAACAGGAAGACTTGAATTTGTTTCAAAAATACTGCACTGTTTTGCTAAAAGGAAGCTGTTTTCCATTTTCTGTTACATGATCTTTGACATGACAGTATGAATGCCATTTGGTTTTGGTCATGGCAGAAAAGTTGCATTGTTTTAGAGAGCCCCAATGGGACAGAGAAAAGGTAAAAACAAAGCTAAAAAGAGCCCAATTCTAGAAGCAGATGGAGTTGCCTGAACATCCTTATGATCATAGTTTGGTTAGGTGCTACTGTCTTCTTCTACTTACAAGAATAATAATAACATTAAGCCATGGAAAATCAGACTAACCTTAACTGTGGCCCCAGGAAAGAAAAGCCAGTTGCCAGTATCCACAGGATCCAGATTATCTTCTAACACAACTTTTCTGTGAGCAGCATTTATGATCAGGACGTTGTCCAATGCCCAACAGGCTTCATACACATCACCAGCAAGAACATAATCCTGTTTCCACTGAAAATGGACATTCTCCCCTTTAGCATCTTCAGGAAGGTACAAGATGTGGATGATTGTGCTGATGTTGGAAGGAGCGCTGAAAAACAAGGATAGAGAATTAGACCAATTTTAAGGCATAGTCAGGAGCACTTTTCCCTCAATTAACACATTTACTAGTTGTGACACGGTTGTGCTGACATCCCTTGTATGCTGATAAAGCCTCTATGGAGATCAGAGAATACCTGCCCTGAGGCAGAGTCCCACTGTGCCAGGCAGGGCACATCCAGCCCAAACAGGCAGCCTGGCTTCAAAGAGAGTGCAAGCTAAGGCAATAAACCACAGATCAGTGAGATGTTTGGAGAGCAGGAGGATAGGATAGAGCAGGACCACCTCCATGCTCAGTGCTGGTCACAGGTGGTGACTGGGGATTGTCAGGTATTTTGCAGGAATGGACAAAAGGAAACGTTAAGGAAGCTCATTAGAAAAACAGGTCTCATGAAATTTGATTTTTTGCTTCATCAAAAGAATCTGCAGAGTTCTGATGTCTCAGTCTCTTAAGATTTGGATGGAGCAGAAAGGTTGGAGAGAAAAGCTAGGAATTTTCTCTGACAAACATGCCCTTCCAATCCCACACCCCTGCTGTCAGGATAATTCTGTGCATGGGGAGGGCCAGGTTGTCCTTCTTTCCTTGTTCTGCATCAAGAACAATACAGAAGAAACAATCTATTTCTGTCCTCTCTCTTATTGCTGAAAATACAGAATGAGGGGTGGAGAGTCAGACCTGGAGCATTACTATTAGGCAGTGATTTGGGCCTTGAGCTCTTCAGAGAGCTGTGAAAGGATTGAGGTTCCCCCAGAAGAAGTTTGGGATGATGGGAGCTGGGACGAGGTGACCTCAACTGACCAAAGGGATATTCCAGAGCATGTGACACCATGCTCAGTACATAAAGGGTGGAAGGAGGAATGTTTGGATGATGGTGTTTGTCCCCCAAGTCACCATCACACATGTTGGGGCCCTGCTCTCCTGGAGATGGCTGAACTCCTGCCTGCCCATGGGAAACAGTGAATTAATTCCTTGTTTTGCTTTGATTGTCTATTTGGCTTTTGCTTTCCCTATTAAAGTGTCTTTATTTCAACCCATGAATTCTCTGGTTTTTACCACTCCAGCTCTCTTGCCAGTCCTGCTGGTGGGGGAATGAGAGAGAGTCTGTGTGGGGCTTGGCTGCTGGGTGGGGCTAAACCTCAACAACCACCCAGCATGTGAATCAGCTATATTCAAACCTCAGGCTGCAAGGAGTTACAAAACTGAGGTTTGCAAGATGTCAGCTAGTCAAGTTCTATTTGCCTTGGTAGTGATGCTTTTAAGGGTGAATAGTTTGTCAGAGACAATCCAGAGCTTTCAGGGAAAAAGGGCACCAATAGCTTCCTTTTAGAGCAGAAAATAGAGGAACTTCTCTTTTGAAAGCAAAGCAAAATGCTGAAGTGCAACTGCATTTGTCCCATGTTCACACCCAGCCCGTGCCCCCACAGATGTCCCTGCCCTTGCTAAACATTGTGTCTGTCACCCTCCAGCACAGCGCTGCTCCGGGGTGCTGTCCCCACTCCCGCAGCCCACACACAGCACCGCCGGCGTTCCCCAGGGATCTCTGCCCTCCCTCCCAGGAGCCCAGAGCTGACATCCCACCCACAAAATACAACACCTCCCCTGCACAGATGCCCTCCTGTCCCATCTCCTCCCAGTTCTCCCAGTGTTTCCCTGGAGCTGCATGTGGTGCTGTGAAAGCTGCACTTTCAAATAAACACTGCAATTCATAGGGACCACAGGAGCAACGAGCATCCTTCCATAATTCAGCCTCTCCCCTTCGCACGACATTGCTCCATTGACCTATTTTCTACTGCTGGCTCCAGCATCAAAGCTGAGGAAAGAGAGGTCAAACTGCATGCACATTAACTTAAAAAAAAAAAAAAATTGGTCTCAAGGGCTTGTGTTTGCATCCTCACAACTCTCAAGTTTCTCATAGCTCTGCAAGCTATGAGAGCATCTGAGCTGATGTTAGGGACTAGGTGTGTAATCTTGCATCAATGTGAGAAAAACTGAATGCATTGTGTGGTTACTCTGAGGCAACTTCAGTGCCTGCAGTGAATTCTCTCGCTTTATATTTTTCTGAGATAAGAACTAGCACCAATTGTTTTACTAAAATTTATGGTTTTTTCAATGAAATTGTAGTTCCACTCCCACAAGGAGTTGGAGAATGAGATACTGAAACAGACAACCTTCCAGCTAGAGTTTTGCTTCTTCATCAGAAATTAAGGACCCTTTTGCTCTGCAATTTGCCTCAATGGACTGAAAATAGGCTCAAGCAAGTCACTTATACAGCACTGACACAGAGGTAATGCAGAAAGGCAGAATGAGATGCTATGAATATATTACATATAAATAACAGCTTTTTCTTCCCCAGTTGCATAATTGTTTTTTTATGCCATTGCACAAAATGCCTTTCTACTATAACTTAATAAAATATGCTCTCAGAAAAATCCATCTTTGCCACTGGCTCTCTTTAAAGGTGTGGATCCTGTGATGAAAGGATTTAAATTATCCATTCATAATCCTTTGCATTTTCATGTATGCCAGTTGGTTTAAAAGCAAGGCACTATTTGTCATAATCTTGTTGTTACAAGAGTGTTAAGAGCCAAGTGTTCATATCAAACTATAAAATGTTTTTATTGAAAATTTTCATCTACCAAAGTAGAAACTTAAAATGTTATAAAATATGGCCTTTACTGACATTAGAAATGGTGCTAAAATGCAAAAAGTCATCAAAGTTTTTTCAGTGCCTGTTTTTTCAGGCACTTGATCCTGCTGGTTATTGGAGTTGCATTCTAAGTGTGAAGTGATTCTCTTCCTCACTTCCCACATACTCAATGGATGAATTTGTGATTTACCAAACCTGGTGGCAGTTCTGCAATTAGCCAGGAATTTCATCCCTCATCTTTTGTATGAACAAGGAGAACTGAAAAGTTAACAAATAAAACAAGTTTTGAAAGAGCCGGGTTTAAACACCGCCTGCTCAGCTGGAAAACATGAAAATTACTAAAGAGCTGTAACAAACCTAATTTTCTCCAGCTGAGTCCAATCTGCAGAACTGTTCTTGCTGTAGGACACCGTGATGCTGGGATCTGAGTAACTGAAGCGACACGAGCCGGATCCTGGGAAAGCAATAAAAGGAGAAGTGTTAGGACACAATGAAGCAGAAATGATTCTCCAATAACCACAGTTGCTGACTGTGCCTTTGTCACCATATCACTTCTCCCCATTTTAAAGTGCTTTGATTGATGATGAAATTTCCTGTGATCTGTTGCTGAAAGTAAACACAAAATAATGCATGCTTTATGAGTCAGAAATAAAGTAGAAATGATAAATCACAGCAGTGCCATGTAATCTCTGCAAATTTCCCAGGGGAAGGCAAGTAAATTACTTAACACCCCCAAGTGCAGGAAAAAACCCACCATCTAATGTTTAAACAAAACCTTCTTATTAGAAACTAATCCATACAGCAGAATTCAAAGGGAAAATAGTAAAAGACTGTTTTTCATATTACTGTATAAATAAGAAACTCTAGAAATAAAAATACAATGAGAGGAAAATATATACAGAATTACTTCAGCCAAGAGCAAATGTGATTTAGGAATTTAAAAGAACAAAGATATTGCAAAATTAGTTATTTTAAGGTTGCCTGAAGGAAATTAAATTAAGAAATCATCCAATATACTCCCTAGATCCTATAATTAATAACAAACACTTGATGCTGATCTGGGAATCTCAGAACACTTTACAAAAATGAACTAATTAAGCCTTATAGCACCCCTGCAAGGTAGGGTAATATATTTACTTTTGATTTATAAAAGGGTGCCTTCTGGGTGCTGTCACAAAAGATGAGCTTAACAATTAATACATGGGGCAGTCAAAATAAGATGAAAACAAGATTGAGAAATTCCTCCCAGAAAACATGATAAACAACCTGAGCTGTAATTAAACACACTAAAACCACTATTTTTCCTCAGACACCAGATAATTTATCCATCTCAGAAAATTTGATGCTCAGTGAAACAGACACATCCTAGCCTTTGCTCCAAAGCTGCCATGTCATAAGCACCTGAGACTGAAAGCAGCAGACTTCATGTACTTGCCATGTTTAAGAGAAGCAGCTCTCAATTAAACAGCATCTCTGATGGCATCAGGATATTACTGAGTGAGTACCATAGCTTTGCTCACACTGCACTGTATGTATTATATGTGCCACAAGTAGTATGTTATGTTAATGTGTGCCTCAGATTCATTTAATCACACTGAAAGTTGTGTAAATACATATTTTAATATATGTATAAATGTATATACACACTGCTGACAGTAAAGTAGGATCATTTTCCAACCCGGAGTGCTTATTTTTGTAAAAGAAATAAATGGCCTGATTAAAAAGGTGTTAACCACTTGTACAAGAGAACAACTTACACATTTTAATAGGAACATATGTTATTAAGTACAAAGCTTGCAGCCCCAACTCCCCTGAGGCAGTTGGCATTCACAGCTCTCAGCCCTACAGAACTGCTTTTCTACTCTGAGACACACATCACATACCTCTGCAGGGGGAAAAACACTCCAAAACAGGGGATGAAGTCTAAAATTTTCTCTGAAACATCAACCAGATTCCTGGATATTATCCACAAAGTTGTTTTCCTGTATCATTCACTAATGTTAAATTGCAAATAGGGTAACAGATACTTCCGAGCCACTACAGCTGCATGTGGCATGTTCAGCTGGTCTGACACGTATTGCTGCTGTAAAGAGGCACAGAATAATTAATATTGCAAAGGCAGCAGGACTTTGAATTACCAGCCATGTATCCAAAATGACTACAAAGCAACTGTCTGGTTGTATTTTACTGACAAGGCATTTTATTTCTATCATATTAAAACCAAGTGATGTCAGGAAAAGCCTTTGCGTTTCATATTTGCCCATCTGCTGGGATGGTCTACTTTACTGAGCAACATCTGCTGTCACTTCCTACTTCTGTGGAATTTAGGAGTTCCAACCCTTAATCACATTTGTTCATTTTATTTTAGAGGAATCCAGTTCAAAAATCAGGGAACTACAGCCAGTTTGATGTCTTTGGCCAGTCAGAGGCTGTGAGGTAAAACAGCAACATACTGAGTTTTATGTCAGCAGAAATTAAAAGAACATAAACAGTAAAAATAACCAGCAATATAGACTTTATAACATGTGCCATTCCAGTTAGTGTTACAATCAAATTTTGGTACAGTGCTCTTAACAAAGTGAAGATGAAATGTGCTGCTTAAAAAGGGGAAAAGGCCAAATTTGCTGCACAATCAACATGAAAAATGTTGTCTGCTAGATCTGAACACCCTCAACTATGCAATGAGGACCAAAGCTGTTGCTTAAAAGAAATGGGGCCACTCAGAAATGGCTTTGCAATGTAGGTATGGTATTTCACTTTTGATACTGGAAAAAGAGCAATGGAGACAATAAGAAAAGGAGAGACAAATGCTGCATTTTATTATTATTTTAACCATCAGGGTGGATTGTATTAAGATTAAAGATAGTTTGGGAATGTCCTCAAGCAGCAATTACTGGCTGTGATGACAAATGTGTTTTTATCAGTGTTTAAACCCTCTTTTTGCATGTTCTTGACTCAAAATAATAAGACATTAAAATTATTTTTCATGTACCTATCTAATTCTGCAAAACTCAAACTGACACAAAAGATTTAAAAGTATTGATCTGGTACTTGAATCTTTTACAAAACTAATACATATCCTAGTTTACATTAGGAATTTCTCCCCAAGAAAAGGGAAGAGGGTGAACATGCAATTGCTCTGCAGGGCAGGATTTACTGAGATGGTCTTGGAAGTCACTGCCTTTCAATATAATTTTCAATATTACTATTAATTACTACCATGGCTGTTTGTCCATATCACCGTTGTTTCAGTAATCCTAAACTAGGATTATTTAAAATAGAAATCTGCTTTTTGGATGCTTGCCTGTACCTCAACCACCAAAGCTATATTCTGACTTTCTGAATAAAAATATGATCAGAACTCTAGTAATAACATCACAGGAATTGGGGCCAATTCAGCTCAGGAGGGAGGTGTCCTTCCCACAGCTCCCAGAGATGGTAATAAACAGTTTGTCAGCTCTGAGCAGAGAAGCAGGAGCAGGATATCATGCCATAAATATTCACACCTTCCTGTCCTCTGAAGGAAAAGTCCTACATAAAACCTTTTGAATGAGATTAGATTTCGTTTGCTTTCAATCAGGAAAGCCTGGGATTTGAATTAGCCCTGAAAATGAGTAGCAAAACCTGCACGGTGATTACTGTAAACAAGACTGTGTTAGTAAGCTACTGTATTGGAGAAAAAATGTTGTTTATTCCTTAAGATGAGTATGTCATAGCAAGATTGATGCCTTGGTGAGGTTATTGCTAGATAAATCTGGCTAAGAGTTAGCATTACACTTTAAATATGAAGGGCTTGCATGTGTAATTACCTGTTGGGAATGAGGGGCACCCCAAACCATCCTCTGATAAAGAATAGCCAAATTTTTTCTTTACATATATACAAGGCAAGATTGTCCTTGTGTTTCAGGAACAAAGTATTTTCTTCCTTTGGAGTTATTTTACTCCTTTTGATAGACTCTCATCTGATGTTCACAGACTTCCAAAACTTTCAGAGAAAAGCTAGAGTAGAGACAATCTTCATGGGTTTAATTTTAAATGATACATTTGAAGCTCAGACAGCAATTTTGTCTGTTATCAAAAATGATGAGCAGCTTCTGTTATAAAACCCAGCCATTTCCATATACTGAATATTCTAAAACACTAATTTATTTGGCTGGTGCTTTACATGTTTGGATTTTTTCCCAATTCAAATTTCAATAAAACAAAATTTTCTTAAAGTTGAGTCCAGGCACTGATGCTAATGGAAGAGGGTTTTGACTGGCAGAGTATGGGATTACTAAATATGTCCTGATAACTGCTTTGTTAATTCTGCTTAATTAACAAGGAAATAACAGAAAAATTAAACAGAAGTATGTTTCTCAATTGTTTTGCTGCTTGTTTCACAGGACAGGTAACCCAGAGCCAGGACCTGACAAGCACTGGCCACTCTCAACATATCCAACTGAAACAGTCATGGGATTTTTGTCTTTTTTAATTTTAGATCTTAAGGTGATTTTGGCCATCTAAAGTACTGGTTAATATTTTAGCTACCTTATTTTTTAAAATGTCATGTAGGTAGCAGTTCTGAGAGTGTAGTATTTCAGGAGAGATGTTATGAAGGCCCCACATATCAGCTGTTTGTATCCAGATATTCAGTTATTTGTATCCGGGCTGACAATGGCAGGCAAAATTAATTCTCACTATGGCTTTGCCTCCAACTGTGTCAGATTTACAGAAACCCAAGTCATAGAGCTGTTGGTCTCTAAGATCTCTTAACAACATTGATCAGAGCTGGTGTTTTGCTGAGATAAAACTGGGTGCCATCTGCAAGGGAAGCAATATTTTGCTCCTTATAGAGTGTGATGTCCTCTGCCTCTTGACAACTCCTTGATAGCTCCTGTGAGTGCTTCCATGGATAAGCAGATGAGATATCTAATGCTGGCTTTAAGGAGAATCAGTCTAATGGGGACTGCACAAGAAATATTCATTAAAAAATTGTGCAGAAGGGTTCAAATTGTGTCCTGAATGCAATCTGAAAATCAAAAGGGCACTGGGAAGAATCCCTTATATCCAATGCTACAAGATTACATTGATTAATTTTTTTTAACGGGATGAGCAATGATTAGTGTTTGGTAAGGATTATAATTGAGTGATATCACTTGAATTAAACCAAACTGGAAAATATAAATGACTAGTGGTCAAATCTGGCTGGCCTGCTAATAGTTTTTTCCAAAGTAATGAACCATTCAGTTAGGTATAATGAATGGTCCATGGGTTCTGATACTTTTTAGGTGTATGTTTATATTGGCTTTTGATCAAGAAGAAGATGGTTTAAACCATTTTAAAATACAGAATATTTAGTGCTGATATGTGAGATGCCCTGATACAAAAATATGCTATGCACTGTTCATTCCATTCTGTTTCTGAAAATTTTCTCAACAGAAGGTCACAAGAGTATTTTTATATTTCTTTGAAGTCACAACTTTGAATTTAGTTACGAATGTGATTTTTAACTATGACATTTTAGATATTTAGACTTTTTCAACAGCTTTTACATACTTGTAGAGTGAATTCAGAATACAAAGAGGTATTTTGAGTGTAAAAAATATTCAAATTACAAACTCTAAGAACTGCATTGTATTTTGTAATCATCATCTATCTGTTCATGGAAACAAATATTTTTATTGCTGGTTGCTTTTCTTTCCCTTGTGGGAAAAGGATTTTGACTGTCTGTACCCTTGTATGTGTTCTGGTAAACAATCTGAAACAAATATCTGGCACTAGGAAAAAAAATGCCAATGGTGTTTGCCTTTCATAAAAATCAGATCTACTTTAGCATTAGTGAGAATTATGAATTTTGTAATATAAAGTCTCAGCTATTTATTTTTTGCAGGTTTCTGAGAGCAGCTAATTTTTGTTCCACTAGCAGATTTAGGCTGTTGTTCAATTTCAGAAATGCTGGGTAGTTATTTACATCTAAATAAAACTAAAGGATTGAGGAGCAGGCTAAAAGCCACCCCTGTAAAATTGTAAAAGATGAGGAGAAGAATAATTAGTAAATGTACTTGATAAAATCAATCAGAATAACTTCCTAAATGAAGTCCTAGAAGGTAATCTGAGGCTAAACCCTAGGAGGATGGGGCTCTGAGCAGGCTGTCCTTGCCCAGTGTGAGATCCTGGTGGGAGCATGGAGCAGGTGATCACCCACGGGTCCCTTCCCTTCCACCTCCTGCCAGGATTCCCAATAACAGCAAATGTACTTTTCATGAATTAATGCAGCTAATTTCCTGTAGATGAGAAGTCTGAGGAAATACTTATCTGGTTCAACTTCCTCTTAGTCTATTTATATTCAGAGATCTGATGTGCTTCCTGCACTCACACAAATTTGTTCTCTTTTAATGAACAAACTCAGATCACAATTCATGTTGCTTTTTGTGCTGAGAACATTAAGGAGAGAAAAATAAGCCAAACAGAAAGCTGTATTTCCCTCATGCCAGTGTCCAATTTATTCTGATGCAAAGCTATTTATAGTGTCTCTTTCTGAGATACAGCCAGCAGGTATGTGCTTGGGTAATAAGCCTGTTGCCAAAGAAATAATTACATGAAGCTAAATTTAACCATGCTTTGGAGTGCACCAACTTCATGTAACAAAACACCTTGCTGAAGGCAAAGTGAGCAAACTTGCTCAGACCTGGCTGAAATGGACACCCAGAGACTGTAGCAACTGAAACAATGGCATCATTAATGCTCCCAAAATACTCGCAGTTGCTCTTGGATGTCTGGCAAAATAGTAACCCCTGTGTTAAGGAAGCATTTTCTACTGGGGTACCCACATTCTGCCCTTCAACATTATTGGCATTAAACAGTTAATGTCACATTCTGTGGAGGTCCCCTAAGTGAGAGGGTGACCTCTCAATGAAGCTGGCCAAAATGTAAATGATGCCATGTGAAAGCATCTCAGGAGCACACTAACTCGTATCAGTAAATAGAAAGAGATGCCTTGTGGAACTTTGTGGAACTCTGTGTTTAGCAGGCAGCTGTGAAGGTGTGTAATCAAGAAAATGAGCACCATAAGGTGCTAGTAAAGATATTAAAATACTGCAGGAAAATACATGAAGTTTTATTTAGATCCCTACAGCCAGACCAGTCTAGAGGCAGTAGAAAACACACATTGGTCCCAAGAACTGCTGTGTAAAAGGAGCTACCTTGAATATACAGATATGAAAGTCCTTTCCTTGGCTGCTTTAGTGAAACTCTCTGGCACCAAGAAAACTTGGGATACAATTTTTCTCAAGCCAATTCTTTGCTGAGGTGTCTCTCTTTTCTGAAAACCAGTAAAACTGATTGCCTGCCCTTAAATGCCTTTAAATGCCTGCCTTTACCTATGCAGGTAGATAATTATTAGCTTGATAAAAATTGTTTTTTGCAATTCCTGATGGGCTTTTCTATTTTTATCTGCTTTTACTTTTCAGTCCCTCCCCCACTGGAGGAACAGCCAGGACTGTTTTGCTGAGCTGGGGGCTTCTCAGTCCCCCCCACCCTGGGAACTACAGATGCTTTGTTGTTTAATTCAAAAATGGACCTTTTTAATCACACAAAAGTGTTATCTTGTGTACAATGATATGAGCAGGATTAAGATGAGTCTGTCTGTAATCCAGCATTTATTATTTGCAGTGACCAATTCCATAATGGCCCATGTTTGATTGCAAGGTGGTGGCACAGCCACCTGCCCTGGATCTGAATCCTGAGGCTCTTTATCTTTCCTGCTTTTCTCCACGTAGTAAATCTTTAACGCTCACATTTTAATTCCCAACAGTGGCTGAGAAACCCTGGTACAGAAGTAATAAAAACAATATTTCATTGTAACCTTGGGCTAGCCAAAACAACACAAATCATTTTGCCCCAAGGCCATTAAAATGTCTTTCAAATACAGCATCAACTTTAAACCTTGGTTTCAATCTAGATATTTCCTAGGCAGCCCCTCTTGTAAAACTCAGTGAAATAAATAAACACCACCTAAAATTTCCACATGCTATGTGAAGAGTACTTGATGATATTACTTACCTGTCTTATTCTTTCACATCAGATGTAATGTATAACCTATGCATCAACACAAACAGCTTTTCCACCAGAAAAGGGAAATTAGTAGGTTTCATGTCAGACAATAGCAAATAGCAATTTGGGTAGCCAAGCAAAAAAACCAACCAAGCAACCAAGCAACCACATTGTTTTTTTGGGAGGGAATGGAAAATGAAGCAAGAAGAAGAAATGCAGAATGGTGAATGACACCAATTTTGGTGTTGAGTTATGTTTTATTAAATTCTCAAGCTTTTCCCAAATGTATAGGAAAGAAATTAGGACAATACAACCTGAGGGTTCAAATACTTTTAGTGCTGTGCTCTTGTTGCTTAGGAGGGACAGAATCTAACTCTAGTAACAATGAATCTGTGGCCACCAGAACTGCCCCTCCCTGCTGGTACCACTATGCACACAGCTGGGTGGAGGTGCCATGCCTGCATGGGAAGCCTGGAAGGCACTGGAGAAAACATTTTTTTGACTGAGGGGAATCATCCATGCAGGTGACTAAAGCAGGGGAGGTGGCTCAACATACCCAAAACTTTTGGGACCACAGCTTCCTCTATGAGGTTTTTTGGTGTTCAGCTAACAAGAGTGATGAATTTACACATCAAGTGCTCCTCCATGCTAAATTCAGAAGGGATTTATTTTTCACTGTGGTATTTCTCTAGAGATGTGTGAATAAATTTTCCTAGCAAATCTGAAGGAAATCTCTATCCAGTTATGCTGAGGCTGTCCCACAAAATGCTATTGCAGCATTTGTCAGTCATCCAATGGCTTCTGCTAATTATAAAACTGATTAAACAAAAATGGAAATTAAGAGAAAATGATCAGCAGTGGTTCCTTTCAGCCAAAGCTGAGACCTACATAGCAAAACATGTTTGGAAATGTTCTATCGAGTGGTCTGAATTCAAGCAGAGGATAAACAGCATAAAAACACTGCTGTCATATAACAGCTGCCACCAGATCTGAATTAAAACATGATAAGAACATAAATGATAAATGTCTCCAGACTGTTACTTGGGGCCAAATGTAATCATCATTGTTCTCATGGCTGAGCCAAAGTGGAATTGGGGTTTTTCTGGTGAGAAGCAGAAGGGATCATCAGCCCATGTACATCTTTGCAGAGTCCTCCAGAGGCTGCCCTAGGGGACAGCCCTAGCAGTGAGAAGCTGCTGTTTGCTCCACAGAAATACATGGAGCTCAGTGAATCAGCTGCACTATTTATTTTTGTAAGATTATTTTTTGTTCATCATGATCTTCTATTTGTTGAGGTTAATAGAGAAGTAAATGTGAGTTCTGAAGCAGAGAATCCTATCAGGTAAGGACTAATCCAAAGGGCACATTCAACAATTCTAATGATGATGCTGATGATACAATAATAATAATAGTATAATAATAATCTGTAGATTGAGCACACATCAAGGTAAAATATTGTTTCCATTATCTACATACTAAAATAAATTTTATAGTTTAATTCTGCAAGACTACACTGGTAACAAAGGCAAATTGCTGCTACAAATGATAAGTGGAATAAATAAGCCTGAAAAAAAATTGCATTTTACCTTGTAAAGGTGATGAACACTATCCATGCTTTGTCTTCAACAACCACCACCAAGACCATTAGACCATGGATTTTTCTGAGTAAAACAGCTTTCACATAGATCCTAGTGACCTTGGTAATTTAGGTAGAGAAATAAAGTCTGCTGCTAATGATTCACTAACCTGATGCCTTGACATGACATGAAAATCCTTTTGGAATCATTGTGTCAAAGATCTGCATCCAAATCAGTGACCCTAACTCATAAACTAATTAAAAACAATAAATAGCAGATTTTATATAGTTTTCTGGATTACAGTCACAGAGGACTGTGAAATCAGCAGCATTAAAAACAGACTGTAAATAAACTAAGCCACATAGAAATGTGCAATGCATATATACCTCACCACTTAAAAAACATGACAGTATAAATGTAAAGGCACCACAGGTAATACAATTACTCTGTAGTTAAGTACAACCAATGGTCTGATGGGTTTTAAAAGCTCAGGAAATTTGAAGTGAAGACAGGGGTGATTACTCAACCAGAAAATAAAGTTGCAAGAGTAGAAAGTGTGTTGAACAAGATTGGAGAAATTATTACTTCTGTTACTGGTTTAAGTGATTATACTGTAAGATTGCCAATGAAATATTTATATATGTAAAAGCAGAGAGTTTGGCATTTTATTTCCTTTGGAGGAAGATAGAAAATGGGGAAAAAGAGGGTACTATAGATTGAAGATCACCCCTAGCAACATCTCTGCACCCTGAATTACCAAAAAGTCCTGAATAGTTGAATACCAATAGTAATACTTCTAAATAATATGTTAACCATATTAAAAGCAAAAGACATACACATTTACTCTTACTCATAGGGTTCCATTAAAAAGATATTAAGGGACATTGATAAATTGCTGGCAGGTATTGTTAGTGATTGTAAAAGATTAATTAAATACATGTGGAACCCTCTATGGAATACTTGCCAAATGCTCAATCAACAATTAACTTGGTCAAATAATTTGGAACAATGGAAGGAGCAATAGATGGCAGAGAAGTGACTGGATGATGTTAAAGAAGCTAACAACAAACTGCAACTCTTGGTCAGCCCTGAAATAGTTGGGTGGCTGATCATTGTCAGTCCCTTCCAACTGAAATGGTCCAACTCTATTCTAGCCCACAAGCAGAGGGAGAAAAGAGCCATTCTTAATCTACAAGTAAGGTCCAAATGTTTGTGGTTCCAGACCAGTGAGCAAATCACCACATGGGTGACCCACCTTCTGGATAATATCTACTGGGATTTTCCTGAGAGGACAAACAGAGTCCATCTGGCAAAATCACAAAGCACTCTCACAGATTAAAGCCTGATACTGAAACCTCACTGGAAAACTGTTTTTACTGAAGGTTGATGTGCTAGATTTGATTCATGTCAAGTCTTTTCTTTAGCAATAGATAAGGCATTAAGCATATGATCCATACAGTGAAGATGCCTAAAGAATTTCCAGTGCCAAGGCCTGGCAGCCTTCAGACGCTGAAGACCACCTGTGCCCATGCATCTCCAAATCTTTCATGTTAACAGCAAATAATGCTCTAAAAGAGCAGTGCCTTCCTTGCCAGCTCTGTGGTAGTCTCAGGCTCCACCAAAAGTGTAGGGACAGGTTTTATTATTTTATTTATTGGAGGAAAAGTGTTTTGCATCATATTGAGATTCTTGTAAGAGGTTCCATTTGTCAAGATTAGTGTATACACAAATATTACACATGCGAAGTGACCATAACTCAGGTCACTCATAATCACTTAGGGAAAGATGGTTCATGATTACAAACAGCTTTTAAATACTGCAAGTCATGTATTTGCCATATAAAGGTAGTTTTGAAGGGGACTGAAAATAAGGATTAATGGTTGACTCAAAGTAAATCCTGATAGATTAGGGAACCCAACTTCTGCAAAAATTTGTTGTAATAATATTTTGGAAGGGAGAGGCCAAATCCAAGCTTTATCTCCAAATAAAGCAAAAAGCTTTTAAACCTGTGTCTATTTCTCTGTTTGCAAGACTAATGGCTTGATCCTCAAGAAAGAGCTGAACTGCCAAATGTTTGTTATATTTGAAGGTGTATTCCTTCTCAGAAGATAAAAAAACCCTTCTCCCCAGAAACCAATTTTGGTTTAATGTAAAATAATAGGAAGGTTAGATTTTTTTTTTTTTTTAGAAAATTAGGGGAGAAGAAGAGTTGCTAATTTGCTGTAGTAATGACAGAGGATCTTTGTGACAATGGCACGAAAGTTGAAGGGAAAGCAATTTTAAAGTAGGACTGTGCTTTACAAACATTATGTATTTTTCCAGTCTCTGATACTGACAAAGTCATCCTGTTTTCAGAGGAATGTGAAGGAATTTTCATAGCAAGCTGAAAAGTGGGAGGTTTCCCTACCAAGTTATTCTCATTTTCAAATACTGTTACACAGCCAGAAATGATCTTGTTATACTAAGACATCAGGGGAGAGCCATGGAACAAAGTTTTTCAAGGCATTATTTTCCAATAACAATTTTCACATTGTTTCACACATGGCTCCAAGGAGCACCTGCCCTGGAGGCCAGGCTGAGTGTTGATGCTCATCACAGCATCTTCAGCTGCAGCAGAGGTCCCAGGATGGGAATCACCTGCCGGTGCTGGGCTGCCCATGCAGAGCCCACACTGCCTCCAGAGCACCTGCTGAGGAGAGCACCCAAGGAACAAGCTTAACACAACAACTCACACCTTGCCATTGCTTCCTGAAAGCCTTTCCTCTTCTTCCCATGGGATTTGGTGTTGCTTTCTGCCTGTATTTAGCTCAGTTGCTAATCTCTCAGTACAAAGAGTCACCTTCCACCAGAGTGCTCCATGTGAATGACAGAGCACGATCAACCCTGGGGAAGCCCAGGGATGCAGCTGAGGGGAAAAGGCTCAGATTGGGAGACAGAGAATATTTCAGCTAATGAATCAGACTAATGTTGTGTGGCAGCTGAGTCCAGAGGCTTTTGTGCCATATCCTGCAATTCCCAAGCTGTTGAATCAGATGTTCTGGCCTGAGATAGCCCAAAGGCATTGCTTTAAATATCTCAATTAACAGTCCCACTGAACATTAAGGAAACTGCTAGATGTGTCAGTGTTGGGTCTTGGAGAAATGCAGTGATAGGTGATTAAGACAGTTGCAGTAATCACAATTTTCTGCACACTTGGGCACAGAGTGCATGAGTGTAAATATCACCCCAGCCCTGGATCAGCTCTGAGTGGATGCTGCATGACTGACAAGTTCCTCTCATTCTGAAAGGATACTGCACATTAATGTTGTCCTGTGTGCTGAAAATGACTTACCAGTTACCTTTTCATCCTAATTAAACCTTTGTCTTAAGTGCACCTTTCCAACTGCCTTGGCCTTTAAAGAGCAAAACTACCAAATATATGATATATGAAGGAAATCACACAGAATATCAACTAATGAAAAATTCACTAGTCTGTTACCCTCCTTGACCACAGAGTTTAAAAGGATCTGGAATTCATGGTGAAACCAGAATTTAGCTTCAGAAGTTTTTGCTTCATTTCCTAGTTCTCTCTGCCTATATAACTGCAAACACAAAATTCCATCTGATAATTAGTGGCAAGAGAAATTAAATGTGCACTCTTTAATAAGGCCAAAGATATGTGACAAATTTAACATAAAGACACCCCCAAAAGACTACAGCTTAAGCTATTCCATGGCTGACAGAAAGTGGTAAACATTCTTTAAAATAAAAAGCAATTCCCTTGGATCAATCCCTAAATAGGGTTATGATTAAATCGGACATTTGGGAATAAGCTGGAAACTGGATTCTAAAGCCAAGAATTGCTGAGCTCAGCAGCAGTCCCCTGGCTCATGCTGGCTTCTATCAGTTACAAAACCAATCTGCATTGTATTTCAAACCCATCACAGGCACATGGGGAAACATGATACATTTTCAACTGGAGGATGAAATTTGGTTTACTTGGATGTGCATCCACCCCTCTCTGCTCCATCCTACTGAGGATTTTACTGGTTGCTACTGGTATGGGTTCAGGCATTCTTAAAATATAATCATGAAAATTCTGTCATACAGAGTATGTCCTGCTCAGCCTTTTCTTACCCCTCTTTTATTTGACCTGTCCCATCTGATAGGCACAAATGCTCCTGGTGAAATATCAAGTCTCATTTTGAAAGTTCTGGGAGCCTGCAGTGTTCTGCAGCTCACCTGCAGCAGACACCAGGCACTGGGCTGTGACAGCAAACACACAGCTACCCTGCTGTTAACCACCTTGGGTCTCTGCAAGAATAATCCAAAATAGATTTTTTTGCAATTTTCATGAAAAGTGAGATTCCTCCATCATTGCAAACCTGCAGCTTTATGGAAGTCACATCTCGTGCTTCTGTCAGTGAGCAACACATCCTTGTGGATCAAGTGAGCTGCTGCCCTTCCACTGTCTGAATAAAAGTGCAGGGCAGCAACAAGCTGGTTTTCATCTCAGGTACCCAATATTTATGCATGGATTCAGTTGAGGATTGGAGACATTTTTTCCTGGCTTTTTAAAACCAGTAATTCAAAATAAAGGATAGATACCAGTCCTTAGATATATTAGCACTGCAATCAGAAGCAGGTACTGATGACTTCCAATACCCAAATGAACAACTTCAGGTAAAAAACAAATTTAAATGATGTATTTCTGAGCCTTCTAGGATTTTGATTTCCAATCCATTAAAAAACCCAAGCTGTTTTCCAAGCTACATGATTGTTCTTATTTTCTGCAGAGATTTCCAGAGTTTAATCACACATCTCCTGAGATAGGTTTGGAGAATTACTTTTTTAAAAATAGGAATATGATTTGAAAACACATATCCAGGGGTCTACAGAGAAAGCAGGCTACATTTCCTGCTTGCTTTTTTACTGAAACATTTATATTACTAGAACATTTTTCCTTCATATTTTCAACACTGAGAAATGAGTTAACAAATTAAGTGTGTTCCAAATTTGCCCTCAGCCACAGCCTCTAGCATAATTTATAGCCACAAATGCACAGTGAAATGTGCAATAACTCACAGTATTCTATTCAGCATACAACCATGCTGCTGATAATATGGACCCAATAGCATTTAGTCTTTATCTGCCCTACCTATTTTCTTTGTGAAATGTGTTAAAAACAGCACTACCTTGCTGTAACTTGGAATATATTGGGGGGTTAAATAACAAAACCCCTCTTTTGTTTTTTTTTAGAAACAATAATCACACTTCAGTGAAAGAGCAAGAAATTATAATGCTAAACATCAGGCTATAAAACAGGAAAAAAAACAGAACTCGGACATGGCTTATCAGAGTGTCCACTGCAGCTTTCCATTTCCAAAATTTAAACCAGTAGCTCCATGTCAGGAGAAGAATAAACACACTGCAGTTTTTAAAAGATTTTTTATTCCCTTGTGTTGAGTCTAACATCAACCACAAAGGTAACCCTGAACTTTAGGGCCATTTTCCTTTACAGAAATTACTTTTTGCACTTTCTTGAGTGAAAGAGTAATCTGAACTTACCAAGGGAAAATTGAAGGACAGATGCAGTCGTTGTGTTAAGGCCAGTGGTGGTCTATGGGAAGAGAAGCAAATGCTTTTGTTAGATGAGAAAACAATACATTCATCACTTGTTTTTCTTTAAAGCATGGAAAATCTCTAGACACCCACATCTCTGTAGGACTGTTAATCACCAGCCCTTTCAGATTGAGTGATTGTGGACATTTTTTAAATGTCATTTTGGTTATTGAAAGCTCGTCATATGCCAAAGCCAGAAATTTTTTCACCATAACAATTTATACAAAAAAAAAAAATCACATTTATGTTCAGCAGTGTCACTTGACCACTCTTTAGAAGACTGAAAAAGTCTCTGTGGTTTATAGTCAGCTTAGTGTAAATCTGTATATATGGAACAGTTCTCCCTTTTCCCAGCACAGAACAAGGACTAAAAATGATCATAAATAAATAAAAAACTAACATTTATTAACCCTAAAATAATGACTTATTAAGAGGAAGCAATGGAACTTAAATCTTCCACACCAAAGGAAACAAAAAACCCTTAGTGATACTATGTGGCATGTACAGTGTTGTAGCAGAATCTACCCACTGCTATATATAATATATATATTATATCCATATAATATTTACCCAGAGAGATGGAGAAAAAAGAAAGAGAAACACCAGCAGCTCACCCTGTACTCAGCAAACCACTCTCCTTAAAGGCCTCTCTTTCTCCCTTCTTGCAATGCCTCCATATTTCAGTAGCTCATATTAGAATGGTTCTCCTGAAAATGCTATAAAATAAAAAGCCCTAGTGTACTGTGAAGGACACCTAATTGTTTTCAATTTATTTTGAAAGTTGAATTTAACAATTGGCTACTTAAGAAGCAAGGCATCCAAGAACAAAAGGGACTGGACTTTTTCCAGTGCCAGCTCAACCTAGCTGAGCTATTCATTAAATGATACATTTGAAAATAATGGATGGAGATCTGCATGAGTTGGAGTGAGGTTTTGGTGTGATTTGTTTCTTTTCTACATACATATTACATACAGAAAAAAATTTCTTATAAATATTAAGGAATGGCATGTACACTGAAATGCATTGAAGATTAGCTGATAAAAAACTACATGTTCTAACAGATAATTTTAATGTTTAAGTAGAATAGGAAAGCTGCATTTGCATGCATTTACTTTAAAAATAAAGTCACATTCCCATTTAAGTCATTCTGCCAGGATCGATTCAGTATTAGGTATCACACTTACCCTGCCAAATAATAAATTACTTTCTGAGTTAAGAGCACCTATTATATTAGTTTTCATTCAATTAATTATGTTGTGCAAGTTATAGTTTGAAAACAAAACCTTTATTGAGGTTCAGTAGCTCATGTCACCAAGAAATTAAACATATCAGTTATCACAGAAGAGACATTCATGTAGATTTAGGCTGTGCTGGGAATCATTTCAGCAATGCTTTGGGAAAAAGCACTAGACTTACTAAAATTTTTTGCAAAATTCTGCATAGGACTGCTTAGTTCAGACAATGCAGAAAGCATGGTAGGGAGCCTTTAGAACATATTTTCCCTGGCTTGCAACATCTCTAATGCTATACACCCTTCCAGGATTTTGCCAGCAGTAAATTCTCACCCACAGACAGAGACAGTTGGTATTTAAAACCCTCTGCCTGCAGTAACAGGTGGCTGTTGGAAATCAGGAGGAAAGAAGGAGGTCAAGGTAGCAAATCAACAGCTGTTAGAGCTGTTGATGAAAAATATTTTGCAAATTCAACTCTTTTTGACTAAGTTTTTTAAAGCAGTAATTCATGTACCAGGAGCCATTAGCAGGAACAGAGATTTCATGATCCATTTCAAGCAGAGTCAGAATTGGATTGATAAAAATTGTGGAGAAATGAACCAGGTATTAAAATTTGTGACAGAAGGAGATATGTTGTGAAATTGCCAAAACAACTACAAATGAGAAGCAGGTTGGTTCTAAGACAGTAGGTATTTAAATGTATGTCCAAACTCAAAAATAGAACTAGATCATACCTCTGGCCTGAACACTCCTGTGCTCATCCATGGTGTTAAGCCATTAGCATGTTCCTGCAGAAGGGTTTGATTTTTTCTGCAGCACTGCCATAATATTTATAAATACTTTCATTTTTAGGCTGGTAACTGTTTATAAGCATGATGATGTTTTTCAGATGATTATTTAATCACACCACTTTGGTAGCATAACAAATGTTTTCCAAATTCCTGATGTCATGGTAATGGTTCTTTACCACACAGCAACGTGACAAATGCAGTCCAGGACTGGATTTTGAAGCCAATTCCTGATTACTAAGGATAGTCTAAATTGCATATCAGCAGGGAGGAGACAGCTAATGAATGACAGTTCAAAACCCTCAGAGCTGGGACCCTGGGTTTGTTAAATGTCATAAATAGATTTTTTTTCCAAGTAGTGTTACCTATACTCAGTACTACAACTAAAAATGAATTTTAAAAGTGGGAAAAATACCCCAGTGGTGTGACTTCCCTTTTGCACAGGACATAAACCAATGCAGGCATTCTCAAGGCAGTTAGCAAAGCACAGCACATTCAAACAGGATGCAAAGTAGCAGAGAGGCCATTTAACAACCCTGACAGGATTCCCTGGCTGGAGCTGGCTGCAAGGGAAATCCTATTTGATCTGTAAAATCTCTAAATTAGTTTTATATGTGTTGGTGACTTTTATGCACCACATCAGCAATATCTACATTGGATCTGTGTCATTCTGCTCCCAGTTAAGGATGTAAAATTAACCCTGTGAAAAGAATTTCAGTGTCTGAAATGAAGGGAAGATGCCAGGCCAAAACCACTTCTGTTTTATGGCCCTCTTCCATGTTTGCTCTTCAAATAGCTCTAATCAGCCTCCCCCTCCATTCAGAAGACTGTTGAAAACATGAAAATTAATTCTGAATTACATGGGCTTTGATCTGGCCTTTTAATTTTTCAGTTCTTTCCAAAGCTCCCCTTATATGTTCATCATTGCAGCTAGCTGCTCAGCATCAGCATGTGGG
Organism: Serinus canaria; assembly: GCF_022539315.1. NCBI lineage: Eukaryota > Metazoa > Chordata > Aves > Passeriformes > Fringillidae > Serinus > Serinus canaria. Next base: position 12,403,627 of record NC_066314.1, read on the forward strand.
CATTGGTTTATGTATTGCAATTCATTTTCCACACCCAGATGACCTCAAGTTAATGCAAATTGCACTTGTTTCTTACAGCAATTTTATGACCAAACCACCCCCCAACAAAATGAATTCTGTCCCATTCATCATGACTCAATCTGTTACATGCACTTCGCAGAGACTGGCAGGTGCTTGCTCCAGGCTGCATTTAAGTGTGTAGGATGTATTGTTCACAAGTGGTGTTTTACAACCAAATTAACATTTGTCAAGAGGGACAAGAAAAAATGGGACAAGACCAATAAAATAATAAAAGAAAAATGAACCCTGTCCCTATTTAATTGTTGGATACAAAAAGAGAATGATGCCAGTTTAGAAACACAGTTCTATGTACTTGACTTTTCAGTATTTCAGAGATACTTTAAATGACTTGGACACATGCTGGATTAAGAGATTGTCCCTTGCAAAGGAACAAAGGTTATTGCAACTATTGCAACTATTGCAATAACCTTTGGTTAGCACCTATTGTTTAAAACACTGGGGTGTTTCTGGGTGTGCTTCTATGGACCTACCACCTTGTTCAAAAGCATCTCTGCTAAATACCGTAAGTTCTGGCTGTTGGTAATCCTGATTCAAATACCAACATCCCTGCAGCTGACACAGCTTCCCAGCCTGCAGCCCCAGCCCTGGCAGAGGGGGCAGCCTTCACTTACCAGCTCTCTGGGGCCGTATGGCTCGCAGAAGGTGGCGGCGTTGCCGTGCATTATCACTCCACAGTGTCCCCCAACCTCGCAGTTACTGCACTCAGACCTGCAGGGAGAGCACACCGTGTTCAGAAGGGACAGCAGAGACTGGATGTTTGAGACTGGGCAAACTGTAAAATCAGACTGCTGTGTCTTGGTGCTCAGATTGGGCTGTTTGTTATCATGGTGCTGAACACAAAGGTTGGGCAGCTGTAAGTGTGAACCACTGGAGCTGCCTCTTGTGCCCTGGTGATTCAGTGTTTGCTCTCTGCAAGCTGCCCCTCCTCTGCAGTGGGGTGTCCCTGCTCACTGAATGCAAAGCATCTCACCATGGGAAACCAAGTTGAAATCTTACATATATACATATACCCTGAAGCTACTCTTCTCACAAAACCCTTGTGAACATTTGATTTACCATAAGTAAACCTGCCATCATGGAGTTACCCTAGAGAACAGCTGAGGACAAGTGGCTGGGATCAGCCCCCCTCCTGCTTGCAGGGCTATTTCCCCAAGGCCAGGCTTGAGGCTGCAGTGTAACATGGCCTTTGCTGTTGCTTCTATTTGTATTTGTCATATTCCATATTCCTAGTAACAGAGTTGCTACTCTACCCACCTTTTGGGGGAAAAACTATGAAGAAAATCTCAGAGAGGCTGGTAAGTGCCGCAGAGAAAAATAATTACACCTGTCCTGATACTTCTGATTTTAATCTGAAGGACTTTGTGGGCAGCCTGACTGAAGAATGTAGGGAAAGAGCTGCCTCCCCCACCTTCTAGGATTAGGGTATCAGATCTTGGCATGAGATCCACATTTTCAAAACACATTGGATATACTCCTGGTCCCCAACAAGCTGCCTGCAATGGTGCTGGCCAACATTGCCTTTGGGCATCCAAAGCTCAACTTAAACATCAAACCTCCAGGGAAACCCTTACTCCAGAAAAAACAGACATAAAAATGTGGAGTTGTTTTTCCTGTATGAGCATGCCAGTGAAGTAATTTAGCAATTCACACTGACAGCATTTAGGATTTTGAATTTAAGCAGCAAAATAAAATGTTCTAATAAAGTAGTACAGTTCAAATCAACATCAGTGAATTAATATTTACTTACAGAAGTCACAGTCAGCAAATAATTTTATTTCTCAATAAAAGGCAAGAAGAGAGCATGTGAGTGAATAAAGTGGTATTTTTAAAGAAAGCACAGAAGCAGAGTTCACAGGGGACATGTTTTCTTGCTATCTAAATTTCAATTGATCCTGAAGTTCCGACAACTGAACTTGAGCAGAGAGACAGGAACAAGAAGAATTTCTGGGATTCTGTAGGATTCTGGCTCTTATAAAAATTATTTTCATTGTATGCTATTACATTTTTGAATTTTATAGTGGAGCATCTACCTGGCCTCCTGTGCAAAGAGACAGATATGGCAGGAAAACTTTGCCACAAGTACTTTGTAGGGACCACATAGTCTTTCCTGAAAGGTCAGGCTACATAATCCAGAGGATATTTTAATTCTCTAATTCTCATATTAGAACAGATAAAAAGTGATGAATCTGTTTTACTTCTGTAATGGGGTCTATGAAATATTGTCTGGAAATCCAGAAACACTGTCCTGCTAATACAGCAGTTTCATCATGGGTTGTCTTTTCCAGGATGACTCCTCTCATACAAAATTGGATGGCTGTTGGTAATCCTGATTCAAACCTTTGTGTTGTCTTTGAAGTGCATTACCTTTGACAATAAATTGCTCATTAGCTTGACAAGAATGCATGAAGAGCAAGATAATTGATCTGCTGCTCCTCAGATCATCGTCATAGTACTACGTGTTTAGAAACGATCCAATTTGCTCGTCTCCTGGTGCAGACAGGAAGGTTAATTTCTTTTCTATTTATACAAACAGAAGACAGTATTAATTGCCCTGGCTGGGTGTTGCTTTCTACATTATCTTTCTCACCTGCCTGGTCTAAAATCTTAGCACATTAAAATCACTTCAGCCTTCTCTTCACAGCCGGTCCTGGCTGCCGCTGCTGACATGTGTCGCGTTTATCGAGATGCCTTCTCCACAGACCTGCCATCTCTCTCATCTCTGGCTTAGACAGTCCCACCTCGCTCTGCTATTGTTCTTCACTTTGCTGAGGGGGAAACATCTGCTGTTTCCTCACCCCTATTTGTCATTTCTTTTCCCTCTACAATACCTGAGTATGTGGATATTATATTGACTGATGTCTTTTGTGATGTCTGAACCATAAAGAAGATAAACATCTCAAACTGTCAAGAGATTTTTAAACATAAATCTTTCTGAAGTTTAATCCCACAGTTTTAGAGCAATTTGGAAACCACTTTAGGACCTCTCCCTCCTGTCACAAAGCTTTCCTCAACCTCTTTGCCACTGGAAATATCACTGTACCTGTACATTTCTCATATGCCATGAAGAAGTGATGACCAAGAGAATCTCTGTTTCTTATTGATTGATTTTACGAGCTCAACTATTCTTCATGTCATCTTTGACAAGTGTGCCTTCTGTAAGTGACTGCTGCTTGGTGTGCTGATAGCTTTTGAGATGAAACATGACATCAAATTGGGAAGGAGAGTTTAGCCAGCAATACACCCCTGTACTGTCTCTTTCTCCTTTAAATGTACTGAATCCCCTGCTTTCTCCAGTTCTGCTATTAAAACTGTTTTATACAGAAACATGCATTAATGCCAACATTTATTCTTTACTAATTTATGCATTTCCTAACATTAGATTATTTATCATAGGATAAAACAGATTTTTTTTTTTATTTGTTCTTGTTTAACTTGGTTTAGTTCTTATATAGCACCTTCTTTATGCCCTCCACTGCAGTTTTATGAGGTTACATGGAGGCAAGATGGTCACAGGAACAGATGCTCAATGGCCTAGACAGTCTTCATACTACACACACTGAACCTCTACCCATCCAGCCATTCTCTGGCAAGAGGTACTGGTGCAGATTCCCTTTCCTTACTGAAGAAATCAGTTACTTTCATGTTTCCTGAGCTTTCTGTTTTAACAATGTCCTGTCAGTTTTCAGAAAGTCTTGTGGACACTAATGGCTTGTATTATTTCAATTTTCTAATTGAAAAATCTACTAAGCACCTCTAGTTAGTTCAACAAGTCAGCAGTGGCTGGCTGAGCAAGGACATCGGTGCTGCATTTATGATGGTGGGGGAATCAGTTACCCACCTTTACTTCCAAAGCTGGTACATGTCAGATACATAATACATTGGACATTTATGATTGTTTGAAACATATTTTTTTCACAAGACATGAGATCTTTGTAAGGTTGGTGGCAAATAAAACCCAAGAAATGAGGAAATCTTTGCTTAAGTACGTAGGCTTTTGCCTATGGGCTGGGGACTTTGGGAATGACCATATTCTGACATGACTGGACACTGGAAGAAAAGATTATAAACATTAGTTGGACACACCATACAAGAAGATTTTCATAGTGGGTGGTTTCCCTAGAAAATGAGAAAATGCTCCCATTCCTGCATTCCCAGCAGAGAAATCCTCCTTCTTTGTTCTATGCTTCATCTCTGTTCACATAAGTATGTGTCCTCTCCTGTTGCCTCCTCTCTCCCTGTCCCTTTCCCACTTTAGCAGTTTCTCCTGTTTTCTTTCGGTCACCAAATTTTTGATTTAGGTAAGGAACTGTAGTGCTGTGACTTTTCTTTTACAAACAGCCTTTCCTTTCTCTTCCATCTGCAGCTCCAAAAACACTTGCAGCCACTCCTCTGTTTCTGAGCCTCCAAAGAAACAGATGGCTGCTGGGAAGGATGTGTCTTACAATGCATTTGAAAGAGCAGGCAGTCACTCTCCAAATCATACAGTGCCCTTGTGCAAAAGTTTTTTGATGTGAGGCCTCTCCCAGCCATGGAGTGACACAGAGGCTCTGCTGGGACTCATAAAATTGGACACATAGAGAGGATATGAACTGTTTAGCTGGTGCTCTTGGATGGTACATCTCTGCCAGAGCTGCACAGGCCAAAAGGGGAAGCAGGAGTGGGAAAATATTAATCACTTCCAAGCCAGTGCTATGTAGGATTTGGGAAGAAAAGATTGGTGGAAAATACAAGCAGTTCTCTTTTCATCTGTACGCAAATAATTGCTTAGAAATGATTGGAGTGGCTGGGTGTAAGTGGCCCCATGGCACAGCCCTGCTGGGGTCTGCACACACCAGGCAGCTGCTCCACACAGAGCAGGCTGAGCAGAGCTGGAAATGCTGCTCCAGCACTCACTGCAATTGGTTGTGGAAAAGATGGGATTTTAGCAGCTGCCAGGGGAAAAACCACAATTTTAGGGTGGATGGCAACAACTGTTAATAACTCCTGATTTTGCTCCCACTAGACAATCAAATGAGAATGAGCTTTCTGCTGCTAAGTGGGTCTTCACTGGAGGCAGAGCTACTGCAGAAATTCTTTGTGCTGAAAAGCTCATGATACATCATTATGGTTTTCTTTTATTTGTGCTCCACTTTTGTTTAGCATTGCTGAAAATGCTGCCTTTCTGCTATTACAGGAAAATCTGTCTCAGGATTGTGGTGAGTTTTTGGACTCTCTCCTAGCACCCACCTCTCTGCACTGACTCACCAAGCAAGGTGGTGAAGTTTATTCCAGGGGGACCAAATCCACATCCTGGGAACAAAAGGAGCAGAAGACTGGGGGCCTTTTTTAATCTGAAATTTCTCTGTTGAGACTTCTACAAGCAAGGATGAATTTAAAGTTGAGAGCAATGGATAAATAAATTATGGAGGCTCCCAACAGACAAGTCCTCTGTGAATTATGAGGCATCTGCAGGGAAATAATGCCTCTTCTCATTTCTTTCCACTCAAGTCCATTTAACACACTGCTGCTAAAGCTATCTACCTTGGCAGCTATTCTGCAACCCATTAAGAGTCCTTGATCTGTCTATAGCCATAAAGAAATAGGGGGTTTTTTATTATAGTATCACACGTCCTTAATGCCTCTAGTCCAGAAAAAAACATTTAAAGAGCTGATACAAAAGGAACAAGAGGAGCAAAAATGGTAGGCACACATTAAGACCTGTCAAAATGAGCATGTACAAAATAAAAATATCTGTAAAATTCTGTAAACCACAGATTTTTTACATAAGATGGCTAAGCTATGAAAGATCTGCACAGCTGGAAAGTTGTGACAGTCCTTAGTAAAGAGGAAAATGAAGTCAAATGTTAGAATGAATGTATTAACTAACAAACACAGGTAAGTGCTAAAATGCTCATCAAGGATTTCTTTGAACAAGATAAACTAACTCAGTAAAATATTTCTGTGTCTTGTATGAATTAAAACAATAAAGTTAATTATATTTATGAAATAGGATTGAAGGAATAGAAAACTCAGAAGCAATCATATATAAAAAAGGAGGCTCCAACCTTCAAAACTTCATATTAAGACCAAGAGATGTGTTTATCTGGGTATTTTGTACTGTATATACACTCACTATACAGAACAGAATTAGTTTTGTACTAAGAGAGATGTAGAACTGTCTCTTCTGGGACATTGCACACATATATTAAATGGTTGTTTATCTTTATGATCACTGTGGTGGTAAAATTATTATTATTTAGGATTCAGAAGTCTGTCTTAGAGTTATATTTGTTAAAAGAACACTCCTTTTGACTACAAGCTAACAGTCTGCCACTGTTTCCAACTCCCAAATTCGGAGCTAAGGGAGCACTGGGGGATTGCTCCTGTAGGCTCCACCAGGAGTTATCCCTCCATATTGTCCTGTTATTTACTGCTGGACAACTCAGGACTATGGCAGTGATCTAAGGAGCCCACCCCTCCTAGGGATTGATATTTGACTTTATTAACATTGAAGTGATTATTTTTCCTCAGCTCTTCCCTTGTTTTCTGAACCAATGCAGGGGTTGGGGCTCTGCAATCCCTTGGCAAAGAATGGGGGAGCAGAGGGAGAGGTGGTGTCTGAGAGCTCTCTCACTGTGCTCACAGTGCATAACGCTGCTGCCTGACCTGCCCTAAGTTGTACCTGCCTAGTTATGCATGGGAAGGTTGAGATTCTTCTATAGCATCTACTGGTTAAAGAACAAAGAACAATAACATCTTGTGCTGGCTGTTTCAGACACAGACTGTGGTAATGTGAATGACCCTATTCAGGAATCCCAAAACCCCCCAAACCCTAGCAATTGGAAGTTGCTGTATAGAACTGAGAAGTGTTTTCCTCCTTATACATTACAAAAGTCCTGAAAAAGTGTGCCTTCCACAAAAAAAAAAGGGAAAAAGAAATTCAAATTCAAACATTTTCATCACATGAATATTAGACAGATGTATTTAATTCCAGCTGGGGTTTTTTGGGGGGTTTTCTTCTGGTTTTTTTTTAACCATTTGGAAACACTTCATTTCAGTTTGGAAGGAATTATTGCTATAGTTAGCTTCACCAAAAACATGTACAACATGAAATTAGAAAAAGAATTGAAACAACAAAGATTAATTATTGAAATTCTTCTCCTTTTTGATAAAAATCTGTGTTTTCAGGAAGTCAAAATCTTCATTCGTAAATATTCACTGAGCTCAGCTCTAGTCCTTCTATTTTTGGATTATTTAAAAATTTGAAATCAACAAGAATTTGTCATCCACTTCAATGTGCTTAGAATTTCTCAGTCACTCATTAATGAATTAATTAATAAACCAAAATATTTAGGTCCTAATGAAGCAAACCCACACTTTAGCTTATACTTAATTTCATTCAATACATGTTTTCATTTGCTCAAATGCTTGTAAAGGAGTGCAGAAACTCACCACATGGTAGGATTCAGTTCTTGCTGATGGTAAGAGTCAAAGTCATCTCGTAGGATGATGCTGTCACTGTGCATTTCAGCTGCAAAGAAAACAAAGCAATATAGGGAAAAAATATCCAGTGCAATCATTCCATGCTTTCTAAGTGTTGCCCTACCTAAAGAAATGCATTGTAAAATGCATTTTAGATGTCTAAAAATCTGCTTTTTTGATTAAGCTATTTATAAAAGGCAGAGTTTCTTAGTTACAGGTCTTTTTCCTTACTATGGATCATAGTAAGGAAAAAATTTAAAAGTGCCCCCATCATGAAAGGTGATGGCTATGGAAAGATGGAGCCATCAAGTACACACTAAATCTTTTAAGAAGTTTTGTTCTGAATGTTTAGGAAATAATCCTTCCAAATCCAGATTCTGCAAACATGGGCACAAGAATGGATGAGAAGTCCTAGTGAGTGTATTACAGATCTTACAGTCAGGGGATAAATTTTGACAACTCAAGCAAAAATCCATGAGCTCACTGGAATTTCTCTGCTGCTATCAGCAGACCTGGAAGAAAAAGTCAACTTATCTAAGGAACATAAACTGTGAGCTATGTTATGCAAATATTTCTCACCACTGTTCTGCAAACTTTGGACTCCAATATTCTACCTAGATTTACTGTCTCACTAATGTATGATGACCAATAAACTCACTTAAAATCCCAATAGTTTGGCACCTGTGATTGTGTTAGACAGACCCTCCTCTACAAATACTTCCACTAAATGAGTGAAGTAACTGTGACCTGCTATTTAAACTGAGGAAGACTGCCAGAATCTGTCCTGGACTAATCAAATTGCAGTGCAAGGGTTGGTGGATGCAGGGAGCAGCAGTGCCTTGCTCCACCTGGGAGGTGCACTGGCACAAAACCTTCCTCACAGTAACCCTGCCCTGGGGTGAGGTGCTGTCCCACACTGAAGGTTATGGGACATAGAGTCAGAGAATTGGTTGGGTTGAAAGGGACCTTAAAGATCATCTAATCCTAACACGTCTGCCATGGGCAGGGACACCTCCCACTATACCAGAGAACTCAAAATCACATCCAACCTGGCCCTGAACACTTCTAGGGATGGAGCAACCACAGCTTCTCTAGAAACCTGTTTCAGTGTCTGACCAACCTGACAGCTAATCTAAACCTGCCCTCTTTCATTTTAAAGCCCTTTATTACCCCTTGTTCTCTTACTATAAGGCCTTGAAAAAAATCCCTCTCCAGCTTTCTTGCAGCCCCTTTTAGGAGGCTCTAATGTCTCACTGAAGCCTTCCCTTCCCCAGGCAGAACAATCCCAACTCTTCCAGCCTGTTTTCATGGCAAGGGTTCTCCAGTCCTGGTTCTCTTGCAAACAGATGCTCTAACTCTAAAAGGTCTGCAGCATGATATACTCGCACTGCAAGGAGCCAAAGACAATAAAGAGCAATAAAAACCACAATGAAACAACTGATCAGAATTAGATATAATTAATTCAATTTTATATTAATCTCATTTTATGAATCACTTAGATATAGTTTAATGTGACTTCACAGATTTTTTTATTATAATAAAGTCAATGATTCTGAGTTTAAATAGTAAGAATGACAAATCACCTACCTAGGTGAGGATGTAAGGGAGCTTCTGTCGGGGCTGTGGAAAACAAAGACACACAGTGCATGAATATTTTCTATCAAGAGGGATCAACTGCAGCAGTAAATATCACTTCAGCTTAAAACAAATTGTACAGCATATACTCTCTTAAATCAGCTGTCCCAGTAGTTTAATTGTGAAAAACGTGATAGACCCCCAAAGTTACGAAAATACAATAGGAAAACAAAAATAATTGTTCTCTTACTTAAAATAAGCACTGAAATAAATAAAAGTCAGTATTGGTTTTACAGAAATGTAAAAAAGATCAATTCAAGTCTAGAATGATGAGGTATTGTTAAAAATAAGTTGTATTAAAAATTTTTGATCTTTTATATTACACTGAACAACATTTTACTGGGCATATTATTGGGAGAAGTAATCCAAATGTTCCTAGGGCAACAAGTAACTGGTTAACTCTGAAAATCCCAATATCAAACACTTATATCAAAGCATGTTTTTTCAGGTAATGCTGATCAATTCCCCAGCAGGTCTCTGCCTCCCAAGAAACACCAGAATGTTTTAAAGACACTGCATGGGGGGGCACGTGAAATGGCACAAGTTTGTTCAGTAATCTTCTTCCGACACTTTGCAACAGGAGTCTTGGTGTAGCATTGCACAAATGGAATCAGCCTGTATCTGAAAGGGCACAGCTACATAAAAATATTTGGGGAGGTCCAGAAGCTGGCTACACAGTGTGTTAGATACCCCATGGCAGCTGGAACCCACACCCATAGCCTTGCTGGAACTTAAATCCAAAGTAGGTTACATCTCTTTCATGGAGGCCAAAGGGGTGCATATACCCAAGCTCCTGGGAAGCAGCTTCCTATTTGTCCATCAGTACCTCAGCCATGGAGCTGTATTTCCAGCTGTCTTTTGGACTTTGGTAAAATAGAACCACCAAAAGAGAGAATTTTTTAGACCAAGATTCATTTGATGATTCTGTGTTTTTTCTTGGGCACTGACCTAAATTGTAGCAGTACTCCTGATTTCTTCAGCATATTTGCAAAAAAATACTGAATTACTGCAATTTCTGTCATAACATCTGACAAATTAAAAATAGATAAAAAATAAACATAAAAATGAATGCAGCAATCTGTGTACAGCTCTCACACACAGTCATCTGAATAGAAAGTCCAATACAAATCTCAAGAATTTTGTTTTTCTCTTCCTGCTTAGTCCTTAAATACTGGGTTTGCAAAGAGGCATGCAATTTCAAGTAATGAAATTGCAACATGTCATGGAGAAGTAGGTGATGGAGAAGACTGAGCAGTCAACAAATGAGCTATCTGCAGACCTGAAAATGATGGCAGGCAATCTGGATTTACCTTAAACAGAAAGCTTCCATTGAACAGACTTACCAATTAGAGGAGTGACATGCTTTACACCATCCACTAACCATATAAATACATACATATGTGTGTGCATATGTATCTCTCCCCTAACCTTATGTACATGTATCCATATGTATGCATACATACACACACACACATATGTACATGCATACATATATACATAGCCATTTATAGGTATGCATGCATGCATATATAAGGGTGTGTGTGTGTGTATATTTACACACAAACTGCAAACCACCATGGAAAACTTTACTGCAGCTGAGAGAAAAGACCTTCTTAAGAGTCTGGTTTTGTTTCAGAAATCTGAAATATTTTTTTCCTTTTCATGGCTAACTTGCTTCATTTTTATACAAGAAAGTCACCCATGCTGCTTTTTCTTCCTAGCAAAAATGCCAGTAATGACTCTAGCAATGGCCAAAACCTCTCATCATGCTGGTACAAAATCTGGAGAAATACAACTACTGCATGTTAAGCTTGGCACTATCTCCAGAATAGTGCTGGACTACACTGATGAATCCTACAGTGAAAACTGCATTTTTCCCTTGGAGCTCCAGGTATTGTGGGTATTGTGTTTCTCCATAGGAAAATGTAAATTTCACCAGAAACCTTTTAAAAATTATTTGCACAAAGAAATGGATCAAACTGGACTAACTGAATTATTTCCCAGATTAAGCAACACAAACTGATCTGTATTTTGCCTGCAGGAAAAGAAGCACATTTTGGCATGGGATTTGTAATGCTCCTGCAATACTCCTGTTCCAAGAGGCTAGGTTTAAAATAAAATCTCTGTCCCTGATGTTCCCTTCTCAGTAGTTCCAGAGCAGCAGTGAGGGGTGATCTGCTGTGAACGCAGGGGTGGCTTAGAGCCATCCTGCCAGTCTCACCTATGAGGAGTGTGGTCATGCCAGGACACATCATGGGCAGACTCACCAATTGCCCAAGCAAATCTCATTGGCCTTTGAAAGTAGCTCAACAGAAAGAGACCACCTTCTCCAAGGAGAGCAGTTCAGACCTCCAAATGAGAAGGAAGGGCTGTGTTATCATTCACCCCAGGTTGTTTGGCATGGCTCTTTGAAAGAGGCTTTCTGTGGAAAGGGCTCCAGCCAAGGATACACACAGTCATGAATGAAATGATGCAAAACTTCAGCATTCAGCAAAAAGGCACAGGTATAGCACAAACTTGGCATCTTTACATTTGCAAACTCTTTTGATTTCACTGTTATTTAATAAAACTGGCTGTTTATGTGATTAAAAAATACGGACTTGGAATCTGAGACTTTTCCCTGAAATGGCTCTTCCACCACATGCATAGTAGGTTGCACACCAAAACTGCTCACCAATAGAATGAAAGGAAGGAAATGGTGCAGGTCCATACTAATGCTACCGATCAATCATTTAAAAATTAGAGGTGGAACTATGCAAACACTTCACGTTAGACAAAAAGGTTGTTGTTACAAGTATAGACTTTATGCTGGGGAGAGGTTTCCTAAATCTTTACAGGATCTAAGAAGCCCAAGTATTTTTGCCTCAGGAATTCTGGTTGTAATTCAAATTCCTGAGCTGAATATGACAAAAGGGTGTGAGGGTAGCATTCAGTGGGTGATAAACACAGACTTTAATCTCTCTATAAGCAATTTCTGCATTACATTTTATATTTCATTGTGAAAGAGCACTGGGATGATCTTCAAGTGTTGTATTTCAGGTCCACAGATAATATAAATAGAAATTCAAAACATAACACAAAACTAATAATAGTCTTTTAAAAAATATAAGTTGTAAAAGTAGCAGTTGTTTTAAAATATTTTCCGATCTGCCTTTCTAATCAATATATAGAACTACTTTAAAATCACATTAATGGATTTTTCCATTAGCCATACAGTGTGGCTCAAGTCAAATGAAGTTTTTTTTGTACAATATGACAAAGATAAAAGAAATGCTACAGTGCAGAGAAGCTATACAGTGCAAAGACATAAATTTATAATTTAAAAGGAATTATACAATACTTCAGACTGAGACAGAAAAAGAAAGACCATCTCAGTTCATATTTTAATCCATTATTCGCTTTGTTAGATGTTCCTTAGGCACATGGTTGGATGGCTTTAAATTTAAACCCAGTATTTGTGTGGCTCCAAAATGCATCTTAGCTGTAATGAGAATGTCGTACCTTTTTAAAAAGTAAAGTAAATGAATTTATTATTTGATTTTTTAACCAGCATCCTGGGTATATAGAGAGCTTTACAAGAGATGAATTGTACTGAGCAAAGAATGGAAGCAGAGCTCAACTGAGGTCACAATCTAAGAGGTAGCAGCAAATACAATATGAGAAAATGTAAGGAAACGTAGAGTGCTTGCCTTGTCTTGCAAGACAGTCCTTTGGCAAGGCAAAGCAGAGCAGAAAGGATGCAATACAAAGTGATTTAGAGAGAAAAAGGCCACAGTCAAACTGAAAGCATGAGAATCTTGAGGAAGCTAATGGGGAATTCAAAAGTCAATGGGGACATTGTAGGGCTCTGTGTCACTGGGATGAGGGAAAATGGGGGAACGTTTTGGAGTAAAAGGTTACATTTTTCTGTGGATGAAATAAGGCTTCTGAAAGGTTAAGCCAATTTAAATATGCCCCTTTTTGGTTAAACTGGAAGGGAAATATTGAAGAAGTGGGAAGGGAATGTCATCTTCTAGAAACTGGAATGTGAGGAGGAAAGAAACAATTTGTTGGTGGTCTTTTTGTCAGTGAAAACATAAGAAACAAAATCATTACGGTAATAGTCAACTGTTACATAACATTAGTCCCCATTCAGATAAAAAGAGCAAGCATAAGGCAAATTAAACAAGAAACATCCATTTGTACTATTGACAGTCATATTCCATAGAGTTCTGGAGTCAAAACTGTGTGTAGGTGTAGGTAGAAAATCCAGCATATGAAAATATTCTTAAAACCCACTAAAAAATATACCTTTTTTTTCTCAGAACCCTGAACTTTGTGGGCTTTTTAATATGAAGGGAAAGTGAATTAGAGTGACACAAATGCCTGCATGCTCCCAGACAAACACTGTGCTCAGAGTTCTGCAGCCAGGGGCCATCAGCTGTTGCTCATCAATTCATGACAAATGAGGTGTGGAGAGAGGTGTCTTCTGCTTTGCAGATTATGAAGTCTAATCTCCTTGTCATTAGCAGCCAGATGAAGATATAAAGGGAAATAAATGCTTTTGTTTAGACTCCCTCCAATACTTTCTCTCTACTGGTAAACAAAGTTGCTATTGAATGATGGAGGCTGAGCATCCCCCAGGGAGAGTCAGTGAGGTGCCCAAGGGCTGTGTTATTCTTGCTGACACATGAACTGAGGAGCTTCACACCAGCTCTACTCTCCAGTCCTCTGCTCTGTAAAATATTGCTCTGAGAGCTTGTAAAATACAAGCCTGAGATCCTGAAATCTGGTTTGCATCTTTTTTTTCAGAGTGTTCCTAAATTTTACAAGGTACAAAATACACCTAAAAGGTCTTGCACAAACATTCAGGCAAAAGTTTTCAAATAAAAGATAATCTGAGCCAAATCTCAAGATATTCTCAGAAACAAATATGAATCAACATGCACAATACTCAGCTTGCCTTATTTTCCATTTATTTAACTATTACAATGAGTTAAAGATATGGTTTATTAAATATGTTTTTACTGGAAAGAATATCATCCCTCATTATGATACTTATTTATCCTTAAAGGCATTGACAAGACAGCTACCTTTTCCAGATTCTCTTATATGGTTTTTATTTTTGTTTGGGTTTCTTCCTGTTTGTTGTAGATCAAATTTTCTGTGATAATTTTTATGTCTCCTTTCTTCAATATAATTCTCATAAAATTTAAAGTTTACATCAGCTCTCAAACATCAGCTCTCCCTAGCTTCCTAAAATATGTATTATATTCTGAACACAGAGCTTTTTAAGCAATTATTTTACTTTCTTTGGTGTCTTCTCCTATGGCATCATTTCTTACTACATTTACATTATACATATGGCATTACCATCCCTTAACACCACCCTTTATCATCCTCTAATTCTCTTCAAAATACAAAAAATCACTTTCCTTTTACTGCACAAATTCCATTAACTCTATCAGGATTTATTAATGTACATCTGAGGGTGGACAACCACAGTAAACATGATTTTTGAGATTCCTTGCTACTTTCACATCTTCATGTATATCCTTTTTAGCAGGCATTAGGAAGTCTGATCCCACCTCCAGTGAACATACTTATTAAGAAGATATCCTGTAATAAATCTATGAAGTTGCCCAGTGGTTTTATTTTTCTTTACTTAATATGTCACATCATTCAGTGCAGGATTTAAGTATAGTAATGTTTGGGGCTGGAAATGACTATAAAACCTCATTTATGTCAATCTACCTTGCTGTTTTGCATATATATTAATATGATATTTGCATCTAAATAAATTCACTAATTCTTCCTGAAAGAATCCTTTGTTTACAAGAGTGGTGTTGATGAAAATTGAATAAATGAAATAAGGTCTACTTCAAAGAAAGCCTCTTTTCTTTGAATAGGAAAATTAATTCTAACACTATAAGGATGATAATAGTATGCAGTGGTTAGAGATTAATGCAATGCACACTGTGCTCAAGAAATAAGAACAAAAAGGCAGAGGAGAGCCTGGAAGGGGTGGGAGCAAGGGTAATGGGCAATGCAGTGGTTGAATATCCAAGTCAAGGGAACTGTGTCTGAGCTAGAAAACCAAGGGGGGAGAAGCCATGGTGAGGATAAAAATGTGGGAGAAGAGCCAAGAGAAAAACTGAGAATCTTGCACATCAGTATTGCAGGGAACTCTGATCACTGCTACAGTTGTCACACACTGTCCACTGCTCAGAGAACAGCACCTCTGGGTGATCCTTGCTCAGCCAAACCCAAGGGCTGCAGAGGTGCTGCAGTGACAACTCACACTTTGGGGAGGTCTCTGAAGTGACTGTGTATAAAGCAAAGAGAATTGCTGGGAAAACCATGGGAAACAAAAAAAAAAAGTTAATAGGATGTGGGAGACTGTGGCAAGGTAGGGAGGCTGAAGGCCCTTTCAGGGAGCTGAACATGGATATCAGTGGCTGGATGGGAGGAGGAGGCAGCAAAGGGATTGTCACAGCTGAGCACCCAGTGGGACATCTCAGCATCCTTTATACTCTGAATACAACCAATACTCAAATTCTATTTTCTCCTTGTTCTGCAGAGTTCCTGTGAACTCAGGGACAGCAAACAGTAACATAAGGACTTAGTTTTCTAACCAACATAAGTGTTGCTAAAATGTTGATCTGAGGTTAGGTTATGCTCCAGAATTGCAGAACTGTAAAGCAGAGAAGGGTGAAAGAATAAAAATTTCTTTTGTCAGCTCTCCCACTAAAATCTCAGTGAACAGAATGTCTGAAGAAGGATTGTCAGGTCTGGATATAGATGGATATCTGTCTGCTTGCCTCTTTTTACCAAGGTATTTTCTTCTAGCAGGGAGAAATCTTGTTGCTTTGCCCATATTCTCCTTGACCACGTTGCCAGTTCTGACACTGACAGTCATGTACTTCCATTCAGCTCGCTTGTGCATAGCCTTCACCACCCTGGTCACTGCCAGCTCTTTGTCACTGCCATCAATATGACTCCCGCCTCCCTCCCCCTTCCTTACCTGTTCTGGCTGCCCCAGACTGCCTTTGGCTGTGGCATGCTCACTCTGCAGTTATGCCTTGGAGAATTTAATCTGTTTCTCTTCTCGTTTTTGTCACTTTACGCTGATTACTCTGCATATTCACTTTTCCACTCCTGACTCACATCCATCCTGCAAGCAGCCTGTGTGAGATAACCTCCCCATCCTCCTCAGCACATCCCAAATGATGATCCTGCCAACACTTCTGTTCCAGGTCTCCACACACCTGTCACTGAAACACTACACTTCCACACTCCCATTACAGGTGCACAACCTCCTGCTAATTAACCTCCTGTTAAATTCTCCACATGTTCTTCCTGCCCCACAGCAAAAAACATGGCTGGCCCAATCACTTTCCATCCAGATCACCACAACACTCCCTTCTCATTGCTAGCACTGTGTTACATATTTCTATTTCCTCCAAAGTATAACCAACATCCTAGCTTGCTAGCTGACATTTTTTCACCTCTCTGAATCCCTCTTCTTACTTCCACTGAGCTACAACAAAAGTGAAAACTTGAACATTGAAGTTGAAAGTTTAAATATTTTCCCTCATTATCACAGAGCTACTATTAATATTTTATATGAATAACTCAAGTTATGCTCCTGAAATAATATTCAACAGATTTTTATTGCAAAAACCATATTGCCTAACTCGTAAGAAAAAACTCCCAACCTCATAGCTCTAATGTCCCCAAGAGATGTGTTTTATGGGATTTTCTCTTGTGTATTAATATGACAACACATTTCCCATTTTAAAATCTTTATTTTAAACATTTGGCCCATGTTTCATTGTTTTTTTTCACATGGAAATACCTCTGGAATTTTGCTGATATAACTGGAAATTCCTTTCTCTCCTGTACCAAAAATGATGGACACCTTTTCTACTTCTCACTGTCTTAATGAAGCCAGTTCAAAGCAAAGTACTGTTTGTAGACAACAGATGACAACAGGACATTTATTTTTTAGGTTATTCATTGAAAGGGTAAGCTGTGAAAACAATTAGATTTTTAAAGTTTGTGTGAGTCAAACATTTTGCTTAGCTATAAAAATGATCAAATGTTGTATGTGACAAGCAAAAATTCAATGGCCTACTTTCACAAAAAGGGAAGGCATATTTTTCACATGTACATGTGTGAGCTGGATAGTAAACAAAGCTTTTGCTGCAGCCATATTTCTTAAAGTTAATACATTGAGGGTTAAAACAGCTCGTGGGTCTGACAGAAAAGAAATGTTGGCTACTACAGGCTGATTTCAGGCATGTGCATGATGCTACTTAAAGTTTTGTATATTCCCCAACACTTAGCAGAGAGGAAAAGTGGGATTCCTGGATAGATAATGGGAAGTATGAAGCTAAAGTAACTCAGTTTCAGGAATGTAAATAAGATCCTGAGTCAAGGTTTTCTATAGAATAGCTTTCACGAGGAGTAACACTGACATGCAGGTACAATGGAAAACCACATTTGCCAAATATTTTTAGAATGATGGTGACTCTTACCTCCCTGTTCACACAGCTGTTGTGCTAAGGCATCCTTGAATATAACTTGGCCCCTGTGAGTAGCTGTAGCCCTGTGAACATAAAAAAAGACAACAATAAATAATATAAACTTACTTATACATGTATGTGTATAACTTTATGCATGACTAATCAAATCAGAAGTCCCATTCTGCTTTCTTTCTGTGTTCTTCTTCTTGTATTCTTCTAAATTTATAGAACAATTTGCAGTGATTGTTTTGTGCATAGCAAAAGAAAATTCCCAAACCAAAATGGTTTGGTTAGTGATAAAATCATTGGCACGTAATGAAGGATGTCTTTGACATCTGTCTGTAGCTGCACATAGAATTTCTATATTTGAGGCCTCAAAATTTTGTCTAAAGAATAATTAATTCCCATTAGTGACCCGCAGCTAGAAGGCATGTAATGTACCACAAAACTTGTCATTCTGTTTCCTCATGATCAGGTAGAAATATAATGCAATGTGATTTGTTTTTCTCTTACAGAGCTCTCATGTTAGCAGTAATTGTTTTACTTTCTTTCCAGTTGCTCATTTAATCTCTCTTTTCCAAGTGCAATATTTCACAACAAGAGTTTTATCTCAGAGATTTCAAAACCTTTCAGTATTTGCAACTGTTGTATCTGAAGTCTGATTTCTTTCAGCCAAAGTTCTTCCAATATCTGTCTAGACTCATGCACACTCTTCATACATGTTCTTTAGCCTTTCTCTGATCAGTCTGAATGGGGTCAGTATAGATCCATGTGAAGTCCTTGAAATAGCCTCTCAGTTGAACAGTAAGATGTTGAAAGCTCCTTTATGAGTGCAGTTTCTCAGCCAGCAGTGTGCCCTCCCTAATGGATCATGCCTAGCTTGCTTAGGAAATGTCAGAAAAGACCAGAAAGGAATGGTGCAAAAATGAAAATCAAAATACATTATATTTTACTTGGCTACTAAGCCAGTAACACTGAAAAGGAAGAAGAATAAAAGTAACATACCTAATACTAAATTTTTCAGATACAGTGATGCCCAGTGTGAACTCATCCTCAAACTGTCAGAATACAAATAGGAGTAAGGGAAAGCTTCTCTAGGATCTACTTTGCTTTCTGTACGTGTAGGAAAGCTCTGTTTACACCAATGTGTGTGTCCTGAAATGCAAAACTATGCTGACCTGATGCTCCTGGGGCTTTTAGACCCTCTTCCTCTGCCTGAGGAAGGAGAGCTGGGCTGGCTTTTTCCACCTTGGACTTTCAGAAGCAGATGTAAAGCTGCTTGCCTCAACTGGCAGTGACAGCATTTTGGCCACAGCCCCAGCATCACATCACCAGTATGAGGTTTTGGTTGCACTCCCTACCAGGTCCCCCATTGCAACTCTTTTAGGATTTTCAGTACTTTCATAAAGTACAGCAGAACTTCAAGCTATTGCTCTACGTTAGCATTTCTGTATCTGCTGATAAGACCAGTGACCATGCTAAGTACAGAGTAAAATAAAAACAAATACACTGCTCTAGCACATAAGGGCAAGAGAGCTGAGGCATTAAGTCTCATTTAAAAATATGAATTAAAGTATTTATTTAAGCTCTGTTGTGATGAATATGAATGAAAGTATATGATCACTACACACATTTCTGCAATTTACCACATAGATGTACTCAGTCATTCAAGTCAGAATTGGACCAATTAATCTCCAAAATCAAACATGTGCCCAGATTTCTTCAGAAGAACTGGATATGGTGACTTCCTCTGACAGCTGAAATGGCAGGGCATCCCACAGCCAGCTTTGTGGCCAGTGCAGCACCAACAGACAGGTTTTGCAGATGTGTTTCAGTGTGGGAATTTTATGTATTGAGCTTCCCTGTCTCGAGATACAAGGAGAAGGCACACCTAAGGCACAGGAAGGTGTTTTGTACAGTTCTATCCCCCAAGCTGTCAGGGTGGAAGAGAGGACTTTGCAGACAGTGGGAAAGAAAACTTTTATTAGCAGTGGACCAGGATTTCAGAGATGCTGTTTATGCAACAGCCCAGGATACAATTCAGAATGTACACAACAATGATGGCAACCAGAGCATTCCTTTATGAGGCAGAGAAGAGCAAACCCTTGGAACACAGACCACATGCAGAGGAGAGCTCGAGTATGTGTCTGAATGCACACAAACACCAATAATACCAATAATACCAAACTCTGCACTGTTTACTGGATCTCTGCGTGCGTGTGAGAAAAAGGGGATTTGGGCAGAGAGCCAGCACCCAGCTGAATGATCAGCATCTTTCTGTGCCTGTCATCCCTTGCTTGACAATGCAGACCAGGAGCCAACTGCTGCTGTTCCATAGCAGGGGTGATCTGCACCCTGGGGCCAGGAGTGCAGTGCAGGAGGGGCACTGCTTGCTGCAGCCTGTGCTCCTGTCAGGTTTGTCTGGCCGTGGGCATCAGCGCTGACAGCGCAGCTTCAGAGACTTGCTGAGGGTGCTGCCACTGCCACTTTACCAGTTTTATCTGCTCCATTTTCTTTTGATTTGTGCTTTATTAATGGAGCAAATGAAAATAATGCAGCACAATTATGCAGGAGCTGAGCTACTTCTGGAAAGAAGTTCAAAATATACCTTTTCTGTATTGAAATTTCTTGGTTGGTAATATTCTTACCTGACAGGTGAGGTTCACAGATCAGGATTGTGAATTTGGATTCTTTTCTTATAAAGACATGTAACATATCCAAACTCATATCAATGCCTATATCCATCTGAAGATATTATGATAATATATTATATTATATATAATTATTATAATATTTATAATAATTATTACAAAAATAATACTGGCAGTGCCTGAAAGGGACTCTACTAAAGCAAGAAAATTGTTCAACTATTAACTTTGGGGTTTTGCTTTTGTGACATATATATATATATGCAGTAACTGAATGTTGTGCTATTTTAAAAAGTTTCTGTGCTGTCTTAAATGTAGTTAAATGTTGCTTAGAAGAAGGGCACTTACAAACTACTATTTGGTGTTGCTCCACACCAGTCTATAGTCCCACTCTGACATTGTCTACTATTTATTCCCAGCCAAAGGGCAAGTGACTAATCAGATCTAATGTGTCAGTCAGCCAAAAGGCAAGATGCATGTTCCATAGTCCCCAGAGAAAATTCTAAGTAGGAATTAATCTTTCCAAAGGGATGAGAATTACAAGAAAAATGGGAGACATCCCATCCTGTTCCCAGAACAGGAACATCCTGACATGGTAAGTGAGAGCTTTGAAAGAAAAACAATTTAGAGGTAATAAGGTTCCTCTTTATATTAACCTCACTCTTCCATTAGCCTAGATCTATTTCTGTGCTTGGGGCTATGCAAGAGGGGATGAACTGCTTGCAGAGGAACAAAGAGGTCTCAACACAAAAAGATTACATCAGGTGCCAAGGCTCACTGGCAGCTCAAGGCATTGCTAACTCCATACATCAATTATAGCAGCTTTAAAAGAATTTTCCTCCCTAAACCACAAATATTTGAGTTAAAACCAGGTGCCAATAAGAATGCTTGGTGCTTGTTCTGCCCTTACACAGATGCTTGGCCAGCTGCACCTTTCCCTGGTGAGGGAAGGCACTGGGACGAATTCATGTGAAAGGGAGCTTCAAAAAGGCTCAGGTGCCCTACAGTAAAATACCTCATCTCATGGTGCACCAAGGAGGGTTTTCTGCAGGATCATAGAAAAAGAGATCATTTCTTACCTGCACTAGCAGAGTTTAACCTTGTACCACCTACTAATGGTTAGTGGCTGCTTCTATTCAAGGAAATTCAGGGCGACATCCACAACACTGGCTCCAGGAAAATCAGAGAGTGACTGTATGAAACTGAGATTGGTCTTCCCCAGCCCCACAGTGGTGTCCTCTAAAATCAGGTCTGATGCCAGCACAGACTGTGTTGCTTCCCCACCACTGCAGGGGACAGAGTTGATGCTAGGCAAGTTATGAGCCTGGGCTGGAGCAGAAAATAATGTGCATCCAATGATTCCTGTTGGCATTTTGTGTTGAAGTATCTCATAGTTCACATTGGCTTCACATAGATTGCTAATATGGTCTTGTTAACAGGGTGCATTTGGAAGAGTGTTTTGGCTCAGGAGAGCACAGGCAGGAGGCTACATGGGACTGACCCTTGTGTGCTGCCTCTGCTGCCTGGCTCTGCCAGCCCCATCTGTGAGAAGGACACACAGCCACGCTGCCCAGAGGTGGATTATTTGCTTATGCAAATAAATGTGTTGATTTTTAATACATTGTTAAATTTGCATGATCATCTCTGTAGGGTAGCCTTGTTTAACTCACTGTCTTTAAAAAATATATTCTCTTCCAGTACTGCCTAATTAAGGGATCTCTGAATAAAATAACTCTAAATAAAATAAGCATGATGGAGAAGAGGCCTTCAGTAACATGGGGCTGTGTTGTGCACAGCCTTTCATGGTGGGAGCATGAACCATTTTCTTCCAGTGCCCTGCAAAGGTGGGTTATTGACCATTTACTGTATGGTATGAGGTGAGGTCAGGCTGGGGTGTGTTCTGGATTGTGTTTCCTACCAGGGCTGGAAGCTTCAGTGACAATTTCTTCAAGAGCAGTCAGACTGACATGTCAAACCTGACTGGGAGATGGTGCTGGGGCCAGCAGGGAAAATGCACAGAGCCCTCGTGGTTGCTGCTCCAAAGGCACTTGGGTGGGAGGCTTCCATCTACTGGTTAAATGCCTCCAAGTTGTTATTTCAGTTTTCACTTCTCATGTAAGTTCAGTCTAATTAAAGCAGCAGAAATGAGATCTCTGTGTTCTGAAATACCCATTTTGACTCTGCTTTTCTCTCCCTGTCCCCAATGGTTTCCTCAATGAGATGTTATAGAGAAAGTCATCTGTCCTGACCATATTCAGCTGAAATTGTCAGGGAAATTTGGCAAGTAAGATGCAATTACTTCTTTAGACATTTTTTCAGGAGACTGGAATTGGCACACTTGCTCTAAAAACCTCAATCTGAGGTGAAAACTCTTCAGGGGAAAAGACTAAAATGGCCAGCAAAAGCCAGAGTGTGTTCTAGAGGGCCAAGGACAATAATTTCATTTGGGGCAACTGTCCTGAGCTGAAGTTTGTGGTTCGCATGAATAAATTATATAAATAAATAAATACAATTAATAAGTTACTTAATGGGTGAGCCTTCACATAGGATAAATGCAAGAGGAACAAGTGCCACCTGGCTTTGTCTTTCGTCTCTGAATTTATCTCTGGAGACTGCACATATGGGAAAAGGACTCAAGTCAACCTAAAGGTTGACTAAAGACTGATTTACTAAACATTTAAAGACTTTCTTTAAAAAAGATTTGAATAAAACATTCTCAAATAGAAAATAAATTAGAAGGGCCTACAGAAATTTTTTTCCAGTAGATACTTGGAAGGGAAAGATGGAGAGGGACTTCTTGCAAGAGCATGTGGTGACAGGACAAGGGAGAGTGACTTCAGACTGAAAAGAGGGAAGGTTTAAAATAGATATTAGGAAAAAAAATCTTTACTGTGAGAGTGGTGAGGCACTGGAATAGGCAGGCTATTCTGTGATTCTATTCCAGATTTTATAATTACAATTAGGAAATAATTATAGTTATTATGAGTCTAGTACTACAACACTGGAAACAGAGAGGTGCAGAAGCACCTCCAGCCCCTACACATAACAATTTTTAAGAACCCTTTTTTGTTGTCCTAAAGAACATGAAACTTTTGTTTGGTTGCAAGGTGCACATACAAAAGATGGATACAACATAACAATGTATATACCTTAGAAAAAAGGTTAAAAATGTAAGGCTTATCATTTTAAATTGTATATAAGCACTTTCATTGTCCTTTCTCTTCTGTTTCAGAGAATAAAAAGATGTGGGGGTTTTAAAAATTCTGTCTTGTTTTATGTGACTGGAATGCTTAGAGGTTCTTGCTAACTGAAAGCAGATTAGGACAATTCTTTCTTCCCAGCTACAGGAAATCCAACATTTTCATTAGTATTTTGCATTGTGTGATTATAAAGGAAAGCAAATTCTATTTTTTCTATACTTGAAATAAAGGGTTATTGCAGTGGCATCTGCCAAGCAGAGAGCTCATATAAATAATAGAACAAGCATCTATTGTCTCTCTACTGACACAGTGCCAGCAACTAGGTCCCTGTTTTCTACCTTTTTCAGTCTTTGGGAGAAGACTCTGTCCTTTTTTTAGGTTTTGCAATCTATTGTACTTTATAATTTAGTGAAGCATCAATTGGATGAATTTTAGATTTTTATTGCGCTGAATATTTTTAGCTACTTTAAATCTATATTTAACCCTAAGCTAAAGAATATATTACATTTTTGCTTTTCCTGAATTTTGCTTATGTAGTCTTTTAAAGCCTATATTCATTGAAGATATTATTCAATCACCTAAATTATCCTTCAAGAAGAAATTTGTCTTTTCTGGTATGAAAAGAAGAAATGTTGCAGTTACTGTGGATTTTAAAATTCTTGAAATCTCTAAACAAACACAGAGATATGAAGTAAATAGACTTGCAGTCAATGTATGCTTCTACAATGACCCTTTTCTTAACAGCACTCAAACTGATCAGTTTGGCAGAGCTGATCAGCTGGGGGGAGTTCAGCAGAGGCCACAAAGATGAGATGGGCTGGAGCTGAGATGGGCTGGAGCACAAAGATGGTCTGGGCTGGAGCACAAGGAAAGATGGTCAGGGCTGGAGAACAAGGGTGGTCTGGACTGAACCACAAGGATGGTCAGGGCTGGAGCACAAAGATGGGCTGGGCTGGAGCACTAAGATGGGCTGGGCTGGAGCACTAAGATGGGCTGGGCTGGAACACAAGGATGGTCTGGGATGGAGCACTAAGATGGGCTGGGCTGGAGCACAAAGATGGTCTGGGCTGGAGCACAAAGATGTTCTGGGCTGGAGCACATACCCTGTGAGGAGAAACTGAGGGAGCAGGGCTCATTGAGCCTGCAGAAGAGGTGATTTTTGGGGGGACATGGCAGCAGCCACCAAAGGAACTTGTGCAGTTCCTCTCCATCATGGCTATATTTTAAAACTAGACTGGATTAAAGTCCTGAGCAACCTGGTCTGGCCCTCCTTAGAGCAGGATTTTGGACTGAAAAGGGATCCTGAGATCCCTTCCAGCCTGCATTTAACTGCAGAACCATCATTCTAGGGTCTTGTATATCTGGAAAAAGCAAAGAAATGAAAGCAAGTTTTGCATCTAATCAGATTAATCATCACTTAAGACCTGATTTTCACAGAACAGAAGAATTAACAATTTTATTATGTTTAACACTTTGCATGAATATCTGTGATATTGATTCTCCCTAATCATGGGGGATATCTCAGAGTATCCAACCAGAAGTGCCAAGGGTTTTACATGATCCTAGAAAACCAGGAGTTTAGAGGTAGTTGATGCTCTGGGGTTTTCTGATGTGGTACATTTTTAAATGAAAGCTCATAATAAATAGCACACTCAGCTAACACAGAGAAAACTTTAAAACATTTAAAATTAAAAAGGAAAATATGAAATAGCATATGAGATACTGGGATGAAAACAACATTAGTTTTAAAAGATCCTAAGTAATGGGGAAAAGGATGATATTAATGCCAGCTTTTCATTTCAATGCTCTCATGCCATCTGTACTCCCTCTCCATTTCCTAGTTAAGGTTTCTCCAGTCTGCTCCATCCTGATTTAGCTGCCCACTGCTCCCAAAGAACATTGCCACTAGCTGTGGATGAGCTGGACTACATATAAATCTGGAACCTTATCCCCTGTATTTGCTTTACAACCCCCACAAAGTAATCTTCAATAGCCAAATTAATTCCCTTTCTTAAAAACAACTAATTTCAGCATTAATTACAGATATGTAACTGGTGCATGCACAGAGTGTGAGTCAGCTCACAAGGGAAGGATAAAACCTGCCTCTTTAGCCTAATGCTAGAAAAATAATACAGCAAAAATCAAACCACAGACTGCGCCCCACAGCACACAGGGCAGGTTTCCCTTTCCAAAGCTTCACCAAAATCTGAAATATTATACTCCTTGTCTAATGTTTCTTTGCAGTCTTCTCACCAACCTAAATGTTTTCAGAGGACTGAAAAACAAATGAAACATGGTAATCTTTTACAGACTGATCAAAATCAAACTGAGAGAGAACCTGATACAGTTGTTAGTGAAGAATTGTTATTCTTGCTGTGAATATGGTGAACCTCTGAAGAAAAAAAAAATGCAGGTCACTAATCATAGAAAGGACAGTTATTTCTCCTGCATGGTTTTTAATTTTCATCCAGATTTATGAGTGGGAAGAAAGCATATATCCCTGAAGACCATCCTAGCTTACAAACAAAAATAGGCAGGTGAAATATTGCCTTAGGACAATAATTAATTCCATCAGCTACTGAAAAGAAAAAAGAAAAATCTGTGAAGTATCACAGAACTCCAGACAAAAGGAGCAGGTGGAATGGCATCATGTACAAAGCATAAACTGGAGAGATGATGGTGTGGAGCCCTGGCAGGAGCTGGTTGTACTAGAGAAGGGTGGGAGGTTATTTGGGGACCTTAGAGGTGTTGAAGGCAAGATTGAGGTGTAGTGTGAGGGCCCTGGAAGTGCTGTGGTGGGGCTGCTATTGGGGTTTAAGGTCGAAGACATAGGAAACATGGATT
The DNA here is from genome assembly GCF_022539315.1 of Serinus canaria. NCBI lineage: Eukaryota > Metazoa > Chordata > Aves > Passeriformes > Fringillidae > Serinus > Serinus canaria. The sequence continues at coordinate 12,430,003 of NC_066314.1, forward strand.
CATGGACCCTGCTGCTCACAGTATAGTTTGGCCTTTCTTCAACACAGACTTTTTTCAGAGATGCCCATTAGAGGGCTGGTTTAGGATTGGGATAAAGAGACCATCAGACATGCGGATGCCTAAATCACATCTAGCCATTCCCACCCCAACCAGAAAGATCTAATTTAAAATTTAATCTGTTCTCTGTCCTTCCACAACAAGTCCATTACTCCAGCCCTGCTTTCCAAACCAGCAGCTTTTAGCAGCTCTTAGGGCTGAGCAGAGCCCCTGAGTTCCCCTTGCAGGGTGTTGCAATAGCTCAGCACCCCTTGGTGCTGTGGGTGGGAGCTCTGTGAGCCACAGCTGGGGTCAGGAGCCACCCTCTGCCCCTGCTGCCAACTCCAGAATGGTTTCATTCAGCTGCTTCTGAGTTATTTGCAGTTTTTTCTTCATCCATCCAGGAAACCATGGCCTCCCCCTCACTGTCACAGCCCAGAGAGGGTCAAAAGAAAATCCAGCCTGGAAGGGACCTTGGGAGGTCTCCAGGCTGACCTCCTGGCCAAAGCAGGGTCAACTACACTAATAAAACACAAACAGCTCTGCTAGACCTTCTACCACATTGCCTAACAGCACATCAAGGCTCCCAGTTCTGGTATTTGTGAATGCTTTTGCATAATAAAATAATAATAGGATTATCAAAACTGCATTTAACAAAATCTGAGCTTCACCTTCACTTGGTCAGTCACTTGACACAGGCATAAATACACTGAACTTACAAATCATTTGGACAGCAGCCTCACATATACTGTTCCAAAATAATAAGTTTGAATCCATGTTTCTCACTAGGAAACAATCCATGATTTGTCTTACTCAGAAACAAATTACCTGCTAAGCTACACTGCTATAATGTCTCCTTTAGATACACTGTGGAAAATAATTCTTTAAACCCATTATTAAAAAAGACATTGAAGTCTAAAACCTTTCTCTTAGAGTAAAGTAATAATGAAGAGATTTATAACCCTAGCCTTGAAAGAAACCAGAGTAACAGAGAATCTAAGAAACAATGTAAGTACTGCCAGGATAGATGGTTGCTCTTGCTTTTTATTACTGACTAATTTTTCCTGAGCACAGATTTGTTTTTAGAAGACTCTGGCAGAATGAGCCAAACACTGGAATGAATCTTTGTGGGGAAATATCTTGTTGATGCTCTGAGATTCTTTAGCACCAGCACTGGATTCCCTATGCCCCTGGTGAACAAAGAAATGGCCATACTGGGTGAAACACAACCAGGCTTCAACTCTTCATTTATTTGCTAATGACAGTTTCCTATCACAATGAATACACTGGGAATTCAGTTCAGTAAAGTTGCCAGGAAGGTGAACTTTTCAAATGCACACAAATAATTATTGCTTTTTACATGATATATTGCTTGGGAGCTCAAATTCCCCTGTCTGGAATCCCAAATTCCAAGTACTACAGATGAAGGCATTCATTGGAGACTTGCACATCTGCTGCTGTACACAACAGAGTGGTGCTGGAAATTAGAGAAATTCATCTGTAATTTGTGTGGCTAAGAAGTTTATGGTTTATTAATAAAACATCAAACTCAAGCTAATACTTGACAATAAAAGAGGATCTCTTCTTAAAACTGATACTCTAATGGAGTATTCAGAGTGATATAGTTTTAAAGATTTTGTGAAAATACTGCACCAAATAAAAAAACCCAAAAAATATGGGTTTGCTCTTGCAGATCTCTCCTCTTCAACTTTGGGTAGTAGGCCCACTGTTGCATTTAGTCCATTTCCCTCCACCCTTATGGAAGGGATGCCTCCCATGAGCTGCCTGGGATAAATTCACAAGTGCCAGGGTAAATTGAACAGGTTTTCTAAAACCTTGGTTTTCTGAGTACTCTCTTTGTCAAAAATATCCAAAATATTGGCTCCAGACAGAGTCCCCTGGGATGGGGTGCAGTGACATCCCATACATGACATAAATCTTCCCAGTGCATTCCAAGTAAAACTGACCAGAATAAGGATGGATTCATAACAGATACTAGATTTCATTGAAAGTCACAGAAAGGCATTACAAGTGTAATTAGCAATTTCATGTTTTGAATATCATCAGGAATCTGCTATCTCAGAAAAAAAAAATCCCATGTCTGCACAGGGAATGGCTGAAATCTTGAAAAACTACAATGGAAAAACAATACAACATAAGCTGGAAGGCCTTGTTGCTGTGAATGGGATGGATGTGGTAGTGAGTCAAAAGAATTGAAGCAAGACCCATCAGAGGGATGGAACAACTAGCAGTAAACTGTTAGCTGGTAAAGGTGTGTGGATGACAGGAATACAATTATAAAATCAGAAGAAAATAAGATGTGTTTGAGAACAGCGTCCAAAACAATGCTGTAAAAATAGCAGCACTAACTATGCTGTACCACTTGCTTGGCACATGCAAAGAAAACAGGCAGACTTCATCCACTGGCAAAGATAACTCTATGTTATTCCTGTACAAAGACTGTTAAAAACAGTATATTACAATCAACAAATAAAATATTTTAAAATACAGCTGGTGACTTTTAGCTTCCAGGTGCTTCCATCTCTGAGGATCCCTCAATCAAACAGATTACAGAAACTTTGGATTCCTTGCATGATATTGCTGCCCTTTAAAAAAAAAAATATACATTTTTAAAATTTTATTGACCTGAGGCCAATCCCTTGCATTTAAATGAAAGACTTGGGTTTATGTTTTAATAATACTCAGTGGAGACATGTGAACATGTACCTTTTACCTTAAGAATTTCAAATGGTCTATTTACTTCTATCTTTCAATATGTGTTTCACTGGACCATTGTTCTGGCTGTATTATTGACTTCATAATTCCTAAACTAAGAGCTACAGGAAACATTATAAATATTTTAGATACTTTTAGTAAACCAAACCAAGAATCTTTTCTGAGTTTCCATTCACAAATCTTTTGATCTGTGCTTACCAGAAAAATGTACATGTTGTCTTGCTGCAGGGAAATACCTTCCTTTTTTGCAGCTGTCAGCAGTGTGGTGGAAAACTGTTCTTCAACACTTCTCATGCTGACACTTGGTCTTTTGAGGAGTTTACAATAGGAACACAGTACAGAACTTTGAACTGTTGGTTTTAGGAAGCAAGAATGACACTGCTACTTTTTTTTTTCCCCAGGCTATTGCATCTGCTTCATTATGCACAATAAAATACATTAAATTTCAGAAAATCTTTGCTTTTCAAATGCTAAGAATTGTCCTGTTGAATGGGATTTTAAATGAACCCCACCTACATTTCTTAATAGTCTCTAAAATGCTACGTATGGTTTGAAAAAACACTTATACCAATTAACACTTGTGAAACTTGTATCAAAATAAATTTGAAAAAGCCATTTTAATTTCTGGGGACATACTTTAAAAGTATCCTGTTTAAAGCCTTGCATTCCTGAACTCAGGAATCCGTGTCTGCATTCCTGGTGGCAGGTATGCTGAATGATGCTGCTTCATGACTTCATGACAGGTATGGGTTTATTTGGTACTTTTGGTTAAACTTTGTGTATTTTCTTTGTGTATTTACTTACTGGTTTAACTTTGTGTATTTTCCTGTGCCCCTCCATGCAGCAGGAGTGTGTGCACAGTCATTTCACACCTGAAGGAAGGAGAAGTGATTTCTGAGCCACAGAAAGCTCATCACTCACAGCAACACTGGTACCATCTTTCTCTTGGTTTCCCAGCTCCATCCCCTCCTGGCTGAGGAGGAGTTTGCTAAAACACACACAGAGCTGGGGCTCCTTGCCAAGCCTGAGCCTCCTCAAACTCTTCTCCGTTTGTATACAATAATCCTTCCCAGTATGGTCCTCTATATTCAGACATCCAAGATAATATTATTGAAGACACCTAAGTTGTTGTCAGCTTTCATTGGAATGGACCTACAAGTTCAGAAATAATTAATGCAAGGAGAAAGAGGGATGGACAAGCAGCATTTCCCCTCCAGAAATATGTCCTATGCTACATTAAATTGAATTTCCCTGCATGTGTTGTCATTCTGTTTTTAACTGACACAGGCACCTTTTAATGCTGGTGACAGAAGATTTTAATATCAGTGACTGTTTGGAATTTGGACAGTTGCCCAGGAAATGGGACTGTACTGTGTCACCATGCACACCAGTTACTCATTTTAGAACAGCACCCTCCTAACCAAAGGACACACAGCATAATGAAGAAAAATCACCCCAGTCACTGTTATTTCAGAAGCACTAGTAAATGAAATGAGCTTGCAGTTAATTCTTGCACCATTAACCTCTGATCCTGAACGAGCTCTGTGATCTTGAGCACATTAATGGCTTGAAGTAGGGACATGACAGCTCTGGGCTGAGCCCCCTTTTGCTCAGCCTAAGGATGCCATAACCAACCAGGTCTCCATTTTCTTTGCAAAACTGAGCAGAAGGTGTTCCAAACTACCCTGCTGCAGTTTGGGCATGGCTGCCAGCAGACGTGGGAGAGGTGCCCCGTGTGCTGGAGGGAAGACCTGGAAATCTCTGGGCCACGAGCTCCTGGGATCAAGGGATCCTTCAGGACCCACACACTTTCCCAAAACTCACCTAAACATCACCCAACACAACAATGGGCAGGAAGGCTGCTTGATGTCAGCTGGCAGGATGAAGCATTTTTGGAAGATTTGGGAAAAACACTAATGAGAATTTCTAATTTTCACAAATAGATGCCTTTTTTAATAGAAGAGTATCTAAATTTTATTTACAAACTGAGTAGAATTATCCATTGCAAGTGTCCTATTCCAACTTATTTTTAAGTGAAAATTAAAAAAAAAATCCCAACAATCTCTTCCAGCTTTGTAAAAAGCTGAAGTAAAAAACTTCACCATATATTTAAACTTATTTTTTTCTCTTGTTCTAGCAAATGTTAGAAAATATTAATGAAAGGGCACACACAGGATATGGCATGAAAAGGCCCTGAAGTCTGATTTCTCTACTTCTCCAGAGATATGTTATTTGTTCTACTGTCCTTTGTTTCCACTGAGAACAAATGTTTAAAATACTGAACAAAAAGAATTCCTTCATTTTCACAAAACATTTTTTTCTAGTTTTGATTTATGTGTAAACAGTAGTATTCTCCCATGAATGTAATTCCTTCCAGCCATTTCAAATACATGATGACTATTTTGTTAACTCCAAGTGTCAAAGGGAACATGTCCTGCTTATTGCAACAAAGTGATGGGAAAACTTCTAGCAAATGACAGCCCTAGCTCCTGCATAATTAACACTTCCAATAAACTGCATCCTAAGCTTCTTGCTTCAAAATTGCCATTATATGTGAATGATACTGTCAGAAGTTCATATGCACTTGGAGTAATAGTGAGGTGAAAGTGCATTTTCAAGTCAGTGCCAATCCTAAATTTAGGGTTTGTAAGAATAATTTTTTTACAAAAGCCAAAGGGAAAAGAAATATTTTTATAAAATGCATACAAATTAAACAGATACTAGTTAAATATTCTGACAGGTTTTTCAAAGCTCTGGATTTTAATGTACTAATTCAAGAGAAAAGAGTTAGGAAAAGAAAGACTAAAATAAAAGTTTATTTATATTTCTGCTTAGGAGTAAAAAAGAATAGTTAGAACTACTACAAAATATTGGATTTGTAAAGTGTAATTTATATCATTAACAATTGTATTTATTGCAGAGAATAGGCAAGGTTTGTCTTTAAATTTATAGATTCCCTTAACAATAGTTTTAAGTATGTACACGTAAATATATTCCTTTTTGGCTTGTGGTAAAAATAATGATAGCATTTGCACCCAAATATATAAAACCAGAAATGCTATTCACTTGACAAACTGCACTGTATTGCTATCTATTATTCTCACAGAGAGCATAAGGGTATATAGAGAGGGTCTGAAATGCAATCAGAAGAGGTATTGTAAAGCATATTTTTGACACCATCTAGCCCAGCCTACACTTAAATGAGAGATTGGTGCCTCTTATGAATTAAACATAATTCTTGATTTATGTTCTGTTACCCTTGTATCAAAACCCATAGTTCCAGAGCAATGTCACTGTGAATTCATTTAATGATATTGATGATACACCTAATGCAGAGAATACAAAGTAACAAGCAGTGCAGAGTATGGCTTTATAAATCACTCCTACAGAGCATTAGGCAATAAATAACAAGCCATTAATTCACTCTAAATTATGCTAAAACATGAAAACTACTTGTGCAGCAAATTATAAATACCTGCCATTTCTAATAAAAATGTGAAACTTCTGACCAAGAAATTTTATCAAATCACTACATACATATCAGACTTCAAATTGAGTGGGTTTGGATTAGACCTCCTTTCTTTAAAACAAGACACAGATTGCAAAAACAACGCAGCAGTTAAGTCACCCTCGAGGCACTTCAAGAACCCAATGTCTCAAACCACTTCCAGCACTGGCATTTCACCTGTGTGATTCTCAAGCTCCTGACTGCACAGACAACTCTCCCAACAAATCCTAGTGCTGCTGCAGCTCTTCAGCTGAATATGAAGCCCCAGGACCTGGGGGTCCTTGCACTGTGAGTTATCAGCACCATATCACATGGGAAGCTCTCATGTCCTGTGTGTACACCAATACTCACACTACCCACACAACACCATCCTGTGCATGGGACTTAAAACAGCATAATCTGGTCTAACTGAGATTAGGAAACATTTTCCTTGAGAAAATTGAAATTGGAGGGCTATGAATTATTAATTTACACATCATCTGATGCTGATGACTGTTAAGAGTTGTTATGGTTGAGAGTCTTTGGCAGAGAAACCAGATAATTTGTTTCTTAAGGTCTACTTTGTAGTATTTGAGGAAATTTTATTTCAAGTGTTGATTTTTCTGCAATTACTCAGCATGAGCTGAGTATCTTTTTGTTTGTGTCTAAGAAATGTTAAAGCAACCTCCAATTATATTTACTGGTTAAAAGCTTTTGAATCCTTTAGAGGCCCAAATTCCTATGGTCTACAATTCATGAGGTAACAACTGTAGAGCTGGATTATGACCCTCTTGTCATGAGCAATGCCAAGAATGTAACAACCATAAAAGCAGTAGTTTGATTCCCTGGGAATCATCTCTCTCCCTCCCTGTTGAATCTGCTAAGGGTACAAGGGGCAAAATGAGAAAAAAGTAATTGTGCTAAAAAGAGTTAGACTGTAAACCTAAGAAATCTGGTTAATGGATCATGCACTCACCATGCTGACTGAAGCCCAAATCTTTCAGCACACTCAGCCTGGCTAGTCAAAAAGCAGGGGAAAAAAAGCAGGCTGACAATTTGTATGCTACTGAATTTTGGGTGGCTGTTTTATTCCTCCATTAATCTATTAAGGGCAAATTCTCCTATTAAAAATGACAGTGAGAAAGCTGAAGGCTGAGGCTGAGTGCAAGAGATGGATACTGTCCCCATTTCATATAAATGAAGATAAAACCTCTTCATGATCCCTTTTTACCTTAGTTACCCAGCAGTGTTTAAGTAAAAGAAATAAAACTGCTTGAAGTATTATGACAATGTCAAGCCTCAGTTTGGGTTTCTCCAAACTGTTTTGGGTCTTTTATCTCTGCTCCTCTCCCCTGTAAACAGTAATCCTCAGTATTGAGTCACCTCCTAACCTGACATTTTGATAGTGGAAATTTGAGGATTGGCACAGGCATGCCACTAAAACTAAACAAAACAGCTCTGTATGAATAAAAAAATTGTCACTCAAGGGATTTTACTCTTCCCAAATTTCTGTAGGCAAGGTGCTGACTTTCTGTACCAAGTCTTCCCAGGCTTGACTTAACCTGCTCCCCTATGAGCTTTGCTGTCTCACCAAAAGCTCACTGCTCTTTTCCATTTCCCAGACTGCATTTTTGTGTCCCCACCCATTTCTGTATTTCCCAAAATAATATGCCAATGAGAAACACAGTAAACAGTTCTTTCTAACTATCTCATCTGGAATTATATCTTCCATTTTAACTTTTCCTTTGAAAAGAAACCACTGAGTCTAACATTGCTTTAACGACATTTTTAGAATACAAATGTAATTATACTCTGCATATGTGAACCTCAATGCTAAAATTTAGCTTCATCTATCCATAACTGTGCATCAGTTGCTGGGAGACCAAAGATTATGCTACTTGCTGTCTTTCTCTTGCTTTGTATTTCAGCAGCCTCCAACATCCCTTTGCATACTAACAGCTGCATAGTACTTTTGCTCTTTAAATTGTTTCAGTGGTTGCGTGAGCAGATTGAGGTCAGTATAATGCCCTCGAAATTCCAAGTGGCAAACCACTTGTGTTATGGACATAAAATCTGAGATGCCCATAGCCCAGACTTTTCTGCATAAAAATATACTGATTCTGACCCAGTTATCCAGCTTTGGCCCAGGTTTAAAAAACCTATTAAAAAAAAAAAAATGTTCCAAAGAAGCACATTAGGAGAAACTCATATATTGCAACCATTAGACACAGGCTGGCAGAAACTCATATATTGCAAACACTAAACACAGGCAAAGCACCAGGATACCAGTCCTGAGAGATCAGGCTCAACTGCAAAATTCATCAAAATAAAGTTCCAAAGTATAAATACAGACTATCTATATGGACAATGACAGCCCAAGCCATTACTGGTCTTCTAGCTACCATCTCAGCTGTATTTTCCAATTCTCACAAAATCCTGAAATTAGATACTGCCAGAAGTAAAAGTTACACTTATGTTTTGCCTTAGTAATAACAAAGCAACTAGCAATAACAGCAATAACTCTGTAGCTGAAGACAGCTATTCTTATTTTGATATTATTTTGCTAGAATTACTGCTGATTTAACTTTGCCCATGCAGACTCTCTGAATCCATAACAGCAGACAGCTTTCTGGGGGTGCATTGTCTGGGTGTGCTGCCCAGCCCTGGCTGGAAGTGCTCTGGTCTTTGGCAAGTGCTCACTGACAGTGAATCTGCAGGAATGCACAGACATGAAAGGTATTATTACATTGCTATTTGTTATGCTAATTTTGTTAAGGGCCTGTCGGAATTTCATTAGAAACCATATTTTCAAGGAGCTCATAAATCAACCATGAAATGTATTCAGTGCTCACACTTTCACAGACTGAATGAGATCCAATGACTTGATTTTGCCAATTTAAAGGAAAAAAAAATAAAGAGGGTTTATTAAAATTCTATTTATTAATTTTTCAAACAGAACTTGCAAATTTAAAGACACTATTAAAGCACTGCTGAACAGAGCACTGCAAATCTTCCAGCACTTGTGAACACTGAGCTTCACTTACTCTATAATTTTGTTACTGTCTGGAAATCTAATTAAACTCATGAAAACTTAATAAACTTGGCTAATATCTCCATTTTGGCTAAGGTTTGTATCCCTCCCTTTCTCTCTGTCACTGGGTGTTCAGTGCTCCTGAACCTTCCAGCTTCACACACAGAGCTCCAGGCAGCTGAGAGCCTCAAGATGTGCTACAGCCTTTGGAGACCCACGGCTCCCAGGACAAAGGGACCATAAACTGCTCTGCCCTGGCTTTGGCACTCCCTTGTAGCTCCAGCTGGGAATTCGCAATCCAAGTCACATTCTGCAACAGAAAATCCCTGCTGCCAAAAGTGAGACAGAAACCCAGCCTTGAAATCCAGCCTGACTACCTGAGAGATAGATCAGCATCCAGAGAGGTGAGTTGCTGATCCAAGTTAATTACCATTACCAAATAAACTACTGCAACATGGCTGCCCTTACTGACCACTGTAATAGGCATCCAATAGTCATCCATATCACATTGCACATCATCAGCCAACCTCTTGAAGCACTTGCTTATGATTTTTTAAATTTGTTTTTTATTTCCTCTCCTAATCCACAGTTCAGAGCTCTGAACAGAGTCACAACCAGCAAACACATCTATTAGTTAGATCCTGGTGGGTTAAGAGTCAATGACAGAAATATCCTTACAAATACAAGTAAACATTCCTGACATATCCTAAACACTAACAAGAGGGAGATCTATTTCATTTTTATTTCATTCAGCCAACATGTAGTAAAAATTTTTAACTGCAAATTGTCCTCCTGTGAGATCCTTTGTTTTTGTATCAAAGCAAAGCATTAAAAGATCAATCCTTAAAAGCTTAACAACTAAAAAGGCCAAGTGCAATCCACATACACTGAAACTAATTACTTTTATGACAATCTACTTAACCACTGCATCAGTCTGGCAGCCTAATACATGAATTCCCAGAGTCTTAGTGTCTACAGGTTGTGCCATATGGCAATGCAAAGTTAGATTTAGATATGATTTCAGTCTGTCACAATGGTTGTCTTCAAAGGCACAAACAAGTGTACATTTCTTCATTATTAATACTAATAATGAAGAAATAAATAATTTTTAGAAATTTAAAATTAAATAATTTTCACTTTTTTGAAGTGTGACTCATGTAGACCATAGAGCTCTGCCAGGATTATGAAATTTTTCACTATTGATGGGCATGTTGCTGCCACAGGAGACCTAAGAGTGGACCTCATAAGAAGGAGAAAACACTTGACATGGATGTTCTGTGCAATATTGGAGAGGGGTTGGAAAAACAAAAAAAAAAAGATGAACTGTTATGTTAGAGGAAATGTCAACAAGGAGAAATATTTGTGAGACCACATTTCATATTCCCTAATAAAAGACACTGAAATCCTTGCAGAGACTAGATGAAATATGATGTATTCTTGGTGTACTTCAGAACAAAGACAGTGTCCTCATGGATTCTAGATCTGTTTGCTCTCCCCCCATGAGAAGCAAAGCTGACATTCCTCATCAATCAGCATGGACAATGGCTCACAGTGATAAACTAGTGGTTTCCAATCAAGAGGTGCCTCATGTGGCTTTGAAAGAGAGAGGAGGATTGGAGCACCGTGTGTGCCCCTTCGCATGGAATCCAAGATGCAGATCTCTAATGGTGGAAGAGTCAGAAGCCACCACAGTGCAGTTGTTGCCTCCAACCCAGATGGGCAGAGACCTGCCAGCAGCTACAGTCACAGCCAGGCTAAACAGGAGAGAGACATGAGCTACAGACATCAAGTGACAGTAGAAGGAACAAGTAAAACAAAGAGTTGTCTTTTTCAACCCTTTACTTGCCCGACTCTGGGACTCTTGATGCTGAGAACAATCAGAAAAACCAATTCTCTAAGAAGTTAAAAGCTCCACAGAGTAAGAAACCCAGTGCTCAAAGCTGCTGGGAGACTCACCATTCTTAAGAAATTACATTTCATCATGTTAAGTAACAGCAGAGCTCCAGCCTTTTGGAATGTTTTTTGAAGCAAAAAGACAACAATTTGCACATAAATAATTAGATGACCTAATTGCCCATACTATTTAAAACACAAAGTTCTGGCTAAGAACACTGGAGACCCACAAAACAGTGCCAGCTCCAAGAGCAAAGGAACAGTAGCTCCAAAGCTGGACACTTCACCCGAAGGAAAGGTCAGCTCTCCCTGGCAAGCAGGAAAATATCCGAACAGATTTCATGGCTTCTGGCAAGGTAAAGCATCACAGCTGAAATGTCTGCCCTTGCAGAAATCACAGTTGAAATTTCACATGACTTTCAGCATAATTCAAGTGCCCCAAGGAGATCTGGTAGTATGGAGGGCACATGAGCCTGGGACAGCAGCTGAGGAAGTCCAGCTCCAGAGACACATGGGTGCCTCACTGGAAGTTTCCCAGGCACAGGGATCCAGGCGCATGTAGTTTTCACAGCTGATGAAGGGAGAGAGGGTCTCTTCCAAAATCCCAGAAGGGACACCAGTAACTGACCAGCTGTGATCCCACGTCTGTGTGTCCTGAATCAAGGAAAAGTGGCCTCAGTCACTTCATTAAGCCATGTATATTCATGACCCTTTTCTCCATCCTGTCAGCAATAAACCAAAAGGCAAAGCATTGAGCCTGGAAACAGCTGATATTGACTCAGTTCCCACCTTGGTCCAGGGCTGGTCCAAGGATCTCATCTCACAGAACAGGGCTTTCCCCATTTATGTACGAGCTACAACCTTCCGTTTAATCCTGGCACTGCATAGCTTCTTACAGCCAGAGGAAGTCAGAAAATAACCCCTCAATAACTACAGCCTAGAAAATAGAAAAGGGATCTAATATTTAATCCTTAATCCTTCCATGGGCCAGAGGCCATGTGTCTCGGTGTCCTACCATATTGCACACAGCAGAGAGCTGAGCTCCCTCTCCTCCTAACCCAGAATGGCTCCAGGCAAAGCCACCTACAATATTTCAGCTTTTTCCATCCACTTCCCAAAGCTTACATCATGAGCATACCTACAGCCCAGAGAGAACAGGTGCCAGCACTTCCAAACACAAATTCAACCCTGCAGATGAGGGTCAGGTGTCTCTGAGCCACAGTCACCAGCAAGTCATGCTGTGACTGGGTTTATAAACTTAACCTATACAGCAGCGGAGACCAAGCTTGGAGCAAGCATTCTGCAAGCACCTGAAATGGTGTTGGAAGACATGAAGAAGACACTCATGTGATGGCCACTACCTGACAAGCTCCTCCTGGATGCTGCAGGGGTAGCTGTTTTCATTTGCTGTGCTATGAAATCCCCATACTACCTTCCCCCAGACCAGAGAAGTACTGACCATTTACCATTCTTTTCAGACTTGGTTCTGCTTCACTGAAGACATATTTACTATAAAATTAGCAAACTGCAAAATCCCTAATGTCAGTTGGTATTATTTATAAAGGACTACCGTTGCTTTCACTCTAATGTTTTATGAGAATAAGCCTTTCTAATAATTGTACAAAATCAAGAGGAAGATATGGCCCTCTGTTTTAAATAAACTTCAAATAGTTTTTTGGCATATTTGGTTTGTTGTTATTGTCGTTTTGTTTTTAAAGTTCAGTATCTTCTAGAGATGTCATTTTCCCTTTTAATTTTGGCAATTTTTCAAATTCTAAGGATGTTTCCCAGTACTTCACATGCTGTCACAGCATCTTCAAGCCATCTTTACAGCTCTTCCATGGTATTTTGTGTAAAGAAAAACTTTCAGCTCATCATTGCAGCAGCTGCTAATGAAGATTTCTAGGCGTTCTTCTAATTGATGAGGAGAGAATGACAAATATTTTAAGTATCCATTAAGCTGTGCTAAATCAATGGTGATTTACCCAGAATTTCTATAGGAGCATACAGCACATCCACTTTAATATCAAGTGAGTTAATTGTGATCAATGATACTACAGCAGAAGGCAAACGAATTCTTAATGACAAGAAACTTCGCGTGCAATAAAAATAGAAGCTAACAAGAAACCTCCTTGCTGCATTTTTCACATTGCATCATTAGTAACTACTGTACTGAAAAAATGGAAAGGAAAACATGAACATTTTTAAAGACTTCTACAGATCAATCAGTTTTGCAAAACATAATAGGATAAGGAAAAAAATGGTAAGCTTTTCTATCATTCTTTTTTTACATACATATATTTTGGAAATTTATTTTAACAGGTATTAGATTAATTGAAAAGTTATCATCACAATTCAGGGTTATTTTTTTTAGCCACTGAATACAAGACTGGAGTCTCTATGGGTGTCCTTGTCTCACTTTTACAACCGCTTTTGTTTGACTTGTAGGTTTTAATGTGCATCATAACACCTCTCATCCAGCAGTAAGAAATTCTCTGGGGAACACTTGCAGAAAATAGGACATTGAGTCCATAATTAAAGTAATCTCTTCCCAGGCAGATGCTTCAGTTGGCTCTGTTATCACATATTACAAAAGGCATCTTGAGGCCTATAAAATGTGTGGCAAATAGCTTTGGAGATGAGAAACAGCAATTTTTCATCTAATTTTGATCCATAGACATGTAAGTACTGTATTGCCACTTTCTGGTACGAAGCCAAATAACTATTGTGGTTGTTGAAATAAGCTTGGCAGTAACCAAAATTAAAGAGTACTCCAGCTTTCATCATCAGTCAGGAAAGCCTTTTTCTAGCCATCTTTGCACTTAGCAAATAAGCATGCCATCTCAAATATGTGAGTTAATGCCTACATCTGGATTTAGAAGAAAGGCTTTATGCAGCTTAACTTACCATGCATCCTCTCTCTCTCTATTTGTGTGTTAAAGCCATCGTTCAAATTATGGCCCTGACATCTTCACTGCATTGCCAAAGTGTCTGTGATACTGATTGGGGGTGTTCCTACTATTTATTTTATTATTTGTATTTAGGATGTTTAGGACACTGCTCTTTAAATGTGTAAGTAGGTTCTGCAAAGTAATTTGTTCATAACTGTTATAATCCTTTGCATAAATACTGACAGGAGCTGGCTGAATTTGAGGAGCATGTTTTTGCTTCCTGACTGCATCAATGTGTTCAGTGTGGGCAAAATTTGAACTCAGACTACTGAGGTACTGAAAATAAAGACAGAATTACTTTCTTCCATTATTATTTTATTCAAAATCATTGTTTTAAACTCTTCCCTATTTGGGTGGGAAATGACAGAGATTGCTGGAGAGCTTCTTATTCTTTAAGACTTCAAAAATGCATTTTTCACACAAAATGGCTCAAGCAAATGTACATTACTACTTGAGCTAAACAGCTTATGTTGATCTAAGAGGGATATTTGGAAGGTTATAAGAGAAAATGTATTTGTTGCATTTCCAGTAAGAACTAAAAATATTCAAGCCACTCCAAAACAATAAGGAAAACAACACCATCAACCTTAAAACATAATGTTACAGTGCCATTGTACCAGTAAAATATGTATTGAAAACAGCCATTAATCACCAACAAGAGCCACAAAACAGTATGTGAAATACTTAAATAATATGCTTTGAAATAAAAATGTATTATTTGAATTGGTGTTGCACCTTCAAGTCTTGTTTTAGGTGATAACTCTGCTGTACAACAGAGTTCATTCTGTCAGATAATTTGAGATCATGGTCATTCTGAATACTCAAAATCAAGTTTTCCCAGCAGGAGGGCAGCAAAAGCTGATCAAATGTTTTTGTTGTCTTCAAGTTTAGGCATGCTTTCTTTCTTGGTTTTAAACTTTTGCTAGAATTCACCATGAGGAGAACATTCTTGTACAGACAAGGGGAAAATTTCTTCCTTGCTGAATATTACTGTGTGTCTACATAATATTTTGTAGATCACTCTGTTAAAGATCCTACAAACAAACAAGGTGAGAAAAGTAAGGTAATTTGTGTGAACTAAGAATATGGTCAGAACATCCTTATATGTCCTTACCTGTGTACACAAATTAAGCAAAATAATAAAAAAAAATGACGTGAAGGCATGAATTTTAAAAAAATTGTAAAGTGTTGCCTGTGCCTTTGATCACAGCATGAACACACCTGATTGCTCTGCTGGACCAAGGGCAGTGCTCAGCACCCTGCAGGATCAAGTTCTTCACCAAGTCATTTGGCAACAGTCCCTTCAAGAAGTCAAGGACTCCCCAAAAACAAGACAATACTTATTCATGCACTGGACATATTATCTGCTTCAGAGATGGCATTGAAAGGATCAGGCTGCAACAGCCCACCAGGAGACATTCCAGAGTTACCAGGGACTCATGCAGACATGGTATTTAGTTGTACAGGCTTGTCTGCAGGACTGAAATTTATCTTCCTAAAACATCTTTTACAGTTATCCTCTGCCTTTGCCTGCACTCATGTTGTATGCACTCTACCTACCTGTAGACAATAGTTCCAGGTATGGTTACTGTTCACTCTTTCTATAGCTAACATTCTCAAAAGAACTCTCCAAAACTGGCTAGTGGCAATTTCATTCAGCATATTTCTTCTAGGATGTCATTTTGAAAAGTTTGCTATTGATCAATTATTACTAGGCAAAAGATATTTCATTCAACTGCTGTGATACAGAGGAAAGTCTCTTAGTGGAAACAAAGTGTTGGGAGTGCGTGTAATATGTTCTGTACTCCAGTCATGTTTTCAAAATTAAGCCATTTTGAGAAAAGGGGAAGATGAAGCAAAGCTTTGAATGAAACAAAGGTTTATGCTGTTGATGAACTAAAATACATTCTGAAAAATCACCCTGAGATTCAATTTCAGAGATATTTTTATCAAAATTCAAGAGAGAATCCTAAACACAATTACTCATAACTGATTCACAGATTGTGAATTGATGGCCTGGTGCTTAAAAATAATGTGAATATTATGAAGAAAAGGAAGAAAGTAAAATCTAATCTCTGCTTCAAGAATTGCTAAATGAACATTTGTAAGAAGGGAAGCAATTCTCACCATGACCATTTTATTATTTAGATAATACTTGTAGAAAATTACTAAATTTCATTTTATTTCATGCAGGAGGTGCCAGAGTCCTATATGAAGCCACAACAAATCTTAACAGAGAAGCCAAAGGCTATACTGAGCTTCCTTCTGCTATTATACATTACAAATATGTGAGATAATAAATTTGCATCACACAAAGAAATTATCCTAATACAGCATAACATTGCAGGTTCTACTCTGGCATTACACAACATTGTCAGAAGTAGCATTTTATGCTTCTTGCACATCTTTGGATTTAAGCTCAACTAACACCAATAGAATTTCATGTGCTTTTACTTTAAATACATGCTCACATAACCATTTTTTTTGGCTTTGCTGATTCTGCTTTTCTTATACCTACAACACAGTGTGAGGAGTCTAAAATCACAAATGACCAGTTGTCTGCACACATGAAGGAATGCTTAAAAAAAGAGTAGTCCTCTCATTAAAGGGGGCTTTTAGCAGGAATATCAGTCATCTGAGATAATATTACACAACAGATTTGACCTACAAGGAAAAAGGAAAAAAATTGCAAGATTTTATGAACTTTACACAGTTGCCACTTTTATTCATACCCTTCAGCAAATTTCAATTGTTGAGCAGGCCACTCATTGAAAAATTCTTGACACAGACAAAGTTGCTTACTGTTGAGGGTGGTGGGGATGAAAAACTAATTTTCATTACTTGGTACAGGATGCTTATGTTTAGGCAGCTGAGTCTGGGTGGGATTCCAATTCACACTTAAAAAATCTTAAAATACATGCCTATGTAAAGGTCCACAAGCAAGATATGTACCTAGAGATCCATTTTTGTCAGTGGAGATCTAGATCTTAATTCTGCTGCCTAGAGAAATAATTTGAAACATCCTCAGGAAGCAAGCAGAGACCTTGTATTCCAGCAGGTACCTCTCCCTAGATGTAGAGCTGAATGTCAGGCCTGGATGTCTATGGAACCAGATTGCAAACCCATTAACCCTCAGGGGAATTACAGGCACACAGCTCACATAAACCCCTCCCTGGAGACAGGCACATATCCCATACCCAGTTGAAACAACTGAAAACCCCTTTTCAGGAGTGGACAATTTGGTGCAACCAGCTTTCATCCTCTCTGTATTTCATGGTTTTCTTGCTTTGCTCTGAACACTTTTGAGTACTCACCTACACAGTACCCTTTGTGTTACTATCTTCTGCTAAAAAAAGTTCCTGAAAACACCCACGATTTCTCATTAGTCACCTCAGTCTGCTTCACACAAAATAGACAAAACTAAGTCAGTACCAACAGACAAGTTAAATCTAATTCCGCATCGTCGGATGAGTCTTTGCTGTTTGGGGTCGTAGAGGAGCCACAATGATTCCATGCACAGAGTTTGCATTTGGCTGGAAATTAACAAACACAGAAGATGGAGGTAATCTGGGCACCACATCAAAATGGGACATGAGAGCAGAGCCAAGATAGGAATCAAATATTGGCTTGTGATTTTCCAAATATTACACATAATGTTGATTGACGGCACAACAATGCCTCTACCCAGGGAAGTGGAAAACCAAGCAAGGGAGTAATTTTTCTTCATAGTTCCACTAGACTGACACACCAGCAAGGAACAATTACTGATGATTTTTTTTTTTCTACAAAGGATAAGTTATAAGCAATATGGAAAAATAAAAATAACTGCAACACTGGTCTAAATGTTGGAACTACTCTGACTGTAAGCAATGACTGTCTCTTATTTGATGCTGCCCATACAATCCCTGACTCAGAGTCCACACCAATATCACAATGAGTGCTATGAAATATCCTTCTTCACCCTTTTGTTGCAGTAAAGAGTAGGAAGAGAAATGCAGCACTTACTGAAGCAGGGAGCTTCTTCGTTACAAAATCCCAAAGTCAAGGCTATCTGTACATTAAGGTTTTCATATGTGTTATGGCACAATCCTCAACTGAATGCAGAGATTTCAAATATAGCAGCAACTAGAATGCTGTGAACAACAGTGTATTTCAGTGTACAATTCTGTGGCATCATAAGAATGTGAGGGAGAAAAACATACACGACCATATAATTGAGAGTTGATTATACATAAATACAAGGGACTTAAGAGACCTCACTTCTGATAGATGCTGGTTTCTGTTTATTTTATGTTATTATTTGTGTGTTTTATCATTGTGTACAAACATAATTGGGTACTTAATCTTTAAGATTATCCCTTGTACTTCTTTAAAACAACTGCAAAAAACCACAGTAAACAGTGTCTTAAATGGCAGTTTAGCTAAGTGGTTTACCAGGGGAATGTGGTTCCTTCAGATAATATAGATCTTTCCCACCCTGGCTAGAGAGCTAATATAGTAAAGCATGTAATCTTCTTGGCTGTTTATTCAATATTTCTATAATTATTATCACAGGTTTTCTATAAACGCTTTAAATAGGTAACCAAGTCTCTCAATCACAGGCTTTATGCTCTGCAATGTTTGTACAGCATGGTATTTTGAGTTCATAACTAACACCATTGGCAGCTCCTGAAACAGGCTTAAGCACATGGCATGAAAAGACCAGTTCTGGAACAGGGTGCTTCAAACTTCCCAGAAAGGAGTTGTAACTTTAAGTGATCATGGGAAGAGGCATATTCTCAGTGAAAAACACATCTCCTTTCTTGAAAATTTCTTCCAGAAGTTCCCAGACTTTTTCCAGGAGCTATGCTGAGAATCAGTTTCTTCTGCCTCAGCCACCACTGCTCTCTTACCTCTTGTCCTCACAGAGAGGGACCACCACAGCTATTCCCATTCCTATTGAGCCATTTGCACCATAGGCTGTGCTAATTAAGTGTCACAAAATATCTGATTGGGCCTTTTAGCACTTACAAGCTTATTAGACTCTGCCTACAGACTCAGGCGGATATCTTCACAGCAGTTCAGTCTTCCATTAATAGAAGTTATATTGGATATACAGAAACAATCATAATTATTAAACACCTGTTCAGGGACTAACACAAATGGTTACATGAGAAAAACACTTATTTTTCTAGGCACATTCTACAGCATGCAATTCATTCTAATACAAAATCTGGAACTTCTGCAATAAACCCTGCTGGTGGTCAAAACAAAATATGCCTCTGCTATTTAGGTCAGCTTTATCACTTTTGCAAACTAGTAAGTTAAGCCATCTATAAAACAACAGGCTTAACATCCTAAGATGCAGTAACATTATTATCCCTGCTGTCAGGCTGAGCTTTAACTAGGTTAGTGTGAGCTTAGAGCAGAAATTACAAATCAGCAAACCTAGCTGAAGGATTATGAAGATAATATTTTACAAATTTGCACACAATCAGAGAAATTACTTGTTAGCATAAAGGAGGACCTACTATGGTGGCAAAGAGCATTTACAGATCCTGGCAATTTGCTTGGGAGGCCCTGGACTCAATACCTGTTTAACACAGTCCTAGGTTATTGCTAAGAAAATTATTCTGTGATAAATGATGCATTTTAGCTTTCATTTCCTCAACTCAGCTGGCAGTATCTATGTTGAAAACACACTAAAGGATCACACTAAGATGTACTACAGGAACACCAACAGCACTCAGTGTTTGTCTTAGAACTGTATTTCATAGAAAGGTACTTTTAACATTCATTTAGTTAAAATGAAAAAAAAAAAACCTAACCGGGTAAAATAAATTTGCACACAACTAGTGTGAAAAAATGGCTATTGCCTCATTTTGCACAGAAACAGGTTGGATCCAGCCACCTTCCCCCGTGGAGCACAGGGGTCTACACCACCCCTTTTCCTGGTGAAACTGGGGAGAAGGTTTGTTGAGTGAAACACTGAGCCAAGGAAAGATGCAAATCTCCATCAGGTAACATTACATTTAGCAGTGGCACAGCGCTGTGTGCAATGGAAATAACTGGACTACATCAAACTGCAGAAATCAGGAGTATTCCTGTGGGGTTGGAAAGAAACTGACTGCTGTGCTAGCAAGCTGGTGTAAATCCCAATTTGCTGTGCCCCTGCATCTCACATACACAGAAATAAACCCATCTTCCTGGCAGGGCTGTGCCCCACATCCCTCCCCAGAGCATTCCTTCCTGCAGCACAGCAATACCCTGGTGTGTCCCTCACTGGCTGCTTCAGTAACCTCAGTGTGGCCAGGAGCCATCCTCCTGCACCATGACTGGGAAATGCAAGGGCTGGGAACTGACACACTGACAGCAGGAATATTTCTGGCAGTTTCTAAACAAATCATGTTGTAGCAGGCCAGACTGTTGTTGCACATGTCCAAATTTACAGGTGTAAATGGTCTGCCAGGCTACTGATTTTCATGAAATTTAGTATCTTAATATCTCAACCCCTTCATCGTGTTTGTTTGCTTACCAATGGATACAAGAGCTGCAAGGAAGAACAGGGTGACAGCATCACTGCACAAATCTCGTGTCTTAGGGCTCCTGTCTTTCAGGACTGAGCTCTAGAAGAGCACACCAAAGAGCACAGATGAAGTGAAAGGGAATTTTGCCCATGATGGCTACAGGGTTTTGACTTTGTGTCACATCCACAGAATTCCACTGCTTCAGTGGAAGCCAGAACAGGTCAATAGTGTGTGCAGTTAATAAAAGCTCTCTGTGCATCTACAGCAAAAGCTGCCTGGCCTGTGAGAGATTTGCCTGCTGACCTTTGTTCAGTTCCTCCTGAGAATTGTCCAGGGAGAGGAATCAACACTCAAAAATTGCACGTCAAAGCCAATGCTAATTAATAACCTTATTATCCATCCCCAGAGAGGTCAAAGACTAATGAGCTGAACTGAATCACAGACAAATTGGCAACAAACAGTATAGGAAGTTGTTACCCATACTGAACTATAGCCAGAGCCTATAAATGCACATATCTTTTTTAAACACTTCCAATTTATACTAAGTTAAAGAAAAATTAATTAAATTATATAATATATGTAATCTATATTAAATTTAACCTTTATATAACATCGAAAGTGTTAAGAAAACTTATTTGCTATAAAGGCCCAAAAGGAGACAAATAAGATAGAATCTTCTGTAACCTTTGTATTCAGGGAATTGGGTAAGGTAGGCAGACTAACACTGCACCACAAAAATAGATTTGTTTACTGCAACTTGTGATATAGTAAGCAGGAGGAACACCAGCTGAGGCAAGAAAGTGTGGGCAGCTAAAGAAAAATTGAGGAGGAGGATTAGAGGTAAAACATATTTCCCCTCTTTTCATTTCCTTCAACTGATGATCATGTTTACCCAGTATTCCTGCAGACAAGTGTGATCCTGGAGTAAACACCAACTTCAGAGAAGCTGAGCCTTTCCACTCTGCTCTGAATTTGTTCTGTGGGAAAGCTAACTGATATAACTGCATCATTTTGCTCATCCTAAAAGACAAAACAGTATCACCCATGCAGTATCTTATAGCTCATGTGAGACATTCTGAAAAGCCACCAAGACTGACCCAGGGACCCTGGGAGCAGCTGTGGGGCTGGGCTCCCCACTGCAGGATCAGACCTCTCAGCCCTGTCAGATGTAGGCTTACATCCATGCTGCAAATTACCCAGCCAACAATAAATTCACATTTCTGCTGTGCATGGCTAAGGACTTCCCTAACATAGTGGGAACACCACCTTTGTTCAAGGGGTGCTATGGCAAAGGGATGGATTATGGCTTAAACAGGAAATTACAGGTTTGATTTCCAGAACTGTCAGTGCTGGTCTAACTCTGTTAGCACTGAAGCCAGTGTTGAACTTTTCATGGATTTCAAGATAGACAAGCATTCATTGCCTTAGAAAAATATTCCTTAATGTCATTTAAATGAGAATCAGCATTTGTATTTCTTCAGAGTTATTTGTCAGGTCTTCCTCAATAACGGCAAACATGAACAAAAAACCCAATACAAAACCATGGAAAAAATCACCCACAGGAAAATGAATGACTGGTTAGAAATTGACCTCAAAACTCACAATGGAGGGTCATATTTCATAACAAATACAGTCACAGTCTCTCTGCAAGTTAGGACCAAAAATTCAGCAAATATTTCTTGAATACCAGGAAAACCAAAAAATTCAAGAAAGAAAGGGAGTAAGCAAGAGTGAAACGGAGAAGATGCACAGGCAGCTCAAACAAACTTTAGCTGCTTCAACTTTATCAAAAAAGGAAACCATTTTTAGAAAGAAATTAAAAGTTCTATAAACCCCATAGCTGACATTTCCTCAAGGCATATACAACTGTTGTATATACAATAAATACACTCTCACAATTTAGCTACCAACCATCAAAACTATTATTTCCCAATTTACTGTTATATGTTTAGAAGAAGAGAGAGAGTTAGAAATAAAAATGTCTTGGCATTGTCATCACAGCTAATAAATAATGTATCCTGACAGTATAGGCAAAAAAAGTGCATTATGTAGGTAAGGGGAAATGTCAAAGTCACAGGTAAATCAATCTATGGGCACTGTGCTCACCATCAGCAATTTATGTAGTCAAAAAAGTCAGTCACTCATTTTTATTTTTTACAAAAGTCAAAAAACTTGATTTATGGGGCACTTACCTGCTGCTTCCCAGCATAGATTGAAAGGGAATAATATTCAGAAAGCTTGTTTTGACAACAGGACAGCCACAGAAACATGTCTCTGAAATATTGCAATTATTCACTTATTGAATTTTGGAGCTGTTTGCCTTTTTTTCTTGAAAATGTCAAACTTGAAATATTTTCTACTTTTGACTGCATTCTCAGAGTTTTTTCTCTCTCAAATCTGGTCTATAAAATTCTGGGACAAATAATTAGAAATTACTTGAAGGTGAAAGATAGTAATATATATGCTAATAACTGAAGTTAAGCTATTTTGTTAGAACTTTATTTGGTGCTAAAACATCAAAGGACAACTTATGTCTTTAAAACAAATTACCAAAAAAATCCCTCTTGGTCATTCTTGGTTCATCAGAAGTTCAGAGTGTTTAAAATTAGGAACAGTAAATACTTGAGTATAGCTACTCTCAAAAACTTGCATTTTGTATTGATGCTTACAATATGAATAATATATTTGTGTGATGTTCTAACTCATATTAAATGCAATAGACACAAGACTGTGTCAGTGCAAATGGGCCATATACTTAAAGGATCAATGATATGATTAATCACTAAGAAGAATCCATTTCTTTTAAATGCTAGACTTCCTACATGCTTTGAAAATAAGAAGTCCCAATATGCACAGAAACACTTCAGCCAGGAAGAACTTAATATTCTTACTTCAAATTACAGTCTGCACCTGGCACTGTACTCTGACTCTTTTATTCAGACCCAGGAAGAACTCAATATTCTTACTTCAAATGACAGTCTGCACCTGGCAGTGTACTCTGACTCTTTTATTCAGACAGTGTGAGCAGGCTGGATGGTTCCATTGTCTGCAGAGTGAGTGTCCCCAAGCTCTGAGTGCATACGTACATGAAGTTGACACAGCCCGTCCCTGCAGGTGGAGCAATCCAAACAAAGCTGAGATTGGTGGTGGGGAGATGGCTCACATGGGATGCAACCACGCTGCACATGAACTGGTTTCCAAACTGGTGGTCAGACATAATTCCTAGGAGAAAGAGACAGTGGAAGGAAACAGTAACAAGTGTTAATGGCTCATTGCAAGGTGCTAACAGACCGAGAAATGCATCTGCCACGTGCTTCATCATGGCAACAGGAATGAATGAAACAACCCCAGGGGTGTGCCATCAAGTAATTAGAATTAATACCAGTGAAAATACTGGAGCTGGCCTTTGCCTGAGCTAAGGCTGACTTTGCATTTACTGCAGGGCGCTATATACGTACTGCTATTAGTCTTCATGAGACCAATACCAGAGGAATTATTTGCATTTTTGAAAGAGGAGCTGGATCACAGCTACTGTAAATCAGTTATTCCATTACCTTGTTACACTCATTACAGATCTAAAAGAAAACAACACCTGAAGCAAAACAAAAAGTTCTGTTGTAATAAGAAAAATGAAGCTCTTAGAGAAAGGTATTTTCTATTAATAGGCATCTATTTGGGATAAACAGATGATCTCTGTATTCGCAAACTCTTCTGATCTGAAGTAAAAGCAACAGTTCTACCAGTACATGTTTCTCTGATTTTTCTTTTATTTCTTTTTCATGCGTGCTTCTAATACATGAATGAATGCAAATGTTATCTATTAATCCCTCCCTCTGGAATTCACTGCAGTTCAACATTAGACAAAAGAACTGTATTTTTAATGTAAAAACAATGTCTGACAGCAATCTTTCTCCCCTTGGAGCCCTTTTGTAGTTTCCTACAAAGTAGTGCAAACTTGGTTGTTTGTTTGACACCCTTTGGCTTAAAGGGAGGCAATCTTACCAGAATGGATCACTACACCTTACTCCTACTACATGAAAGAGTAAATGATGAAACTGTACTTTTAAACAGAGTTATCAGAAGAGAATGCCTTGTTCCAAGTTACTTCAAATATTGAACCTTCATTTCAGAAAGCAGTGACACAGGCTGAAACATTGCTAATAGGATCAAAAGGAAAAGGCAATGGGAGCAGGCACTACTGTGCTCAGAAAGGTCACTGTCAGCTGTTTGTCAATTGCATCTCAAAGTTTATAGTGGCTGGTATTTCCCAAATTTGCTTGTTGCAATTCAAACAACAGCAGAGATATAAAAACCCATCTCTTGCGGCAGTGTACACCACAGCAATGCCACAGCTGAGACGGGCACAGTACACAGAGCATCACCATACAATTTCAGAAGGCTTCAATCCATACACAGTAACCCCACTTCAGAAGGCTTCAGGTGTCTGCCCATCCAGAGCAGCATCAGCTCAGAAGGCTGCCCTTCTACCATCACATCAAGCATCTGCCCTTCTTGTTCTTCAGCCCAACCTTTTATCCCCCTCATGTTCATGCCCTGCCCCTGTGTGCCCTCTGCTCCCTGTGGTTGTTGCTCAGTGCCCCTGGGCACCCCATGGCTGATTGCTGGCAGTGCTGCTCACAGCTGTGCCCACTGGGGATGAGGCTCAGCCACAGCCCCATCCCAATTACCACAAACTGTGTACCTGCAATCTCTGAGTCTCAGAATCCTCTATTACTGGCGTTTGGGGAATTCTCTTGTAATGTGAATGCAGCAATTTCTTGTAAGCCCCCACCTTATGCAGAGGTGGAATGAGTTTGAAAGTGAGAGGTTTGCATCAACGAGGGGATAAATCCTTCCTAATGTAAACACACTGCTCCACTGGGTGTCCCCAGGGATTGGATGCCAGAAGCACCTTGCATGGAGTGGGGGCTGTGTCACCAGCAAACATTTCACATTTTATAGACAAAAGGCAATGTCTGAAATCCTGGTCAGGTACTGGTGAGGATGACAGACTATAGCTCAAGGTTATGGATGTTATTTATCCTCAGGGCTATGAAATTCTAAGCCAGCTTCAGCTTTTGGGCGGGGGAAATGAGCAACAGTGAATTTAAGTGATCCATCCCAGGAGTGACAGGAGGCAGCAGATGATGATAGTGATGCCTGTATCTTTTGCAAACAACCACAACCTCCTCATTCAGGGTTTTTCAGGTCCCCACTGAAAATCCACATGAGGTTTTCTGTCATTCACACAGTCACAGCTCAAATCCCCAAATGAAGCTGCAGCTCATTGTGTCAGGGTAGTCACAGAGAAGGCTCAAGCTCCCCTGGATGGAGCCTCTTCTCTGGAGATCAGTAGTAGGGAAATCCAGAGAGATGGTATTTTACTGACTTTTCTTTATTGCAAGAGACTAGATACAGATGAGGTTTGGCCACTTCTTGCCATGCTGTATTGTTTTATTTGCCTTTCTTGCCTAATTGAGAGGGGTGGCAGTCTCAGCTTTAAGGAATCCCACTTGACTGGTGGCCAGGCTCACTGCCCTGCTCTCACTGCTGAAGTCCTGCAGCAGAGCTCTGCTGGGACAGGTGTGTCCAAAAAGATGCCCAGAGAGGTCCCTCACAGAGCAAATGCCATTTGGGCAACTGCTTTGCTTTGCCCAGGATGTCAGGTGGCAACTCTGATTTGTTCCCAAAGCTTGTCCCTCTCTCTCAAGTGTGTGCTAAAGCCAGTGACTTCAGCACTGTGGCTGGGGTCTTGGGGCTGCTGCAGCTCTCATCTCTCCTCATCCCTGGCTGTGCAGTGGGAAACAGGCAGCCTCAGACTATCAGGGTAATTAAATAACAGATGCTGTCAGGGGAGAAGCAGGAGCAGCCCTTCAGTTTGAAGAAATTCCCCTTTCTCCAGAGCCAGCCAAATACAAGGGAGGACAAAGGCTGCCCTAACACATCCCCCAGCCAGGGGACAGTCAGAGCAGCTTGGGAAATGTGACTGCTTCCCTCCTTGGCAGCAATTTGTGAGTTAATGAATTCCCTAGGTTTCAGGCAGTATACTGCAAAAATGTGCCTAATACATCAAACACATACAACATCTGTGGAGAATTTGTTTTTCCTTTAATTTGCAGTTTAGAAAACTATTTTGCAGTTACTATACTAAATTCTAAACAAGGAAAAAAAACCAAGTAATTCAATATTTTTCAGAAAAAAGTCAATGAATAGTACAGCAATCATTCAAATCCCAATTTTATAATTTTATCACCGTTATCTTCATATTTTATTAATAACTGATTGCTATATTATTACAATAAAACAAACCCTCCTCATCTGCTGGACCTTTACTGAGTACATCAACTGCATTTAGGGACTCAGAACCTTTAGAACATTTAACAACAATTAAATAATGAAACATCAGTGAGTGACAGCAACATTAAAAAATGCATTTTTTGATGCTTAAATTCCAAGGCTTCCTATTGAAAAACTGAACATAAAAATGATAAAAATTCAAAAAAACAATGGACAATTCAATTGATACTAAGAAGTTGCTAAATTAAGGGCAAAGAATATTATTCCATCCTTTTGCTTCCAGTCTTTTTGCAGTTCCTTATTATGGAAGGCAACTCCACCCTTCTCCTCCAGCCCTCTCCAAACTGGTAAGCTGCTTCTCAGACTGCATGTTTGCCCCAGAGCAAATCAAAGTACAAAAGCAAAAAACATTCTGCTACAAAAAATTTAAGTGACTATGAGACAAGCCTGATTATACAGCGGCTCTAAGAACAAAACTGGATCCTGTATGTACCTCTGACAGCTCAGAGTGGCTCAGGTCAATATTGTGTGTAGGTATCTATCTCCCTCACACCCTGGTGACCAGTGCAACATTCATGTCTAGACTCACAAAGTCTCACAAGTCTCATAAAACTAAAAATATTTAGGTAAAATTTTAAGATCATCCTGTATAAAACTCTATAAACATTTTAGAAAAAAATCAAGTGTTTCCATGTGACTTAATGAATACTGAAATGCTCAAAGTTTTGTGAGAGGTACCCATCCATGGCTCTAAAACGTGTTGTGTGCAAAGAAGCCGTTAGCATTTCTCTGAACTCCTTTTGCCTTGGTTTTTACAGCATGCACTCCTCATAATGACATGCTGCAGGTTTCTTTCTAGATTCTTCATCCCATAAAATTTCTGAGGCTTTAGGAGTCTCAGTATGATCAGTATAACCATTACAACCATTCAAATCCCAGGCATGCTTTCTACCTGCCAACAGCACTGCTGGGACAGAAATTAGACATTCTCAGTCCCTCTCAAGAGGGAACTCAGCAGCTGTTTTTATTGTTTAAACTTTAAAAAAATATGTTTAGCTCTATTCAATACACTATCTATAGTCACTGAATCAAAGAACTTCTATGTGAAGAGGTAGATTTCAAAGGATAAAATTAATACAAGAAATGCAGGGATAGAGAAAAATATTGGAAAGAAAAGCTTAGGTAAAGTCGGATGATAAATACGTAACTTCATTCTTTAAATGTTTAAAATTCTTTAATTGACAATCAGAACCACTGGTGGGGCTGTAACAGCTAATGCAGGGAAGTATTTTGCTTCTTTTTTAAGATGGCAGACACAAAGGTGTGCAAGATGAGAAAAGGGTGGTCCACAAATGTGGACCAAATTCAGGTGTTGATCCTGAACTCATTATTACTTCCACCTTGTTGTGTAGCTTCTCCAAAAGGGAAAACCATAGATTATAGCAGCCATTCTTCCATTCAAGCCCCTGGAAGACAAAAGATGATCTTTTCTACTGATAGAGCTTGGGGTACATCTGATGGTACAGACAAATGCAGGAAAGAGTCACATCTTTCTCTGCTTTGTAAGTCTGAGAAACATGGATCAGCAACAGCTCTTTCACCCTATGTTGTGTAACTACATAATGTTCTGTATTGCAACATGACACATCCTCCTTAGAAAACAGTTTTCTAAACCAGAACTTCATACAAGGAGCTCATCTGCATGTCAAGGTCCCTTCATTATAGCTAAGGCTCAACAGAATTTCCAGTGATGAACCAGATGGCAGCTAGATACCATTTCCTATTTACTACATGAATTGAGTATGATATTAAATGAGAGAGGGAATGTTAAATACAGGTGTAAAATGAATGACTACATTTTGGCTCTACTGCTTCTAAACTGATTATCTGCCACATGCTTCCATTTTCGAAGATACCCGTGAAAGCAAAATGCCAAACATAAAATATTGATGAAATTCCAAGAAGAAAAAGCTCCAAGTAACAAAATAACTCTGGCATCTTTGAGAAAGCAATAATTCCTGATTAGGAGATAATAGATTTGAGTCAGAAACAGACATTTTCAAATTAGATTTTGCATTATGCAAAAATAAAGTACCTAGCCCTAGGAACTATCTCTTCCCTTGGGAAACAGAGCCGGAGGCTCTGTTTTCCATCCAGGCTCTAGCAGCTCAAAGGGTGATCCCCAAATCCACAAGGTAAGTACAGTTCTCTCTGGTGTTACAAAGCAGGGAATATGCAAAAGTGACTGTGCCTGGAAACACCTCCTGTGCTGAATCCCATGCAGAAGTGGCCAAACCAGGGCTTGCTACTTGTTTTCCCCATGCAGCACCAGGGACTTGCTCTGAGGAGATGAATATTTTTTTTTTTTCAAAATGGAAAGATGCTGTTAGTCTTTTTTTAATTATTATCAGTTAAGGTAATCACTTTGGCAGGGAGCTTATGCCCACAGTCTCTACTTTCCATAAGCACATACTCTCAATGAATCTGAAGATCAGCTGTACAGAGAGGTGCCCCCACTCTCCTGTCCAAGGAAGACCACACCAGTGAGATCCAGGGGTGCTGGGACAGGTGACAACTCTGTGGCTATTAACAAGGAGCCTGGTTCCTCAGTAAAATCCCTGCAGAACAGGACTCCAGGACTGCTGCAGAACCAAGGTCCTCTGCAAGTTCAGGGGAAGCTGTGTGCCTCTCCAGGTTATTTGAGGTGCAGCAGAGGCCCCAGCACAGCTGCACTGGTGGCTGGCAAGACCTGAACTCACAGAAAGCCAAGTGGAGACCTTAAGGAACATTTTAGGATAAAATTTGAATTATCTAGACATGAAGTGCTTTTACAGCTGCTAAAGCTGCAGCTTTCAGACCACACTTTCAGAGGTAGGAACCTCCCTTTGTCCTGTGTATCTTCAGATGTTTAAAGGACCTTTTTGAGATTTACCTGTAAACATATGTAAAAATGAAATTTATGTTTTCACTGAATGCTACAGTGAATGAAACAATGATCTGGTTTTAGCTATTGGAAGAATATTTGAGCAACATCCTTAAACAGTTATGAACCCCTTTCAAGACCCTGCAATGTAGTCTTAAAATTTTAGAACTAGTGATTGGAAGAAAATCAAATTGCTCCGTTTTTTGGTGGGTTTTGTCTTTAAAAAAAAAAAATCCCACCAAAATGTTTAAGGAAAACATCAATAATCCATGATAAAAGGGACCATTGGGGGTAAAGAAATATCTGGAGCTGGTAACTATGATTTCTAAAGCATAGATACAAATGTACAGTTGTGAGCTCATGCAGTTTCTACCCAAGCAAGGAGCCAGCTAAAGGTTTCTAAATTAAGCATGCAAGTTCCTTTCAATTGGAGTAAAAGTGCAGAATGTGGCCCTAAGTGAACTGCACCCACCCAGCTGAAATACACTGTTGCCAATTGATTTTTGGGGGGTGATTCCATTCTGCTTCACAGGGAAATACACATCTCATTTCACAGTGTAACAGACTGCTAAAGCACTTGGTAGCCCTTGTGATCAATTCAGGGTCAGGATGGTTTGATAAATTATTAAAGAGTATGAAGAAAGAAAAGACCAGCAACCAACAGATACATTCTCCCACCCAGCAATATGTTATCTTTATCTTTCTTGAAGTCGGGTGTTTGTTTCATTATTATTATTACTGCTACTGCTTCACTATTAAATAATAAATCTTTTCACTATCTGCAGTGGTGGGGGGAAAATACCATCCACGTTAATCAGAAAACTAGGAAAAAAACAGATACATGTAAAACAGCCTAATAAAGTCTGTCTCTAAAATCCATAAGTCCTTCTGTGGTCAGGAGAAAATCAGAGCCTGAATACAGCAACCTGATTCTTCAGAGGGTACCACTGTGCTGAAGTGACTCACACTTGAGATAATAAGCATGGGTTTTATAACATTTTATCCCCATATGTGAAATGTAAATGTATTTTCTTTACAGTTCTGAAAACAATAATTTATTGCAAGTTCACATTTGAATTACATTCACAAACTGGGATTCAGGGAAACAGCTCAGTCTAGGGCTTTTAGGTGCTTACAGAGATGTGCTTTATATCCACATTTGTGAATATTTACTGAAGCAAGCCCTTCACTAGAAACAGAGGTTTGCAGGAATGAACCACTAATGAACAGATTTTTGAAAATTTGCTGTGAAAGGAAAGATGTATTTTTTGCTTAATCTCACTTTTAATGTTCTTTTTTAAGGGGATTGTTAATCAAAACTTTTGAGCACCTTTTCTTAGAACCCGCTTAGGGTTATAACTTAATCTCAGGGATTTATGAGTCTGGGTCTCATTAAACCTACAGGAGCTACACATATGGAAATTGTGGAGGATGGGGAGAATTGTGGAAATGTGGAATTGTGGAGAATATCCCCTTGCTCTAGCACAATTCTCATGACACTGAGTGAGTCCCTTGAGTAATGTGTGATTTGGCTCCACGAGTCAGGGGAACGGGGTGGTGAGGCCCTGGTCTGCAGTGTGCTGGTGGCTTCAGGCCATTGTCAGAAGGGATGAGAAGACAATTTACTGCTGAGATCTAAGTGCTCCATAGAGAGCAACACGGCCCCAAGTGCTCCAAGGCAAGTAGATTTAGTAACAGTAAACAGGCCAGCAGTAATATAAATAGAAAATGCTAATAAGTTACTGTGTTACCAAAATACAGAAGAAGAAAAAAATCTATTTCTAAAGGCTTGAGTCAAAATCTATTTTAAATGTTATCCTAATAGTCCCAGAATGTTTTATAATAGCAACTTATATGTATTTCTTTATAGACCTGTTAGGCTGATACCTTCATTCTGTACTTTTCACAGTTTCTATTTAGCACCAAATTCCAGTTTATTCTGTTGAAGGAAAGCAACTGTCCCTGGTTTACATCCACTTTTTTTTTAAATTTTACTGTATTTGACTGGTGTCTCATCCATATGAGCAGCTCTCATACAACTTCCAAAAAATATAGCATTGTTCTGAATCTTTCCACTTTGCAAACATAAATCTTTGTCTCATGAGCCAAACATGAGACACTCTGCTGGATAGGGCTTATACCAGTGACAAATGTGACAAAGGGACACCTTGTTATCACACCAGACATCTGCTCCCACCAGACTCACTGTCAGAGCCAGCAGTAACCACATCCTTCTTACAGCAGCAACAATTCACCAAAGCAGCACTGGAATTGCACTGAATTTGCTATAGTAGAGGTGAAACTGTGAACCAGCAGCCTTAACTGGCAACACCATCCCGACCCACTCACTTAAACAGAGCCATGACCCAACCAAACCTCCCTGCTGACCAGAACAAGGGACATCACATGAAACATTGCTGTGCAATAACTAGAAATTCACTGCACAGGTCAATAAAAATGTAACTGCCCAGCACTCATCTATAAACACATGCATCCTGATTGGATCTACAATGCACCTAGAAAGCACCAAGTTGGAATTTTTAAAATAAACTTGTCTTCACCCCAGACTCAGCTGAGCTGTTCTGAGTGGTTTGCAGCGACAACATCCCCTCTTGTCTACGTGGTTGCTTATCCTGTTCGCTCTTCTATAGCCTTGCATGACTAATTAGAATAATGGCTTTACCTACAAAAGCCTAAATCTCTCTTTAATTTATTCAAAATGAAGTTAATGGTTTCTGGCAGCAGTCTGCCTTGTAAGGCGTTTCCTCTGTTTTGATCCTTCGCCCACAGCCGTGTTTGGCGTTTGCCCTCATTGCTGTCACTGCCTCAGTCACCACAGGAGTCACTCAGCACCTCCTATCCTGCTTGCACTTGCACTGTCCCTAATTAGTCCTTATATCTCTGCTATCAACACTGCTGGTGAACTCTGATGCTTTAAAATTGATAGTTTCCTCCAAGGCAAATTAAGGCAGTCAAACCAATCAATAATGATAACTACATAATGAAACCAGAGGGACTTCCATATAAATCTTTCCAGATGGAGTATTTATCATTTGCAGATGTCTCTTCCTGTTTTGGAGTGATGTTGTTATGGAAGCTATACTGTTTTATCCCCCACTTCCTTATCTCAGATGGTCTGAAAATCAACTTGAAATCATATTGTGTTTGGGTTAGCTGGGATAGAGTTGACTTTCTTCCTAGTGCTGTGTTTTGGATTAAATATGAGAATAACATTGATAACACACTGATTTTTCAGTTGTTGCTCAGTAGTGCTGACCCCTAAGTCAAGGACTTTCAAGTGTCAAGTGTCAAGTCAAGTGTCTCGTACTCTGCCAGGGAGCAGGTGCACAAGAACCAGGAGGAGCATGGCCAGGACAGCTGACCCAAACTGCCAAAGGGATATTCCATGCCATAGGATGCCATGCCCAGTCTATAAACGGGGGGACTTGGCCAGAAGTTGCCAATTTCTGCTCAGGGATGGGAGGGGCATTGGTCAGCAGGTGGTGAGCAATTGTATTGGCCCTATTTGGTTTTCCCCCTATGAGTTCTATTCCTCTCTCCCTTTTTCATTTTCATTATTATTACATTTTACTTTATTTCAATTATTAAACTGTTCTGATCTCAACCCATGAGTTTTACCTTTTTCTGATTCACTTCCCATTCTAGGGAGTGGGGAGGGGGTTGGAAAGTGAGTGAGTGGCTCACTGCAGTTGGAGTCTGGGGTAAAACTGTAATGGGTACAGAAGCCACGGTTTGTCCCTCACCAGTTCCAACTGCAACATCTCCACAGAGCTGGAGACAAGAGGCACTTTCCCTTCAGAGCAGCAGCTCTGGAGGTGCTCCAGGTCTCATTATCGCCCCTGCCACAGCTGGGCTTACAGCAGCCTCAGCAATACCTACATTAGGGTGACCTGTGTAAGGCCTCCTAGAGCCCCAGGGGCCCTTGCTGGGACACTGAAGTGACACAGGCAGTCCCACAGTGTCTGGAGACTTTTGGGACATCTGAGCTTCACAAAAGCCTATCTGCTCTGGAAAGATGGCATGCAGGCAGGAGAGATGCATCTGTGAGGGAAAAGCCAGCTGAGGTTATGATAGTCTGTGGTTTTATCTTCATACATTTATACATGGCCAACCACTAAGACTGGTGCCATTTGTTCCTACAGTGTCTGTAGCACTGTGATCAGGAGTCAGGATGTTTGCCTTTCTCAGCAGCTGACACCAATGACACAGTAGTGCTGGTTTGCTACAAATTCCTCAGAATTCATAAATACAAAACCCAGAAGAGTAAAGCTGCATAATGGGCACCATGGCTATTCTCAGCCTCTGCAAAGGTGAAGAGAGCAGAGGAATCACAGACCAAGTTGATGGGAGAGGTAAGGGAGAAGTGGGGCTGGAAAATAGTATTATGGACTGAATAGGGGAATTTCAATTTAAATTATCAATCTCCATGAGTTCTTTTTTTGAAATCATGCTGAAATTCAGTGCTGCTGGCTGAAATCCACCAGTATCTCTGCCCAGATCAAACTAGTGTGGAAGGAAGCACAGTCCTGTATACCACCTGTATGGTCCACAGATATTCTGATGTATCAGGAAAAAACCTCACTGATTTTCCTCCTCTGAGGCCATAAATATATTAAATTGATAGCTTTTATAGCATAAATACAGCTTTTATAGCATTGATAGCCTTTAGAAGGCATTAGGTCTGGGCTAAAGCATTCCTGGGAGAGCGAGTGTGCTCTGTGTGCTGTGTCCCAGCAGCAGGATGTGGGAGCCCAGAGGGACAGCCTGCCTGGCTGAGACCTCATCCCTCACCAGCACCTGGCTGACCCCAACAGGGTGATCTCAATCAGTCTCACCTCACTGTCACCAGAGACAGGGGCAATAGAGGCAGAAGTTTTGATGTTCAGGTACTCAGTAAAGCTGGAGTGTGAAAATCAAACTGTTTCCCTGATACACATTGCTCATGCTTTCTTTCATCACCAAAACAGAAATGTGAACTGTGATTTGCAGACTTTTGTGGTGTTTTTGGAAAAAAATTAAAAAAGGAAAATGAAAAATTCCTTTTCTACAAACACACAAAAAGTTCCTTTAATTCCCTATGTGTATTTAACATCTCCTTTTACAATTTACAGGACAAAACAGAAAATCTGAAAGTTGTTCCCTTTCTCTTGTAAAATGTGCAGTAATTTATTTTGCCTCCTGGTTTATCTGAAATGCTGCAATGATCCAATTCTTTGCAGTTTCATAATGGACAACAATGTTGAGAGTATTACAAAGGGAAGGGCAGCATAATCAGCAGGCTGAATTTCTGTCCACTGAAGGCAGAATGGCACCCATAAGAAAACTCCTCAAAAAATATAGTGCAAGCTAATGAACATGAACAGCAGCAAAAATTTTCAGGAAACAAAACCTAAATGCAAAGCTTTACACACCAAAAGAAGCAAAAATAATCACAGCCAGCAAGCTCAGAAGGAGAGTAAATTATTTTACTAATTCATTACCACATTATTACTTTTACTCTAGTGACAAAAAAATCACCCATGAAAAAAGATCTGATGCATTGTCCCCTGCAATCTGGTGTATATTAAGACATATAGACCATAGACAAAAATTGTAACACTGCAGTTTTGTTTCTATCTGACAACACATACAGTCAGTCAAGAATCACAAGAATGCAAAGAAAGAAAGGCTGCCTTTCATTCCTTTGCCTGAAATTTACTCCTAGACAAAACATCATCAACCCCCAACATGCAAAAGCACTTCCAGATCAGATATAAGAAAGGAAAATAAAAGCAATCTAGCAAGAACAGTAACCCCCTTATAAACTATCAGTCAATGTTAACCAAAACTCCAGGGGAAAAATACTGCAGTTATTGGAGTCTGTATCCTCAGAAGAGCTCGTTATGACTAAATGGTCAGTGCTGATCTCCTGCAGTCATTTCATGTTCAATAAAGGATCTCTAAATTTAGTCCTGGGGGTGCTGCCCTGAAGCTGGCATTGGGCTGGCCCAGAGGCAGGGCTGTGTCCCCAGCAAGGCACTCACTGCTCCACACACCTGGAGGAGCTGCAGCCCCTGCTGTGCTTGGTGTCCTATGTGCTCATGGAAAACAAAATTGAAACAGAATAAAATATTCACCTCTGAAGCCTAATTATGGTTCATGTGATAGCAGACAATGTAACAACATGCATGAAAATTAAGGGTGCTACAGAAATAAGGTGCAGGAGCCCTCTACCACATGACTACCAAATCAACTTATGGTTTTGCTGAAAAGAAGAAAGCTTTATCCAGACCTGTGTAAATATGACAACACCACCCAACTAAAGATCGTGTGTAAGATGGTCTGAGTTGCATTTTAGAATTTGGGATGGAAATGGAAAAAATATTTGGACTCCAGATGTGGGGTGTGAGTGTGAGCAGAGCATCCCAGATGCTCCTACTGCATCAGCTAGATGCTTGAATTTAATCTTAAACCTTGCTTGCTTCAGTTCCATGAATGAACACTTAGCTGAAAGCTCACCTCTCCCAGCTGATGCCCCCCACTGTGGCTGTAGTAGGATAAATGTTCCTAGATTTTACTGTGGATTTAAAAAGGGTTTAAACAATATGCTAAGTCAAAGTAACACCCAAGGGACTTACACTAGAGAGCTGCAGTCCCATTAATGTATAAAGAGAAGGCTAAAAATGCAAAGATAAAACATGGCTCTGCTTTTTGACGTGCTAATCTGCCCTTAAAAATAAAAAATACCTTGAAGAGCTGCAGGTCTGCTGGGAAGTTCTCCCCTCCATTACTGTTTTGCCACAAAAAAAGTGTGTGTTTCACTCAGGGAGAAATTTAACTTTACATCTCAAGGTCTCAAATATATTTTTTCTTGTTCAAGGCAGATTAGCAGTTTGGAAAATGAAAAGGTTTCCTCATTTACATTAATCTCTGCCCTGCCACGCATGCTAATTGAGGTGTTTTCTTCTGGCACTTCCAGACACTTTGCAATTGCGAGTTTGCTGTGGCACACTGTAACATCAGCTCTCACAAACATCAGTTCTTCTCCACATGTCCATGTTCTCTAACCTGGAAATGATTTTCTTGGATGGCATCTATCGATTTATGAATGGAGATAGTGCTTCTGGATCCTGTCACTCATTGATAAAATAGTATATAAAAGGATATTTCTGGTAAATAAATACTTATCAAATCTGCATAGATTAGGGAGCTTCCAATTGATCTACAACTATGGGCTAAAGATGCCAAATAGTTTGATCTGGAGGAATGTAGCATCCTAAAACTGACTAACAGGGCATTATTTAGTGCAGTGTCCAAATCATCCTTGAGGAAGGATATTGCATTGCTTAAACTGCTTTTTGGGGTAGATTGAAGCCATGTCACACATGTGAACCCAAAGGGTGACAGAGCCATTCCAAAGGGAGGCTGAAGACAGCACCATGGTGGACAGCTGGGGAAGAAGCTCCATGTCTACAAGTTCACAAAGACATGGAGGATTGGGGAATGCCTGTGTCCTGCTTCCCAAAACAATATTCATGCTAGGATATTTGAGATCACTAATTGTGGCTGTAATGAATTTATGTACTCCACACTTCTAACACTGCTTGATCTTTATTTTGCAATTTATCTCCACAAATCACTGTACTTCACTTTGAAATAACTTCCATAATTAGTTTTTCACCTATTTTTCATTTAAATGTTTTGAAAACGAGCACTGCCCAACTGGGGCTGCAGGTTGAACTGGCAATATGTCAAAAGCTCCAGGGCTGCCAGTGCTGTGCATATGGCTGCATTATTTTTCTGGGGTAATAGTTACAGTTTTATTATTCCTTACACAGGTGTATGCAGTGTAGTACAAAGTACAGATAGCTCTTTGGAAATGATATCTAAGCTTCAATTAGCTGGCCATAGAGACTTGGTGATTATGGAAAGAGTAAAAACATGCAATATCATCTTCCAGCTTTTGAATGCTTCTTTTTGCCTTGTTCATTCTTAAATGATACATGTAAGAGATCCTTTAAAATACCAAATTGAGGAAATAAAGCATTTTATCACACACGAACCCTCACACTGCATGACATAAGCACAGATCTGTCCAACCCATATCAACAACTCATACCACTTGAACTGGCTATCTTAAGAGAGTTCAGTTTGGTTATGCTGAAGTCACTTTTCTGAATAATCAGGCTCCTGTGAGCAGCTCCAAATTAGCTTTCAGCTAATTTCAGTTTACATCAGCTACTGATAAGAATATATAAAATTGTAAAACTTATATAAAAACTGAGTAAACACTTCAGCCCCTGATAACTCCCACGGGAAGTGTCCAGACCACTTGAACTTTAAATGCATAATGAGGCAGTCCTCACAGAGCAAATGGTTACAGTCCTTTTATAAACAAGATGGAGAGATAGGGGCTTGTCATGGGCTCCACAGAAACCTTCCTATAACTTATGTCCCATTCAGTCTTCAAGAATTCCTTGATAATAAGGATTACAGGGAGCAAAAATTTAATATATCCAACAAAAAGATTGTGATCCCCATAGTCAGCCCTCCAATACAACTATTTCCAAGAAAATTAAGGAAAGAAATCTTTTTCTTGCTGGCAGGCAGCTTTTATTGTACTATCAAAAAAAGGACTCTTGATGGAGATAGCAGCCTGTGAGCTGAAACAAATTCCCAATATTCACTGCAGATGTAGCAATCAGAATCTTAAATCTTTTTATACCTAATTCTATTCACTCTGTGCAAATGGCAAATTTCAATGATATGGAACATGTGGATTACTTCAGGAGAAACATGCCATTAGGGATAGCTATCTCAGTAAATTTAATTTACTTTCAAAATGGGAAAAAAGGTAAGATTTACTGCAAAATTGGCCCAAGAAGAACATTAATAACAAAAAGGCTGAATTGAAGAGAGGCCATGATAGGTCTCTGAACAGTAGTGGGTGAGGCAGGTTGGTTTTGGTGCTCTCTGGTGTGCTTTGAAATCGTGAAGGTAACAGAAAGAGGCTATATTAGTACAGAAATTTTGAAAATAACCTTCAAGACAAATCTTTGCAGCTGAAGGGGATCATTTTAATATGATGTTTTATTCATAAAAAAATGAATGTATGGCTATATTCAAAGCTGAGCCTGAAATGTCTCAGAGCATTTGGACAAGAAACTAATAGCTAAATGACTACATCTGTGCAAGTATGGTTGTAGATGTAAGTGTGCTCTACATCAGTATAGGTCTTCTTACAGGAAAAATGAATCAGCTACTACAGTATCTGATATCTTTATCCTGTTAGAATTGGATCTCTGCTAGAGAATATACCAGTTTGATCACAGCTTCCTTCCTGAAGCTCCTGTTGTTCCATCAGTACTTATTTTTTGGGCATAAAATACCTCTTAAAATCCAGTATACCATAGGAAATCTTATTTTAGAACTTCTGAGCCTTCTGTCCAGAGGATATTTCCTGAAGGAAAGCCTTTCTTTGGTCAGATGGTCTAAGCAGGAATAGCAGTACTTTTGCTTTGAGGCTTGTGCTTTTCCCATGGAGCTTTACTGAGCTCTAATGTGCATGGACATGCAGTTCTCCCTTATAACTACTCAAAGAAAGAACATCCTATTCTTCACTCCTTTCTGAAGGGCCACCAATGGATTGTGCTACATTCAATTAAAAAATGCAGCTATGCCACACACTGCAGTACATTCCAGAGTGTTGACTGTGAATTGAAGGCTGACTTACAAACTTCTTATGCACTTTGTAAAAACTCAAACCAAACTCAACATCTGAGTTCTTGGACTAATTTTTCACACTTTGATTTAAATAGCTTCATTTGAACAGGTAATTGCTCTGGTCTCATGCTTACTTCTCCCTTACTCCCACTGCTTCAGCAAACATCTTTCCCTCAACCTCTCCATTCTTTCTACTCTGCTTCCACACTGTCTGTAGACCTCAAATATCCCTGTCCTCAAGCAGCTCTCAAATGACAGTCCCCATGACAGGACTGCAGGACAGAGTTATCTTCATCTTCCTTACTGAGGAGAAGAGGAGCCAAGTAAATATCAAGCAGCTAATTCCAAGCAAACTTTCAGTGTTCACAAAATCCAGCATATCATGGTCAGAGTTTTTTCTGTCATCAACTTTCCCACAAAATCCAAGAGCTTCTGTACAAACCTTTCACATCCTCAGGTGACTTCTGGAAATAAAATGACCCACAGAGAATGAAAAATGTAATTTTTTGGTGATGTGCCATTATCAAAAGAGCACCTTTCCCTGTGTTGTTCAGCCATTTGGCTGAAATCTGCAGAATTCCAGTTTGGCTCATGACAATTGTTGATTCTCTTTGTGTCATCCCCATTATTTGAAGGGCTTGTTGTTTTCAGTGTCATCTAAACATAACTGGACTATGTTGTGATTAAACTTTGATCAAGTTTTTAATGGGATCTCAGAGGAAAACAGTGTTTGACTAACATGTATTATTCTACATGTATTAATCAAGTGAATTCTTGTTTAACTGATGAAGTTTCACATAATAACTACTCTATTGTTAATTAGAAGAGCAGAAAAATAATAGAATTTGTTTTCACTGAAATAATACCTTTGTATTCAGAATATTCTGAAACTTTTATTTTAATGCTTAACTTTGATTCATTTAGTTTCA
This sequence comes from Serinus canaria, assembly GCF_022539315.1. Lineage (NCBI taxonomy): Eukaryota > Metazoa > Chordata > Aves > Passeriformes > Fringillidae > Serinus > Serinus canaria. The sequence goes on from NC_066314.1 coordinate 12,470,515, forward strand.
AAATACCATTTTCAGTTTTTCCCGAGGCATTTCAATTAAGAATACAATATTCCTATATTCAAAAGTGGTCCCAGACAATAACAAAACATAAATTTATGGCATTAAGCACTTGAATCCCTCAGGCCAGCTGTCCCTTATAAATAATCACTAAATAGAAATTTCATGACTATTGTCACAAAATGTTAGAATTTTCATCAGAAATTTGGAATATCTGAAATCACCAAGTATGGCACTTCTTAATGATATAAACATTGGCCAGGTGGGAAGAAATTGTGAGTCAGGTTAGGCACATGGAACATGGTAAACAGATTATTTGGTAAACTGAAGAGGAAAGACCCCTCACATCAGCACTGATGCTGGAACTGAGCAAGGCAGCCCCATCTGCTCCCTGGGCAACCAGAGCCACTAAGAAAAGGTGGCAGGTGACACCAGCAACCAACTCTCTTGTGAGAGACAGAGGCACCCTTTGCCAACCTGACACACTCTCTGTCCCTCTGGTGAACCAAGAGATGATCACAGGACTGCTGCCACAGCCTTGGTCTTCACTAGCAAGTGCTCCAGCCACATGACCCAAGTGGCAGAAGGCAAAGGCAGCGATTGGCAGAACAAAGATCCACCTGCTGCAGGAGAAAGTCAGGTTAGAGACCCTCCAGGGAACCTGAAAGTGCACAATCTATTGGAACTGATGAAATGCATCCAAGGGTCCTAAGGAAACTGGAGGATGCAGTTGCTCATGAAGTTCAACAAGATCAAGTGCAAGGTCCTACACCTGCATTGAAACAATTTGAGCACAATCACAGGCTGGGCAGAGAGTGGATTGAGAGCAGCCCTGAGGAGAAAGACTTGGGGGTGCTGCAGGATGAGAGGCTGAGCATGACCCAGCAATGTGCACTTACAGCCCAGAAAGCCAAATGTATCCTGGGCTGCACCAAAAGGAATGTGGGCAGCAGGGCAAGGGAGGGGATTCTGCCCCTCTGCTCCACTCTAGTGAGACCCCACCCCAGAGCTGCATCCAGATCTGGGGCTCACAACAAAAGAACTGGGACCTGCTGGAGTGAGTCCAGAGGAGTGCCACAAAAATGATTAATTAGAGGCATGAAACACAATTAGGATTGTTCAGCCTGGAGAAGAAGCTCCAGGGAGACTTTAGAGTTGCCTTCCAAAACCTTACAGGGGCCTACAGAGAGATGGAGAGGAATTTTTTCACAAGGGTACATAGTGCTGGGACAAGGGGGAATGGCATCAAACAGAAAGAGAGTAGTTTTTGACTAGGTACTAGGAAGAAATTCTTTGCTATGAGGTGGTGAGGCACTAAAACAGTTTGTCTAGACAAGCTGTGGCTGCCCCATTCCTCGAAGAGTTCAAGGCCATGGATTGACTTTGAACAACCTGTTCTAGTGGAAGGTCTCCCTGCCCAAGGCAGGGGTTTGGAACCAGCTGATCTTTAAGGTTGCTTCCAATCCAAACCATTCTATGATTCTATGAACTGAGGCTACAAGAGCACATGTTGCTGGGGCTCCCAATTTTAGAAGGAAGCTGAAGATTGCCAAAGTCTGGGGAAAAAGCTAATCTGTCTTATACCTTCTGCTTAGATATAAAAATTTTTCCTTACACCAAAAACTCAGTGTTCAATATCTATAGATTATAAATTATTTATCAAATTTGACAAGGGATTTGATTTTAGTGGATAAGTTACCCTAACACAAAGAAAATATTCCCTAATAAAGGACATTTATATACACTGCTAAAGACACAGCAAGAAACAGCTCTTAGAAGTTCAAAGGAGAAACATTAAAATTAGAAATTAGGCACATTTTTAAACAGAGTATGATTAATGACTGGGTAAAGAAGTACACAAAGTGGATTCTTTACTTCTTGTAGAACATGTAAGGTCATGCACTTTAGATAATAACAAGAATACTTTCAGCTATAAGCTAGAAATTACTGAGGAGGAGAAAGCTCTGTTCACATTAGTCAACCACTGTTTGAAAATAAGCTACCAGTTTGAAAAAAGACAAACACTGCCCTAGAATTCATCAGCTCAATTATTTCTAGTAACGATGGGGGAAGTATTAGTACGGTGCTGGTAAAGTACTGCTAAGACATCACTTCAATTATTGTGTGCAATTATGAACGCTTGTGTTCAAAAAAGATTAACTGAGGCTGGAGCAGCTGCAGAGAAGGACTGCTAGGATGATGAGAAGAATGTAAAATATGTCACAAAAGGAGACAGAAAGAGCTTGTTTAGAGAGAGGATGACTGCTATCACTAAATATCACAGGGTTGTAAAGGAGCTGTTTAAGCCAAAAGACAACCATGGTATAAGAACAAAGGGTTGAAACTGGACTTGAATAAATTTACTCTAATTTAGAACCTTTTTAATTACTAGGCAAATGAAGCATTGAAACAATTTTGCAATAGGAATTTAGGAGATAAAAGACTATAACCAGCTTTAAGATGGAGCTTAAATCCACACACATTAAAGCTACAGCATCATTGTCACAGCACTTGCAGCACCAGGGACCAGAGCCAAACTGAAAGGTTCCCTCCTGAGGATGGTTCCCTGGCACCACAGGGATCATGTGCCAAAATGGCCAAACCACCCCAAACTGCAGGGCCTGCTGAAACCAACATCATGCTTAAGTTGTGACCAAGCCCTGAGGTTATCCTAATAACTTGCCTTCTCTTAAAAACCAGAAAATTATATCTACCTGCAAGCAACCCTGTTTTCAGGTTTTCTGTTGATGTCAAAAATCTACTTTTAAAAACTAATTACACTAATTTTTTTAAACTAATTTTTTCCAAAGCAAAGCTCAAATTACATGGAAAATGTCATAGTTAAGCAGACATTTACCAAGGTTCATATAGGAAAAGGCAGTATTTTGATCATGCTGCCAAAAATAAGAATTACCTAGACATTTAAGAATATTCACTGTTTTTCTTGTACTTTATGTGAGTAGGAAGCATTGCTTCAGCCACAAAGTCAGGTAAGCATTGACTAACAGTGGTTCAGCTTAATGTTGTCTGCCTTGTTTAAACAATTCCTGCTTCAAGCACCTTTCTTGTTGCATGTGGAGTGATGAAGCAGTGCTTTAATAGCAATCTAGCTGTGGTATGGTCATACATTGTTTTCCAAACTCCTTCTGTTTATAATAAAAGGTCATTTCATTACACTGGTTTCCTGAAACCCTTCAGATTTATTATTTGCCTTCCGGACACCAAAATACAAAATCTTATGAAGACTCTAAGCTATTTCACCTTCTATTGGGATAATTTTTAAACTGCTTATATCTTCCTCCTACTTCTTGAATGCCTGCTCTAATTAGATTGACAGCTTCTCACTTTGTAATTCTGAAAGCTGTAGGACTGCATTTAAAAAAAACCCAATCAAACACTCCAAGAAACAAACTGCAAATAAGATGGATGGGGATTTAAAGTGCAAGTTCCCTCATATTTAGAATTACTACTACGTTTAATGAATTCAGTTTTAATTTAATACCAATAACACAATTCAATATATTAATAATAATTATTATTTTTATTATTCACATCAGCAACGTTCCTTGTTCATGTGGTTTATGTGACCCAGAAATGCATGCCTGCAATTCTTTACACTGAAAATGTCCATTTGACTATATCCCATTTTTAACCACTCCAGAGTTCATGTTTTTTCCCTCTGGTGCAAGTACTTGTACTTATACAAATAAAGTAGTAGGAATATGATATATTTTCCTTTACTGGTAAAACAAGGAGGAATATTTTTTCAATTAAAAAAGACAATGAAAATAAACACAAAGCAGGATCTTTACTAAATTTTATTAGACTATGATTCAAGAAATTGAGCACTACTTGAATGAGTTGTAAACATCTTTTCATATTTGAGTGGGATCTTGAAAATTATTGGCATTTCTTATGAAGATATTTATATTTCATTTATAATAAAAGACCTAGTATAAGCCCAGGAGACTCAAAATAAAGCATGCCACAAGATTACAATTGGTAGTGCTGAAGAACCAAGACCCTCTCATAACTGGTCAGCAGATGCCTCTGTTGGAAATTGCAAATGAATTCAGTTCAAAATTAAATGCTTTCTGAGTCATTCCCTAGAGACTGGAATTCAGCCTTTAAATACACATGAGAACCCATCAAATGTGAGTCAATAAAACAATGCATGAAAAGCCACTTGTCCTGGCGAGACGCTTCTACACCAGCTTTTTAGAAAGTACTTCAGAGGGTTTGCAACAGCAAAATTCCACAGCCAGCATAAAACCAGATTGTGTTAACAGTAACCCTTCCTCCTTTTTTCTCACCCTGTGCCAATAGGGTGACATTAAACACAATTTCACTTAAATAAATTCACAGATTACATGAAAAAAGAAGTTGCTCTGTGTAATTTCAAAGCTGTGTTTAAAGGATACGGTAGCTGCATTGCACTGTAGCTATTCCCAAGGCTGAGCCATGAAGCTGTTTGTTACCAAAAGCAGACAATGCCCTGAGTCTCAGAAGGAGCAGAGCCAGGGTGGGACTCGGCCCCAGGCAGACAATGCGGACGTGCCTGCGCATGAGTGACGAGTCTTGGCTCCTCACAGACCGTGCAGGTCAGTCAGCCCATGGCATGGGACATGTGTCCACCCCTCATCTCCATGTGCCACCAGCCAAAGAAAATTAACCAACTGTAGGCTGACCTTACCCATCTGTGGGGAAGGGGCAGGAAGGGCTCTTATCCAGAGTTTATTAGCATTTTACTTAAAGGGCAAGCACCATACTCCATTCCTTCTGAGCGATTTGTAAGTTTATGCTTTGGATATTAACTAAAGTAATTAATCAGCGTCCTGTGTCAGTACAGGCTGGGGGATGAACAGATGGAGAGCAGCCCTGCCAAGAAGCACTTGCAGGGGGCTGAAGGGAGAAAAGCTGGACGTGACAGCAATGTGCACTTGCAGCCCAGAAAGGCAAACATGTCCTGGGCTGCCACCCCAGCAGCGTGGGCAGCAGGGCAAGGGAGGGCATCCTGCCCCTCTGCTCTGCTGAGACCCCACCTGCAGGGCTGCAGACAGCTCTGGGGCTTTCAGCACAGGAAGAGCATCCACCTGTTGGACCAAGTCCCAAGGAGGCACATAAATAATGGTCAGAGGGTTGGAGCACTGCTCCTATGAAGCCACGCTGAGAGAATTGGTGCTGTTCAGCCTGGAGAAGAGAATGCTCCAGGGAGTTCTTATGGAGGCTTTCCAATACCTGAAGGGAGCCTACAAGAAGGATGGAGAGAAAATGAAATGAAAAGAGCATGTAGTGACAAGACAAAGGGGAATGGCTTCTAACTTAGACTCGGTTTAGTTTAGACATTAGAAGAAATTCTTTGCTGCTGAGAGTAGTGAGAAACTAGCACAGGTTTCCCAACCCCTGTAAATGTCCATGGCCAGGTTGGATGGGGCTTTGAGCAATTAGGTCTAGCGGAAGGTTGAGGAAGGTGTCCCTGGCCATGGATCTTTATGGTCCTTTCCAAACCAGGCCATTCTACAAGGACTCTGTGATCATAGGGCTTCACTCTATGGAAGCCCTCTGCTTTGGGCCAGAGATACCATGCCACCATCTTCTTTGTATTAAACTTGAAGTGGACAGCTTTTTTTCTCATGGACTGTTGCAGACTTCTAACAAACTTTATATATCTCTTATGACAAGAGCTTTGACCTTAAAAGCTAGATTTCTAGGGAACAGCCCAATCAATTAAATTTAAAATGCTTCATATGCTATTAAATCAAAATCCTATGTAGTGAAATATTCTAGTTTACAAAGTCCCCCAGTCTCCATAAGCCAATATATCCCATCCCTGTGAGTTCCTTGAATCTAGAGGGTTTTTTTTTTTGTGTAAAGTGCTCACCACAACACCCTGCAATAACTGAATATGACAGATGTCTTTCAAAACTCGTCTGGATAAACTGCAGTGAGCATCAGAAAATTGCATCTCCAGAAGTACTTTGCATTTCAATCAGTCCTTGGAAAACTGGGCACATGAAGGCAGGGTTGTGTGTGAATGCCTGAGCCAGACAGCCAGGGTCCCCAAGCTATACACAGCAAAAATGAAGTCCCTAATGGAAGGATGCTCAGAAACAGGCTGAGGAGATCCAACTAGGAGTAAAGCACAGAAAAAAAGCCTAAACTTTCCTGGTTTTAAAAATAAGACCAAAAAAATCAACAACTAAATTCCTCATAAGTGTTTCCAGGATAGAGAATGTTACTGAATTTTACATATCCTGCTCAGCATATTTAACCAGAGAGAACCAATAAACATTTATTTGTCCCATGCTAAGCAAAAGTCCTTTGGATTATCACATATATGTGATAAATTCTTCAGGACAAATCTGAATTCCATACTCATGCTTAATCTTTACCCAAACTTTCATCAGAAGCCAGAATACACCTCTTTGATAGTCTCAGGGAAAATTATAGCTAAAGCACATTCCAGTTTATTTGGTTGAGCTCTTGGCAGAGTATGACTGAAGGTTTTTAAAGGAGTTCATTACATCTTTGCCCTCCTTAAGCAAAGGTTATCACAAAGCTGCCTGTTTGAGTGAATTATGACTACTGGGTGGTCACTACTGCCTGTGATATTACATGTTCAGTGATAAATTTAAATCAGTAGATAACAAGAACAAATCTCTACCAAGACCTTCATTATGGTATCTAAAAATAGCAAAATTACAGTTACAGGGAGAAAATGATAAGCTTAATGTATACATGTGCTGAGCAAGCAGATGGTATATTTCAGGAAATTCACTATTCATATCAAAATTAAAAATTTAAACTTAATCCTTCTAAAAATTAAAACTTGCAGGATGAAAGAGTTCTTAAAGATTTTTTTTTAATCTAGACTTTTTTAATGTTCATATTCTTCATCTTAAGAGCTGAAGCTGTCAGCATTTATTGATTCAGCCTTCTAATAACTACATCATCCTTCCAGCATGTCAGAGACTGTCAAAGTGACTATGATGGCATATGACTGGAGTATGAGTCCAGTGTCACAAAATATTTGTGTCACTAGTTTATACAGAAACAGACATATAGCAAACGTCAGAGTGATAGAGAAGAAAAATACTGACTTTATTAATAAACTGCTGTGTAAAATGTTTCATCACTTGCTGTAAGGCTGCCAAAATAGCCCTGTCAAGTAATTATTTAAATAGTTTTATTTAACTAAACTAGAGCTCAGTGAAAGGGCTTTGAATAATATCACATCTCCCCAAAGCACCACAAAATATTTCAACATTCAGCTATTTAATTTGATGCTAACTGGAAAAAAAAAATCCAACCTTCTCATACAGCTGCAAAGTATCTTTACTTTCCTACATTGACTACTTGTGTATGTACTGAATTTCTTCTAAAGGTTTTCCTTCAAGCACTCAAACAGCTCAAGCTAAGCCTTATGAAGATGCAACTGCTTTGGTTACAAACTGCACCTATTTTAATAATTGCATTATTTTTCCTAAGGGTTGAAATGAGGCAAGAACTACAGTAGGTTGGCTCATTTGATTATTTTAAATAAATCCTTGCTTAAGGCTTTCAATATCTTTAAGTTATCATTTTGACCTAAAAGATACATTTTCTTTCTTTTCAGAAGCAAAAGTCAGTGCTCGAATGACACTATGTCTAAAACGTCACCAAAAATAATGAAACTCACACAGCAGATGAACTACTAAAGTATTATACACATATTTTAAAAATTAAATTAAAATACTGGTTTTTTTCTCCCTCTCTTTCGAAAACTTTAAAAAGTAAAGTGCAGAGCCACACCCAGGCTGACATGACCACCCTGGAATTATGGACTTCATTTGGCAATAAAATCCCACAGAGCAGAACGGCAGAACAACCCTACTGCAAAGAGTAAGGACTTTATGTGAAGATCTGCACTTTTTCTTCCTGGGGATTTAATAGCAAGAATGGCTGGACTGACAGGCTCCTGTGAGGTGATGCTCACTTACAAGCAAGTGCATTTTAGCTACTTGACAAATTTTACTTCAAACCAACCCCAAATTTTCTAAGCTCGGTAGTCAGCAAACCCCTTTGAGCTGTGGCACCAGCTGTAAGATTCTGCCATGCAAAGGCAGAATCCCTCCTCTCCACCTGCCAACAGTGATGGCTGAGCTGGAGCAGCATGGGGGGACTCTGCCCTTCCCTCCTGTGCTCCAAGAGAGTGAGGAGCTGGCCCTGCTCCCACTGCCAGCATGAACCTGGGAACCTCCTTCTCTAGTTCATATCTTTTAGCACCCAATAAAGATGCAGCCCTACCATTCACTTCCTACAAACAGCAATCACCTTTCACTGGTGTAGTCTTGAAAACTGGGATATTCCTTTTAGCAGATTTGGAGCAGATTTTTCTTGTGAACCATCTCTGAAAGCACACAAATGATTATCAGTCACAACACTGACTAGAGACAAGCAAACAGTGAATTCAGCTGGTAGGGCAGGTGATGATCAGGATTTAACAGAGGGCTCCATTTTCCTCTAAGTCTGATTTTTCACCACATATAATCAACTCTCAAAATGTGGCAAATTGGCAGATAAGGGGGAAGCAGTCTGATGACATTTGTTTGTCATAATATGCCAGAAATTAGTTTACAAACTTGTCTTCAAAATTATGACAAAAACAATTTCCAATACCATTTCACATTTGCAAGAGGCTTCAATGCATCTTAATTGATGAAGTCCAAGAGCTCAGTAAGTTTTGCTTGAATATGCTATCATATCCTTGCAAACACAAAATGCAAGGGAAATAATAGGCCTGGCACAGCCAGGAAATCAGGAGAAGGGGCTCTGACTGTCACAGCACAACACATGACAATGAGGCATCACAGAACCAGGTTCTGGACAAGAACTGATGCAGGCAGGCACACTGGCAGTGTGAAGTTCATGCAGCCATAGAAACAGTTGCCTGATCTATTCTTGAGGCATACACACACACAAAATGCAATTTTAAGATGGCCCTAGATTTCTAGATGATGGCCTTTCCCCCCTACTTTATTAAAGATACCCCTCTATTACTACAAGTTACCATGCATCTCCAGCCTGTCAGTCTTGCTGAATGTAGCTCTCAAAGCACAATGACAGCATCTTTTGGAGAAAGAAAGTATTTTGTTCCTGTTATTGCAGTCAATGAAGGCTTAATTCATTTTTCCTTGACTTTTCTGCACTATTATCTGTATTATAATAACAGTTATGAACAGTAAAGATTGGGTTGTATTGTGCCAGCATGTCTGTACAGAAAAATAAAAAAAGTCCTTGCTTTTGAGAACACAGTCTACCGGGTGAACAATAGGACAAATGTTATTACTAAGAAAATAAAACAGTAACAAAAGAGAATTGTTGCCATACATTGACATTTCTCTAATCAATGGCAAACAAGACTGATTTACTCATTAAAAAAGCAGAGAAGATGGATTTTAAGGCAAGATTTAGAATCATAAAATCCTTAAGGTTAGAAAACATCTCCAATTCAAGTCTAACCTTTAACCAAACACTAACATGTCCACTAAACAAGCACGCCCACAAAGTGACACATCTAATAATTTCTTGTGAACACTTCCAGGAATAGTAACCCTACGGCTTCACTGGGGAGACTTTTTCAGTGCTTAATCACCCTTTAAGTGAAGAAATTTTTCTTATTACCCAACCCAAACATCCCCTGGTGCAACTTGATGCCATTTCTCCTTTTCCTGTTAGCTGGTGCCCAGGAGAAGAGACTGACTCTGACCTGACCAGCCTCCCATCAGGCAGCTGTAGAGAATGGTAAGGTCACACCCTGAGCCCCCTTTTCTCCAGGCTGGACACCCCCAGCTCCCTCAGCTGCTCCCCATCAGACTTGTGCTCCAGACCCTTCCCCAGCTCTGCTGCCCTTCTCTGAACTCTCTCCAGCCCCTCAATGTCCTTCTTATACTGAGGGGCCCAAAACTGAACAGAGGATTGAGGTGTGGCCTCACCAGTGCCGAGTACAGGTGACAATCCCTGCCCTGGTCCTGTGGCCACGCTGCTGTTCATACAAGCCACGATGCCTTTGGCCTTCTTGGCCCCATGGGCACACACTGATCATGGCCAGCTGACTGTGGACCAGCACCCCCAGATCCTTTTCCAATGGGCATCAGCTTTTTTACAAAAAAATGAACATTTGGAATATGTTTGTTAACAGCACTATTACAAAGAGTTACTGTTTGAGATAGTAAAGAGCAGTGATTGAACACGGTATTTGAAATTAGGATGAAAAAAGGAGAGTGAGGAATAAATGCATATATCCACATAGATGGGGGGGTGTACCTATTTATATATTATTTTCCATTATTAAAAGAACCTACATTTTACACAGTTCAAAAAGTGTTTCAAATTACTTTCAATAAATACTAGTATAAATAAAAATCACCAATCTGTCATAATGAAAATTTAATGCCTTAATATATTTTGAATTAAATCCTTACCTTATTGGAATCAGGAATATTCTCAGAGGTATGAGGTATAGCAAAGACACTGATCAGATAAAAAACTTTTACATCAGTTTTTTTTACTACATGCATTTTATAAAAAAATTGGATGCAATTGAAAAATTCCCATTAAAATTCAATTATTCTCTAGCTTTTCCCCATACCATTTTTTGTTCACCCAGGGGAAAAAAAAATGGATTTATACAAGACCTGAAAAAAACATCACTACTGAATAAATGTACTTGCTAAATTGGACCAAAATTGGCCCCAATACTTCAATTAACATTCTGGTTTTGGCTGTGTAAAAGTATTTCTAAAGGCATTTTCTAGTTTAAAAACTTCAGGGGCCCCTTTCTAAGCACTGGCACATGGAAAATGCTCCTCTGTGTCTCCAGTGCAGTCATCACCCCAATCTCATCTGCAAAGCCTCAAGTGTTGCCTGTAGCATTAAACCTCACCTGCACCCCTCATTCAGAGCTCACAAATACAAGCAATGTTACACGTGCCAACCTCTGAGAAGGATCATTCTCCTTTTCAGCCTTCACCACAAAAATGCTAGCAGGAACTACAGGTATATTTAAAAGGTTAAAAGCTTGAAGTATTTTAAGGTCATCTTCATAATGCTACAAAGATATTTGAAATAAATTGTGGACTAACTCTCAGAACTTCTCAACAGATTAGGCAAAACTGGATTTTGATGTCCAAGAGCTGCTGCTGCTGCCATGGCTGGAGTTAGAGAAATCTGACAAGTCCAAGAGTAGTTGCAGAAAAGGATGAAGGTGTTCAGGGTGACTGGAATGCATGAAACTATACTAAAGCTAGGCCAATTTAAGTATTTTCTGTGTAGGCTCCCTCTTCAGTTAGCTTGTTCCTCCAACCTTGGGGCATTGGTGTCTGCCTCATCCAACTGTGTGTGGGGAATTTTCTCCCTCAGCAGTTAAAATACTTCAGCAGTTTCTTGCCAGGAAAGCGTGGGTAATTACTGCCTGTGCCATGATAATGAATATATGTTGTATTAATAAAGCTAAAACCCTTTCCACAAGGCACATATGACAGTCAATCACTTGCAGAAATGGTCAACTTTTGGCCATGAAGACAATTAAGTACTAATTAAACATCATGACACAGAGACTTTCAAAATTTGATCATCATTATGGTTTTCTTACATACCATTTGTAGGTGGAAGTATCTTAAAACTCAAATGTAAACTTTCTTGACCAATGTCAGTTTGGCATCAACTGACTACTTAATTGACTGTTAACAAATTCTTCAAGATATGACTGCTATACAGATATTTTATCTTCCTGTTAATTGGTAATTATACATTGGCAGAAAAATCACTGTTTCTTTCCAATTATTCCAGAACTCAGTGACTATTTAAACTTTGCTAATTAGCAGCGGAGGGCTGTTACATCTTCTGGGCAAATTGTATTTGATAATCCCTATTAAAATATACATGGCAGTAGTTGACTTGTAACAAAGAAAAAAAAAAAGGAAAAAAAGTGGCAGTTCAAAGGGTATTAGATACAGCACAAGGCAAATGGGGGCCTATTAAAATTTCCCCAACTGTTCTAATGAGAATGCCGAGGGTCATTTCTTCCTAGTTTACCATCTGTTTGGTTTCTGGCAAATATCTCTGGTGTGAAGGGAGGGTCCTGGAGCCCATTTGGCTTGTCACAAAATAAACCAGGGATCTGCAGCAATTTCAGTAAAAACTGCACTTCAGGACCAGTAGCATGTACATAGCTAAAAACTTTTTATAAAGCCATCATTTATGGACTATTCCTTACTTTTTAGAGTGGTGAGCAAGCACAGAGAGACAGACTGAGCAGGGGGGATTGATTTTATAGGCTCACCTAACAAGAAAATGCAACAGTTGGCCTTTTTCCATCTCACAATGTTAGTGGGGGGTATTTTCCTTTATATGTCAAAATCTGAAAGCAAAACATTGTCCCAGAAGCATCAGTGTTTGAGCATAAACTGATGCAAAATCCAAGCCTCTGACAGCTCAAAACCACAAATCCTATCCAGGATCAGGAGGAGCCTTGGATGCCTCCAGTGCATAGTCCAGACCCATGTGCTGACAGAGCTGGGGTGCACTGTCTGTGGTACCCTCTGGCAGATGACACTGTGGGTGTCCCTCAGCCACCCAAGCACCCTCTTTGCTTCTTCCTCTGGAGGTGAAACCAGCACCAGGTTGCATTGCCCACAGCAGCTCTTCCCTAAGGCTGCTCAGAGCCAAAAGGGATACAGTGTCACTGTCATATTTTCTGAAAAATCTCTGTCCAGGATTTTTCTCCTGGGAAGCTGAGAAGCCTCAGAGAAAAATGAAAACAATAATTATCTGATTTGCTTCTCCTGTGTTTTGCTGGTTTGGAATGTGTTTGGACATTGTGTACCAACAGGTGATTGTTTCATTGGTTTCTGCTGTGAATTGTTTTGACTTAATGGCCAGTCATGGCCAAGCTGTGTGGGACTGGGAAGAGGGAATCATGAGTTTTCACTAGTATCTTTTTATCCTTCTGTCTCTATCTTTTCTCTATTCTTTAGTATAGTTTAGTATGGCATTCTTTATTATAATAAAGATAATAAAATAATAAATTAGCCTTCTAAGAACGTGGAGTCAGATTCATAATTTCCTCCCTTCGTAGGGGGTCCCAGAAAATACAACAATATGGTTCCTGGAAAGCACTCTTTTCCTTTTCCCCAGTTCCCAACCCATACGGAACCAGATCAGAATGATCCTTCCTCTATAAACTGAGAGAGGGTTTTGGTTGGCAGTCACATATGTAACCAAAATACTCAGTGAAGGATTATGTGAAGGCTGCTTTAATCCTGTCAAAAGGCAATAGAATAGTAAAAAGCAAAGGGTATAAGATAATATAAGTGCCATTACATTATATCTGCTGATTGCTCTTTCCAGGATTTCCTCTAGGAAATGTATTATTCACCATATTTCAAACATTATTTGTAACTATTCATTCTTTTGATTACCAGAGAGTCAATGTATTAACTAAAATATGTATGATCACCTTCATGGTATAGAAACAAAGAATTGCAAAAGAGAAAAGACTGCAACATCATCTTTCATCCTCAATTTTTTGTTTTCTAGAAGATGCAATTTCAGGCACAAAAAGGTTTCCAGGTAACATCACCCTCCTAGTTTCTTATCAAGTAACCCACACAGTTAAACAAAACTGAAATTTCATGAGGAGTTTATGACCTCACAGTAGGAGGAGTTACCTGTTTTAAAAGATTGCAAATTACAAGCTGTTTAAACCTACACAAAATATAAACAAAAATTTTCTGTTATCCAGTTAGGCCTATGGCAACACTTTCCAGGGTAATCAGAGCTTGGAGTCCACTATCTCTACCACAACAGAACCTATGGACTTCCAAGAGGACCTTTGCAATTTGGATTGGAAGGTTAATGCATATATAAATGTATCATGAAATTACTTGTTAATTCTACATTTACTCAAAGGTAAACATCAGTGTAGTCATTATGATTTGCATAAAATTAGGGGTTTGGGTGGCTTAACTAGAAAGGCTCATGTTTCCCACTGCAGTTTGTAAGAAACTAATTACACCAAACTTAAATATAATTTGTCATGTATTCATGTCCTAGGGTGACGTTATGATGCTTGTATCCCCATTCATATGTTCTGTTTATGCTGGATGTTATGTTATGTGTCTTCAAGACTGGCTCTGAAGAGTGAAAGTTTTGTTTTGGTTTCTTATCAGCCACTCCCCCCACGGCTGGTGGTACTCAGGACAGTACATAGTGCAGCTTTTGCTTTTTGCTTTGTGCTTGCTCTTGCTTCAGCTTTGCTCCTGCTTTGCTCTTGCTCTTTGCTTCTGCTCATTAGTTAGTTAAGATAAGCAGTCCAAATTTTTCCCTGAACTGTTTTTCCTTTCCTTTTTTTGGAACCACTTGAGCCTGCTCTGGACTGGGACCTGGGAAACGTCGAGAGTTTGCACCTTGTGGCTGCAGCAGCTGCCCCAGTGCCACAGGGACTGATAACAGAGCAACCGCCCCAGGAGAGACTTTCTGAATTTGTCATCATTTTCAGAGCGGTGACAGAGTGGTGTCATCCAGTATTGTTCATTCTGTGTGCTGGGGGGTGCTGTGCCTGTTAAATAAACAGCTTCTTTCCACCTCTCTCCTAGGAATCCTTCCTGAACCGGTTGAGGGGAGGGGCTGTGTGGGTTTGCTTTCTGGAGGGGCCCCCTTTTGGAGGTTTTCTCCCAAATTTGCCCTATACCAGGACAATTCATCAAGTGAAAAGCTACCAGGGAGCCAGAAAGCCTTGGGAAGAGCTGGAATGGATGAAGATGCAGTGTGAGTGGCAGGTCAAAGGCACACTTTGATGTGCACAGCCCAGCACATCTGGCTGCTCAGCCAGCCTGTCACCAGGATCATCCTGTGTAATGAGACAGATTCGGGTCCTCCGCTCACAGTGCTCCTTATCACTGCTGAGGGATTAGGCTGTAATCCTCTCCTGTAATTGTAGGAATGATACCCTGCTCCCTGCTCCCTGCTTTCCAGAGCACATGGCTTTGCAGGAGCCACGCGGAGCTTGGTGCTTCTGCCAAGCTGCAGAGGGCTTCCCCTACCACCCACCAAACCATTTATCCTCACTTGTGTTTGCAAGCAATCATTCCCACCAGACCCACCACCACTTTTGTAGCTTTCCAATATTTTTTTTAGTACTCCTGCCTCCCACTTTCCTCTTTTATATTTGGACTAATCCAAGCAGTAAGACCCCCTAAATGATGCCATGGTAGATTAGTCTTGGAGGGTTGATAAACCCCAGAGCACAGCCAGATGACCCAAGCAGTCTAAAAAAGGCCAAATACCAACAAGAATCCTCAGGGACAAAAGCAGAAGAAAGAAAAAGCACTGATGGATAAAGAAGTCCAAAATGTGTCTCCAGAGAAAGACAGGGTGTGAACAAACTGAGGGCTACTGGTGTGGCACGTGAAAGGAGGAGACAAAGAGTGGGATTTCCCGTCAGCCATCAATGCTGAAAGATGTGGGGACATTTCCATGTACACACCACACTGATCAAGAAAGGAGGGTGGAAATGAAACTGAAGAGATGCAGCTGAGAGTATCTGTTGTATCAGGGGGGCTATTGAAAACAGAAACCACTCTTCTTAAAAGCTACTTTTAAAGATCATTTCTCTGCTAAACGATCTCCCCAGCTTGGTTTAGTGAAGTTTCAACACATTTATGTTTGATCCCAGTTCTAATTCTAGCTTTACAATTTTAGTTTTACTTTAACCTGAACCCAGAAACTGGTTCACCCCGGGAGAAAGCTACTATTAATTTTTTTTACCCAAAACCTCACACAGTTCTCCCCAATAAATCATTAGAAGGTTTCCCAAATAAAAATTTCAACAAGATTCATGTCAGTGGATATCAGAAACCATATATTTTCCTACACAATATGTACTGAAGAAGGAAAAAAAACATAACCTTAAGAATTAAAATATTTTATCTCTTTTGTTTTTTTCAAAGCTTCTTGACATGGTTAACTGTTATAACTGACAATGATTGTGTCTCCATCAAGTAACTTCCTAAACTGGTTAAAGATAATTGTAGTCACAACACAGTGGCTCACAGCACAGAAGAATATGTATGTTAAGGAGACTTCAAATTGTTGGGCAGTCTGGAAGATTTTGATAATCTAGTGTGACCTCCTGTGAGAGACAGACAAGACCATTTCAATGGTAATATTGCAAAGAAGAAAAAATATTCTTCCCTGCACCATAAGCAACCACTATCAACCCAATTTCAGAATATTACTATCTTCAGGTTTTAAAGGCCCAGCTTTGCCCCTCCTCCCCGCATCTAATCTGTGATAAACCACATGAATCTTTGAATTGAGGTCTCTGAACCTGACTAGTCCTCAACATTAAAAAAACATAATAATTTTCAGCAAGCTAAACCTGAATATCACAATCACTTGCCTCAAAGGAGAAACTGCTTCTTTGGTGATTGAAAATGATGACACAACAGATGGATCCGGGGTTTCTAGAGAAACTGCTTTGTATTTTCTTCAGAAAGCCAAACAATGTCACTCCCACATATTATTTTACTAAACAACATATTAAATACTGAGGAGATCACTCTATTTTTTCTTTTGAAAATGGTAGATTTTAAAATATTGTTACTTTTCAAAACTACCAAATAATTTTTAGAAGCATATCATTTACATGCTAAATGCCTTTTGGAAGAGTCCAGCTTTCTCATCTCTCACTGCAAAGTAGAGATAGGAAAAATTGATGTAGCTCTTAGTCCTGGGAGCCATCAGTACATCGTAGATTAGGGATTCATAAAAAATTGCATTCTAAAGCCATTGCCATTTTTCCTTCACTGTTGATTTTTACTGTGACTTCAAAGACACTGCACAAGAGCATCATCTGCTATGAAACATTCAGATTGGGTTTTTTTTTTCTTTTTCCAATATATATACAAGCTTAGGAAATAGCAAAGAAAAACAACAAATTAAGACCTTTATTTAAAATATTTTAACTAATACTGTACCACAACTGGCCCTGCAGTTTATCCACAGAAAACTAAATTTAAAGAAATAAATTCAGAGATGGCAGCAATTTTTCTCTAACATAGATGGAGGTGTGCTCAAGACAGAGCATCAGATCTCCCCAGGCATGATATTTGAGAATTTGTATTGATGAGCAAAATGAAGTTCCTCCAACTCTGCATGACTGTTTTTGCATCACTTTGGCTTTTGCATTCTTCCAGCTTGTAGGCTTGGAGCTTCTTTTGCATACAGAACACACATGTCACCAGTTTAATTGCTGGTTATCTTACAGTGACAGAATGGTTAAAGTAACACATCAAGAGCTAGAGAATGACCTTTGGCAAGGAGGCCACGTTGTTTTTTCTGTCATACATCACATGTTACTTTAACATCTGCCTCAATGAAACTGCAATAGACTTATTCTACAAATGAAGATACACATTTAGGGAAAAACACAGACAGACATTCTTTGAAAATGCACAGAGGTATTTAGGTTCTTAAAATTTTGCTTAATTGTTATTCTTAGATACTTAGTTGTAATTAAACATGACCTGTATACTTTGCCCAGTGACTTTGCCACAATGCCACAAAAACTCAATTTCCAGCAAGGTACTATCTAGCCAGTGACTTGACCATCCCAGAAATTTTACTCCATCAGATTCTATTCATCCTGTAAACAGTATAGTGGGAAAGAGGAAACAGCAGTACAAATTCTTCCAGAAAAGAGAATCTTTCAGTGCCTTTTGCACAAGGCCTGAAACACTTGTGCCAGCCATGCTCTTCCCTTGAAAGGCAGAGCAGAATGTCTGAGGTTGAACTGTGGTGTTATCCACAGTCCAAAGCCCTTCTCAAATTATCCCTCAGTGCAGTTTTAAATAATGTGCTATTTACATTACAGTCATTCATTTACAAGCAAATGTATGCCTGCTGGATGACACTCAAATGCTCAGATCACTCATGCTCTACATGCTTTATAACAAAAGTACCATGAGAGGCTATTATGAAGAAAGTACTGAATTCTGGCCCAAGCAGACAAATTAACATTAAAAATAAAACATTTAAACATGCTACAGCAAGTGCAGTGCAGTTGTGTCCCATATGACTGGTACCTGGTTTTGTACCTTCACCACAGATTGCTTGTTAGGGTCACTGAGTTCCTCCAATTTGAGGAACACAATTCTTACTATTATTTGTAAGGCTATAAAAAATGTAACCAAATAACAAACTGCAGAAGGTATAGCTGTCAATTACTTGCACAAATTTAGAAAGGATTATTTAAAAAATATTAGTCCTTAGCACAGTTGCTACTGCTGAGGGCTACAGCAGAACCTGAAATACATGATAATTTTGCAAAGCCTGTCATATCCCTTTCACTACAATTCTGCTTTTTGGATGTGGTAACTAATTGGTTGTATGAAATATCTTGACCAGTATTCTGGTTTTAAGGAAGATCTGAATGGAAAAGTGGGTTGACATAAGCTTAAAGGAAACAGGTTTTCAGCCCAATAAATACTTAGAGGCTTTGGGCTAAATGCTTCAGTTTAAATGTCACACAATTTAGAAATGGCTGCTTAAAACAATTTATCTGCTGAGGCTTTTCTTTCTTAAAATTTATATTATTCAGCATACTAATACCAGGGCTGAGCATAGGTGAAGATGGTACAAGAAGCAATAAAAGCTGCCTAAAAGCTGCCACTGCTTTATCTCATTCACTCCCACTGACTTCCATGTATTATTGATCACTCAGTCTAAATTAACCTGTTCCAGTAATTGTCTTGCTACTGATGTCCTCTGTACAACTCATTACCCTGGTTGCAGAAGGTAAATTGCACTGGACTTACCAAATCCAAAAGCACTGGAACCACCAACACTCTGGGAAGCCTGAACACTGGTAGATGTGTAGAGCCCAGTTACCAGCAAGCCATCAAAGAAGGTACTTGTCGAAATAGTCACTGAAATGAGAGAAACAAAATATGTGTAAATATTCTGGTTAAGATCCTATACAGTTTCTGTGAGCAGGCTCTTGCTCTTGAATGAGATCCCACCATGTAGTCCAGTGAATCCATCTGAATTTTCCCAGTATTTATGCTACTTTTACTTTCAGTTGGTGCTTGAGAAAGAAGTTGCCTTTTCCAGGAGCATAAACTATGGTATTCATGAAATGCACATTGAGTTAGAAAATAACACACAGGAATATAATGGCTTGTAAGCAATGGTCCGGACACTAAATTATGGTAAAAACAATGAAATAACCGGGAATATGGTACTATTCTTTCTGGATCTAAATAGAGTGCCAAGTTACAGTTATCATGCTTATTGTAGTAGTAGACATTTAAGGTATATGGGCATCTGAGACATTACAGATTGTGTGCATTTAAATAGCTCAGGAATGCATTTTTAAGAGATTCCTAATAGCAGAAAACATCCAAATAGAAACTACAAGTAACATTGGAATCTACACATTCTTTATTAGAACTGAATTATTGCAATATTTATTCCATTCTTGTACACACTAATTTTCATACTTTTACTTTGGTGTGTTTGACAAGGGAAGCACACAAGGGAAGCCAGTTGATGTACCCTTTTTGGATTTCAGCAAAGCTTTTGATACTATCTCTCACAGGATCCTTCTGCACAGAATGTCCAGCACACAGATAGATAAACACATCAGTGGCTCACAGGTTGGGCACAATGGGTTACAGTGACTGGGGTGACATCAAACTGGGGACCTGTCACTGGTGGGGTTCCACAGGGTTCCATCCTGTGATTTCCAGGCCCTGTGCCTTTCCCATCTTCATAAATGATTTGGGCACAGGACTGAAGGCTGAGCCAGTCCAGAGTCAATACAAATCCAGGAGAAGCTGCTGACTCCTTCAAAGGCAGAGAGGCCCTGCAGAGGGACCTCGACAAACAGAGGGCTGGCCAGTCACTAACTGCAATATTCCGTGGTTTTCCTGGGCTTAGATGAGTCCAAATCCGGCTAGCTCAGACTCTAGCCCACACGAGCTTGCATGGACGAAAGTAAAAGATGAGAAGCGCTCTTCTCCACATGGGTACAAGTACCTTGTTTACTGGTTTGGTGGCAAGATACAATGAAAACGACAACAACCAAGAGAGAAAACAGTACCTGGAAGTCTCACACAGGAGGTTTTATACCCAAGGATGGGGGCGGGGAGAGAGGACCACGGCCAATGGGATGCCATTGGGGAGGGGCGAGGGGAGGGGCACCCATGGGACAGACCACCAGGTGTATAACAGGGGGGGTGTGAGGGGGAGACCATGTGATGGGGGAGGGAAAAAACCATCCACGTGGCCTGACATACTCAGTAAAGAATTCCCATCACCCAGTGCAAACAACAACTAAATAAACTATTTAGTGCAATACAACACCCAATCATATGAAGATCAGTAAAACAACAAAAAGCTGACTCTGCTGAAGAAGAGTATGACTTACACTTATACTTGTAGCCCCATGCACTGAAGATGCATCCAGACCTCCGTTACCACACTCATTCTGCTTCATACCTCAATCCTTTTTATTCCCTTAACTTTTTATTCCCTTAACTGCTGACAGGCACTGATCTCTCAGTGCCTGTCAGCAGTCCCTAACAGGCACTGAGAGATCAGTGCCTGTCAGGGACTGCTGATAAACTCTTATCACTCCTAAATCACTTTCTACCTCCCGGTATTTCCCTCTTTTGCTGGGGGCATCGTGAGCCAGTGGCTGGCCAGGAAACTGAAGCAAGGTACTCCAAGGTGACTGCTAGGACATTCATTGGTGATACAGATTCAACAGACAAACTGATGGGTTTCTTAAATCCTAAAAGTCAGTGTTTCCTCTGTGGTACACATTTGGCTTAATATTAGTTTTTAATATTTTAAAAAACATAAAAATATTGACAGTAGCTTTATTTACTTTGAGCAAAGGAGCAGTATTTATGATGTTTAATTTATTCTTCATCTCTTTGTATTTTTCTTCTTTTCTTTGAGTATTCAGTACTACACTGAATAAACTCTGAATCCAAGTTTTCTGCTCCCATGACTCCAAAATTTCAGTGTTTTGCAATAGACACTTCCCTGAATTCAGATGCAGGTTCAGAGCCATATGTTCATTTTTTAAGAACAGGCTACTTCTGATACATATTAAAAGAACAGCAAAGGACTATAGATTTTTTTAAAATAAAAGATGTATTAGGGAGGGTAAAATAAAATCAAACAAGCAAACAATGAATTTTTTCTGCATTTGATGATGAAGTGGTGAATAAATACACGACCTTTTCTTCCCTTTATGCCTTTAAACCAACAGAGAGGCAAAACATATGTTGAAAAGTATGCCTATGTGTTATTTTTGAAGACTTGGCAAAAGAGTCAGTGAAAAGCACTGATAGAAGGGCACTGGGCCAGTACTTTGCTGCCATTTTGTTTCCCTGTAGGGAAGCATCTTATTCTTTACTGGATAGGATATAATGCAAAAGCCTACTGTGAACAGGTGACCAGTTTCTCTGTGGGAAAGAAGTGATATTTCACAATGCCTGTATTTGACTTTGGACATATTTGTGTGATTGTCAACCCTCATTTTACATAAGCATGTAATAGGTCAATTTTTATTGTTGAAAAATTTCCAACACAGTATGGCTCCCTCATTAAGCCTCTGGGAAACTGCACAGGGCCTCTAGCACATTTTTTAAAAACAGAGCACTAGGCTGTTATTACACACGTGTCATACATTTCAGAATAATTCTATAGTTCTTCAAGAAAAAAAAATTAATCACGACATTCTCCGTGATGATTTTTTTTTCCCTACCCACTGTTGAAATACATCAAATTCCCATAAAATAAAAGAAAACACACAGTATGCCAAGTGATAATGAACAAGAACAGGAAAGCTGTGCTAATGCACAGCCCAGCAATGGGACTGTGATTTTATATAGGGGCTAGGGCTTGTTACTGTGGGGTCCTAAATTCCTCTTCCAAAAGAACAAGAAGGTTCCCTCCACCAGGCTTTGTTTGTGCCTGGACACTGGCTCAGGCCATATGTGGTTGATGTCAAATATCTGGCACTAAAGAAGCAAGGACCAATGCCATGACCCACTGGGACTTTGGAAAGCATCTGGAAGGACACAGAGCAGCCAGGGCTGGGCAGGCACGGGGGGCTCTGGCACTGCCCCGATGCTGCCCCATGGCACCCAAGGGACAGCACGGCAGCAGGTGCCATCTACAAGCCCAAGCAGGCACTGCTCCTTCTTCCACAAGACCCTTCTTTGGGAGGAGAATTTGATGAGCAAAGCAGCCAGGAGGGATGGTGGCTGGGCAGGGGTGTGCTGGACCCTGCCACCCTTCAGAGAGCAGCCCCCGTGCCAGCCCTCCTGGCTGCTGCACCAGCACAGGCAGGGAGCCCGAGTGCCCTTGTCCCACCCCTCACACCAGGGATGGCAGCACACAACCCACGGTACAGAGGAAGGTAGGAAGCCCTCAACTCCTTTGAAAGAGTCCAGCAGGAGGGACTGGGAACATCTTCCCCAAAAATGCATTTTGGAACAACATACTGATCAGACAATATACACTGCAAATTTTAGAGGCAAAGGTGGTAACTACTTTAAGAGTTGCTCAACACTTCCTTCCATTTTCAGTTCCTGAGATATTTGTTAATATTCACCCCCTTGGACTACTTGGATTGGTTTGTTTTTCATGGGGTCTCCCTCAGACTGATTTAATTATTTAAGGAAGAAGGAACTTCAGTCAAAACATTTCATTTCTGAGGTGAGATTAGAGGAGAATATGTTGCCCTGGATGAAAAATTCCACTGTCATTTGCTTTCATCAACTCTTCTGCTCTAAAGTATGAGAGTGTTTCTCCAAGTTTGGACAATTTCTATTCTATATATATATATATATATATACACATTAAAAAAAAAAAAATCAGAGTTCACATATGCTCAACAGAGACATTTTCATTTTTAGTATCTAAATATTTCTTCAAACTCTGTCCTCACTTAGTACTCTTAGAGCACTCTCTGACTAATAAAAGCTCGCTGAAAAAAGTCCCATGAAAAATATTTCAGTCCAGCTATACTGCTTTGCTGGAGCAGAAGTGCTTTGTGAAGATATGGTTTTTGATGATGTTTTGATCTGAAAAGTTTCTCACTCAGTGTTTTTAAGTAGGAAGTAATATCTGCTGGCTGGAGAGAAAGGGAAAAGAGAGGGTTCTTTATGAAAAGTCTAAGCCTTCTGTGAGAAGACTCAATTCATCAAAATCCCACTTCTCAAAATGTTGAGAAATGTTCAAAATGTCACACAGTTGCTCCAAAAGTTTGACCCATACCATCACCAATATCTTAAACTTAGGAGACAGAAAAGTAGACCTGGGGGCAGAAGTGAGCTAGGATGGAAGAGGTGGTGACTGGAACAGAACAGGGAACAGGGAAATGTTTTGAGAAAAAATGGGGAGCGGTGGGGGTGAGGGGACCACAGCTGGAGAAAGCAGCCAAGAGAAGGTGATGAAAAGCAGATCTGCACCTGCACCATGGAAATGCTAGAAAGGTTCAGTATCAGGGACTCACACAGTAACTAGGAGGAGAGACCAGGTGTAAAACCCAACAGCAAAGTGTGGGTCAGCCCTACATGCTTGTCAACAGCCAGGAAAGAAGTCCACTGTCTACTCTTAGCCCACCTCCTAAATCAAGTGAACATGATGGATAGGAAACATTCCTGTCCACAAAACACATGGATAGAAATGGATACATGTGGATTAGTGAATAACTCCAGTTTATTTTGTAAAAGCCTAGGAAATGGCTCCATGAAAAAGAAATCCTACTGGGGCTGGGAAACACCATGGAAGTATCCTCTGGTGCTGTTTTGCCCTACCTTTCTTGCTGTACAAGGACTGCAGTCACAAAATGTGTTTCTGAGAATCATGAGGCCCTCGGCTCAGTTTTCCACCAAAAATCACGGGGAGTTGCCAACTGCAGCTCCTGCACACTCAGCACATCCCTGCTGCTGTGCTTGGTTGCTAGCAAGGCTTGGCAGGCACACAGGCTGGCCTCATCCTGCAGGCCACCATCTCTGGGAAGCTTTGGTGCTCTTTCCTTGGGAAGGGAGGGGATGCAGCAGCTTTTTCTGGAGCAGCCTTTCATTTTGCATGACAAATTTCTGTGAGAGCCCTGGTGCTTCCCGTGGGACAAGGAACAGCAGAGCCTCTGGCAATGCCAGGAGCTGACATGTCTCGAGGAGGAAGCAGGTCAGGAAGGAGGAGGCTGGCAAAGATGCTGCTGAAATCATACCACAGGTGGAGGAGCAGCATAACAGGAAAGACTGAGTGGAGTTTGAACTGTAGGTATAGTCAAATATTTTTAAGAATTTAATGCTGTTCTTATAAACATAATTTTCACTGTTTTGCAGTGCTGTATGCCACACATACTGCATACTATTAGAGAAATCTATTAATCCATGTAAGTAATTGTATAACATTCTCTCAAGGGACTGATCTACTCTCCAAAAGTCTATATTTTGACTGATATTCAAAATACTCAAAATATAGCCAACGCATCTAAACTGTAAAAGCAGAAAAAGTTCCAGGTGGAGGAAGGGGATCATCTCAGACACCACTGACAGGTCTTACCTATTTTGGCTGCTCTCCAGCACCAGCTGCATGCCACTAAGAGGGCTGAAAGATACAGAAATTCCACAGAATTTGCAGCTGCTGTTGATGACAATCACGGAATATGAGAAGAAATTTATAAAGGCAAAGATCTCTGATGCCCCCCACACTCAAGTGAGTCAAGACATAGCCACAGTGTAAAACTGCACTTCTGCATACCATAGACAAAACAGAAAAGAATTCTGGTGTGGGAAATCACCACAGACAGTGGACTTCCTGAAATGGGGCTTTCTTGCATCAAAGCAATGACAGGCACTTTTTAAGGCTCTTCTCAAGGTCAAGGCCAGCTCCCTATAACACTGTAATATTGCATCATCACACACCTGAGTCATAGCTGGAAAGCATCCTCTTAGGAAATAAATTATTTATACTGAAGTAATGCTTTTGGGGGTTTTTTTGTCTTCACTCCTAAAAAAATATAACAGCCTCTGCAAGTCAGGTGTGCAATGGTGCTGTTCAGAGAGGCCTCTGTCCCCTCACTGTGCTGCAGCATCCTGCAAAGGAATGGAGACCCACATCACTTCAACAAAGACTGTCAATGCCACATTATATTCACAGAGTATGCTGAATTGAAAGGGACCCACCAGGATCATCAAAGTCCAGCTCCTGGCTCTGCACAGCACCATGCCCAAGAGTCACATCAATACCCAAGAGCATTGTCCAAACCCTTCCTGAACTCTGTCAGGCTGGTGCTGTGACCACTGCCCTGGGGAGCCTGTTCAGAGCCCAACCACCCTCTGGGTGAATAACCTTTTCCCAATGCTGAACCTAAACCTCCCTCCAGCACAACTTCAGGACACTCCCTCAGGTCCTGTCACTGGTCACCTCCTCTGTTGCCCTTCATGAGGAAATTGTAGATTGCTATGTCAGCCCTCAGTCTCCTCTACATAGGGAGAATGCTCTTTGTCCCTTCCCAAGTTTGGTCCCTTTTTCAGGCAATGGAACCTTCCTGCCACCCTCATGCAATGCCAAACACAGGTGACCCATCCAGGCATGCAGTGCTCTCAGGGCACAGACAATACCAAGTCCAAATCCTTAAAATACCAGACTGCTCCTGAAATGCCAACTACAGCTTAAATTGCTAGAAAGAAGAGAATAAACCCTGCTGCCTTATTTAAAGGCAACTGTTAAGGCACCACAGTGATTATAAATCTATAAATACTCAGGTAGAATTTTACACGTACACTTTCCAAAGAGTGTGCTGATAAATGTACTTGCAAGTGAATGGTGGAGAATACATTACTACAAGAATCCAGAAAGTGTATATATATATACTGAGTTGCACTCAGAACCTTATTACTAGAAAAGAAAATTTTAAAATACTAGTGAAATGCATGTTGACATCAAACTAATTTTTATGGCTCGCAGACATACTTCACTTTCAAAAGAAAACAAAATTGAGAAATTCATAATTATACAGCTATTTCAAATATGAGCACCAGACAGACATGCAAGAACAGTATGAATCACAGGTCTACACATCATTCAGCAACAAAAGCAGAAAGCCCACAGGATTCTTACTCATCCTTGTTTTGATCTTCCCCAAGTAGGTGGAAGAAAGCAGAAAAAAAACATTTCAGCATGGTTAAGTAAACAGACATGCAGTCTTACAACTGCAAGCATTCTCACTTATGTATTGGTTTTCTGAAGCACACAGCCAAAGCACTTAATTCACAATAAAACAGCAGTGAGCTTTTCTTGAAGTTATCATACAGGACAGCACCATCTCTAACCTGTGATGCCCTCACCAGTTATTCCAATTAGCAATTACCTTCAGATGGAGGGGAGTAAAAATGCACAAGTTTTGAACTTTGTACTAGACAGTTTAAAAATCTGATTTGGCCTTGCTTTGTGTTACAGTATAGTTTCAGTTCTTCTGCCCCATGCTCCATTAAATCTCTGTGCCTTCATAGCTTTTCAAATCCTTTCCTAAATTGGTAATGAGCTACAGAGAACTGAAAATAGATTGCAGATGTGTGGCAAGATGTCTGTAATGTGATATCCAGAGACATCATTTGTCATTGATGCAAAGAGCTACCTGTCAGTCTTGTGAAAACTATTTGCAGAAACATTACTTATATTTTTGAAAGTTCATAACAAGACAGAGACAATGACATCAGCAGCAATATATAAAGTGTTTATTCTTGTATTCCTAAACTATAAGGAATTGGTCATGTTTGTTTACATGGTCCAAGATGCTTCAGAGCTGCCATCTCACTAAAAGTGGAGTTCCATAGTTAAACCTGTGAACAGCCTTCCAGTGTGAGACCCAAGAGTCTGACTTCCTATGTATCAAAATCCCTGACTTAAATACATTTATGACCATATTCAAAGCCACCAAAAACTTGGCCACATTGAGCAGAAAGGTGCTTTATTCCAGCTGGCATCACCAAACGTGTTGGCACAGCCCAGAGACCTGACAGAGGAGAGGTAAGACTGGCTGCTGCCTTAGCTGCCTGCTTATAACCAACAGATGGGCAATTAAGGCTCTCACCTGGGAAAGAGGATTCAAATCTGAATTTCCCAACAAAATATTGGTTTAAAATATTTTAAACTCCAGTGCCTGTGTGGCCCAGCCACTGTCCCTTAGCTGCAGGCATTGCATTTTATATGGGAAAAAGAGGATATCAGCTGGCACAGGGAGAGGCACGTCCTCTCTTCCTTCTTGGAAGGAGAGGATGGAGGTTTCAGTCAGTGGCCCAGAGAATATGTGCTACTGCTATATAAATCTCCAGAGAACATCACATCTATTTATGTCACCCCATTTAGGCTGTAAATCTCACCCTAATGTTGATGTTTAAAACAGACCAGATGAATCACACTCCAGAAATGTCTGATTCTCCTCACGGACTATAAAGGGAGCCCAGACTGTAAAGCTCAGCTGTAGATGTCAACACTGGAGATGGCTAAACTGAGATTATTACCACCAAGAGCCATTCACACAGAGTAACTGAATTATCCAATTTCTATTAAAATGTCCAACTATTGCCCACATCAGAGGGAACTGAGCAGGAATTAAGCATCCCAGAACCCAGAGCTCACCCGGGGACATCAGAGACAATGACTATCTTTATATTCTTTCTTGTGTTATGCCAAACATATCACTAGTGCTTAGCAACTTAGCAAGCCCTTGTAGTACCAAAGCACTCCAAAGGGTATCAGCAAATGCCTGTTATTTCATTTGCTAATTCACAGAATAGTATTAATGGAGTTTAAGCAGCAAACACAATAACCTGCACATCAAACAAAATGTGTTTCACTAAAATTACATCAGCTATGTCTCTAAAAATTTAACCACTGAATTAAATTTTGTGCCATAGACAAAACAAGAATAATCATCAAAATACCATTTCCTGTAATGATTGGAGAGGACAGTTATTTATAGTTTTAGCATAAGAAACACAGACCCAATCATATCATTTATTGAAATGCACCTCCAGGCAACAAATACTGTAAACATGAGAGTTATCAGCATGGCATAAAAGCCAGTAAAATGTGCTTTAACAGTATTTACATGATGGTTACACTCAAATGATTGTGAAAACTACTTTCTCAGTGGTAGTATATTATCTCTCTTATCCAAAGTCCCAGGAGAAGATGGGAAGAGCTGATGATCATTCCCAGACCTCACCAGCTACATAGGGCATGAGGCAATCCTGGTTATTGGTGTATGATGGGACTGTTTTGTGTCTTTATTCAGCAATCACCATTCTCCTTTATTGAGTTTTGAAGCCAAATGCTGTCATGCTTCTAGAAAAGCATCAACATCAAATTTTTCTTAAAAACAGATTAAACGTTATTGTGATTACCTTTTTATCACTCTAAGCCTGAGAATATTGACCCCTGTTTGAAGCCTAACCTTATTTTTCATGCCTTTCAAGTTTGTGTGAGGTTGACTGTTTGATACCCATACATGAAAATTTCATATTGTTGGCTGTGCTCTCAATAAATTATTTAGAAGGTTTGAATATTTCTGCACAGTGCAGATTTTCAGAAGAGTTTGGTAAATCCTTTTATTCTGCTGTCCTCAGAAGGCAAACAACCTCTCAATACACAATTAACAATAGCATTAAAAGAGAAAATGAAGGCTGGCTTGAAAAGAGGGTAAGTTTAATTATCTACTAGGAATTCATAATAACTCAGTAATATCTAAACGTTTGCAAGATCTTTTGTCTTAATTCTAGCTAAGGAAGCACACCCTCTAAAACCAGAATCTTCAACATGTTTACCTCAGGCTAAAGTAGCACAAATCCTCTTACAGACACATGAATTATGATGAGCAAATATCATGAAATGCAGGAGTTCAAGTGATGCTGGAGAACAAGGAAGCATCTGGCTGCCCAGGGCTTGAAGAGGTGCACTGTTCACTGGGTGAAAAACTGGATGTCTGAGCCCTAAGAGTGGTGGCCAGCTGAGAGTGGTGGTCCCCAGGCCCAATATTGGGACCACTCCTTTTTAATATCCTTGCCAATGACCAGGGTAAGGGGATTGAATGAACCACAGTCAGTTTATACTTTTACAACTTCAGGAGACAAGGAGTCTACCATTTATTTATATAATGCATGAAAATTTTTTTCCTTATTTTAAAATTATCTTTTCTCTGAATTAATGAATTTTCAGTGAAGAGTTTGCTTTATCATCAGAATTCAGCATTTATGGATAACTTTCACAACTCTCAACTATCCTTTTTCCAAAATTAAGGAAACTTACTTTAGCTCCCTATTACACAGGAAGATGTTCTCTCTATCATCACCTATGTTTTTTGGAAGCAGAGCCGACCAGATGCATCCATGACACAGAAATCTGGGTATAATGTTGTAATGCACAGGCAGTGGTAAAAGTGATGCCAGTTGTTTCAGTCTTCATTCCTTCCCTCATGATTCCTAAGGTTCAATGTGGTGATTTTTTTTTTTTTACTCATGCTTAGCATCAAGATGATGTATTTTGAAATTCACTTCCAATATCCTGTTCCACATAATCTGCATTATTTTTGCCTCAGTTCCTCACCACCACCTTCATTTTTCAGTTATATACAGCATTACATTTTACTACTTTGAGCGGCATGGTATATATATATATATATATATATATATATATATATATATATATATATGTGTGTGTGTGTGTGTGTGTGTGTGTGTGTGTGTGTGTGTGTGCTGTTACCTCCCTAATAAGTTTTCATTATCATTTTGACTACTTTTAAGTTCAGGCATCAAGCCATGATAATTACACTTCTTCCTTATCAGCCACAGTCCTCCCTCCTCAGAGTGGACTCCTTGTGTGATATAACTCAAACAAAAGCTGGCATTGTCTTGCAGCTAGCTCATGAACAAGAGTGAGCAATAAAGTTTCTGACTCCATTTATCATTGATATATCTGGGCTTGTCTTCATTAAACCAGAGCTTTACAAGATTGCTTAATGGACTGCAGAAATAAGAGACCTTAAATAACCTGGTGCTTTGCAGTCTAAATATGTTGGGCAACCAACATAGCAGCTGTCCAAGGGACACACAGGTATTTTTTAATACCAGACTTGGGATTGGTCTGCCTGGGTGTGGGTACGCAGAACATCATCCTCCTCACCCAAACTGCTCCTCTCAGAGTCCTTTCTGCACAACAGATGCACCCAGCATGGTCAGCAGAGTCTGAGTTGCAGCCTGTCCAGACCCAAAGATTTTACCAAGTCAGGCTCTGGGAGGGTTGGCTGTAGACTCTCAGGAGCAAGGGGGTAAGAGTGCACAAGTGTCCTGACTGGAATGGAGAAAATAAAGAAAATTAGCGTGGAAAAGTGAAGGCTGAAATGCACTGAAAGTTGATGAGAACCATGAACAGAAGGAAGAGGCCCAAAATACATCATACTTCTTATTATGGGAATTATTATGGGAACGGACACGAGTTCAAAAATGTGATTTAATTTTGTATGTATGATTCATGCAACAAAATAATTCTGCCTAAGTACAGTCCCTCATTTAGTTGGTGCAGAATGCTATTTAAAAGAAGCTACAGAACCCCCATCTATAAACTGGAACAATACTACTAAATAGCCTAGAGATTGACATTTTAAGTTAGAGAATGGATCAAATGAGGATTTATATGGAAAAAAATATCAAATTGAGTAAATGTATGGGTTTATATTAAATATAAAGTAGTATTTGTACTGGCAGCTCATGGCTTGGACAGGAGCATTCTTGCTGGGTTCAGAACTGGCTGGATGGCCAGGCTCAGAGGGGGGTGGTGAATGGTGCTGCATCCAGCTGGTGTCCTGTCACCAGTGGTGTCCCTCAGGGCTCTGTGCTGGGACTAGTTTTGTTCAATATTTTTATTGATGACATGGATGAGGATATGGAGTCTTCCAGTAGTAAATTTGCAGATGACACTAAGCTGGGATCATGTGTCCATTGGTTGGAAGGTAGGAGGGCTCTGCAGACAGACCTGGAATGGTTGGATGGATGGGCTGAGTCTAACAGGATGAAGTTTAAAAAGTCCAAATGCCAAGTGCTGCATTTTGGCCACAATAACCCCTGCAGCATTTTTGGCTGGGGATGGTATGGCTGGACAGTGCCCAGGCAGAAAGGGACCTGGGGGTGCTGGTTGACAGCCAGCTGAGCATGGGCCAGCAGTGTGCCTTGGTGGCCAAGAAGGCCAAGGGCATCCTGGCCTGTATCAGGAACAGTGTGGCCAGCAGGAGCAGGGAGGTCACCCTTCCCCTGTACCTGACACTGGTGAGGTCACACCCTGAGTGCTGTGTCCAGCTCTGGGCCCTCGGTTTGGGAAGGAAGTTGAGACATTTGAACCCATCCAGAGGAGGCAATGAGGCTGGAAAGGGGCTGGGAACACAAACCCTATGAGGAATGACTGAGGGAGCTGGGGGTGTTCAGCCTGGAGAAAAGGAGAAAGAGGTGATGTTATCACAGTCTACACTTCCTGAAAGGTGGCTGTAGTCAGGTGGGGTTGGTCTCTTCAAGCAGCAACTGACAGAACTAGAGGACACAGTCTTAAACTGCATCAGGGGAAATATAGGCTGGATTTAGGAAAAAGTTTTTCACTGAAAGAGTCAGAGTTCTGGAATGGTCTGTCCAGGGAGGTGGTGCAGTCAGCATCCCTGGATACACTTAAAAAAAGACTGGATGTGGCACTCAGTGCCATGGTTTAGTGTTGGGGCATAGGTTGGACTTGATGATCTTAAAGGTCTCTTCCAACCTAGTGATTCTGTGATACTGAATTCTGGCATATGAATGGCTGGGCTGTAACAAATGTTAATGCAATCCTTTGACCATACAATGTATATTAATATTGCAAGTTCGAATCCATAAAAAATACTGGTTTCTAAAGGTTCAAATCAGAACAACATGGAAAAGAACCTGAAAAAAAAAGAAAAACATTCACTAGTCCTCTGACACATAAACACTGAATAAAAATTGAGTCGAATGAAAATGATGTGCTTAAGAAATAAAATTCCTAAAGTAAGATCAATATTAAAACTCAGTGGCATCTGTTTGTCTCATCTTTATGGTTATGTGGCTAAATGGGTCAGAGGCAGAGATGGGGACAGTCAGACAATACATATGCTTATTCCTTACGGTGTCATTCTTCACAGTGTGGTTTGTAAAGCATGAGCATCCCAAGGGACTGGAACTACCTCAGGAAGGGGATGGCTCCAGGTACATCACTTTAGCAAGAGCTATTGGTTCTTTGTGTTAGGTTTGTTATAATGGTCAACTACTGAACAAGAAAGAGAGGGCTGGAACACCAGCACAGTGGCAAGTTGTGATTATGAAATATTTGACTGGACTCTGGGGGAGAATCCTCAAAGTGGATTTTTCTCTCTATTTTGCTTGGGCTAAGGGCTGGATCTGAAGATAAATCCAGGTTTCTTCTAGACTCCTGTTTCTGGACAGGTAACACATACTTTAATACCTCTAGATGTTTTCAAAAAAAGTCTGAGTCCAAAATTCTGATTAGGCAACCAGCCAAACAATGCACACACAAAAACATACAACTGCAGCACAGTGACTTGAATTGAACTTGTCATTATCGGTTAGTTGCTTGTTAAATACTTTATAAATGCAGCAAATTCCCAATTGATCATTTTCTCTTCTTAAAAAATAAATAAATAAACAAAGGGGAGCAGCATGGTTCTTGTCCCTGGTGTGCCCAACTATCCCAGATAACACCAGTACAAATTCCCCTAGCAAATAAGGGATTTTTAACAAATCACTTCATGTCCTCTTTCCATACTGAAATTCCTTCTGCTCTGCACATCCCAGTGAAAGCTATAAGTATTCACAGCCATGTCCCTGCTATGACTCATATCTTGTTAGAACAAAAAGAGGCACTTGGCTCTCTGGAAAATAAATCCCACAGCCGCCTGCCTTGGACTGCTGCAAGCCTACAGCTCCCTGGCTTGTGCACTGTTGTGTCACAGAGGTCGTCATGTCCCACAGGAGACAATTACTAAGAAGTACCTCCAGAATAGGTGAGGTTCTGCATATTATTATAGGAGGGGGAAAGGGCTAAAATGGTAAATATATTTATAAAGGCTCAAAAAGCACAGTTACTCTGTGGGAAAGTCAGTCCCCTGACAAGCTAAGCTCTGCAAAGAGCACAGCCACTCTCCCAGACAAGAGATATTAGCAATAGGAAGAACTAAACTAATTGCCAGGATAACTTGTATTGGTATCCTCAGCAAGAAGCCAAACTAGCCAAGAAGCATGATAGCTAGCAGATCTCTGTCAGAAAAAAAAAACAATGAAGAGGATTTTTATCTTCCTAGCATTTCTTCATCAGTTTGTCAATGAAAATTTTAAGAGTGAAACAAAGAAACCAAACAGCCCCCCTGGAAAAACCCCCGACAAAACAAATTAGGCAAACAAGTGGCAAAGTTAACCAAATCTGTTTGATCCAAACACCACTGACTAGACAAGGCAAAATATACCACTGGGAGCACAGTTAAATCCATAGAGCTCTATTGGCCATTCTGTCTCCTGTTCTGTGGCATGTCTGTACATCACTGAATGGGCACTGCCACCAAATAAACCCCCAGGAACAGCAGACACCTACAATAACATAGGCCATTAATGCAAAGGTACCACCTGGTCAAGATCTTACCTAAATGGTGAAGTTCTTCTTTCAGCCCCCTGCTCCAGTGCCAAATTGGACAGACACTTCCATCAGATTCCTCTCAGGAAGGAAGGTCAAGGCAGAAGTGACACCAGTATGTTGTGATGGGTATAAACCTCAACATCCTTTCCCACAGAGTAACGAGGAGGAGAAAATACTCCAGGTTTTTGCACCAGCAGATATCTACACTTGCAAAAAAAATTCTGAGCAACCAGTGAAAAAAAACATGTGCCTAAATATGGAAGAGGAACATTTAACATTCTGTTCCAGCTCCTGGCTCAACAAGTAACATCACTGTCAATCTGTAATGCCTTGAATAAGAGAAAATAAGATAAACTTTCTGCATAGGAAAAGACTCTACATTGCTTTTACTGCAGCTGCTTGAAGTTGGACTCTCTGAGGAGTCAAACTTTCTGAGAAAAAATGCACAAGTCTCTGGTTCACCCTCAATGTCTCCCTCTAATTCAGTAATTACAGCACAGAAGAATGGCCAGACATTATTAAAAGCAGTCATGCCACTTCATACAGATCTAGCTATGAAGAAATTAGGCATAAATAAACATAAGTAGCGTGCTTCTGGCGAACCATATATTCATAAATATATTCAATATTGTCTTTTGAACCATATATTCAATATTGTCTTCCACTTCTGTCTTTTAAATCCCACAGTTGATTCAAAGAATGACTCTGACATCTGTCTAACCCCCTCAGTGCTGCACACTGAGAATGAGCAGGAAGAATCAGATAAGCAGAGTACAGAAAGATGGGTCTGGATACGAGCTGGGATGCACTGCACACTAAACTTTCAAAATACAGAATAGGCAGGAGTCAGCAAGCATGAAGTGAAGTACATTCAAAAATCCACAACAAAGAGTGTTTTAGAAATCCACCTCTGTACACTTCTCACCACATTAGTTCAGAGGCAAATGAATTCTCCCACCTAAAATCTTAAGAAACTTTGAATTTGCAATTTTGCTAAATAAGCCTCCTCAATAAGCAGTAGAAAGAGTGCAGTGCCAATAGTATTTGAACATTTATTGTTACCTTGAATATGAAGAGAGGGAATAATGATCAGCTTTTAGGAGGCTGAAATGCTTACAAATTCATAAATGATACAGTATTTTTATTATGCTATTTTCAATGAAAATCAAATACTTTGATCTTCTCCAGTATCATTTCAGTTTGAAATTGAATATTTCAGTTCATTTTGTTAAGCTGAAATTTAAAAAAAAAAAAAACCCATTTTAATCTAAATCAAGATTTTAATGTCCTTTCCAAACACTTTGTTCCAGGTGGTCCCTCCACCTCAGGGAGGCATTTCACTATGCTCCAACTTTTACAGTCTAGTTAATACATCCAACCTTCCAATAGAGTAAAGGCAGCAAGGTCCTAATCACAGACTTTGTGATACTACATACCAAAAAAAAATACAATTTAATCTTGAGGTGACAAAGAAAAATGTGAATTTCATATTCAATTCAATGAACATGAAAGCAAAAGTACAAAAAAAAACCCCATTTAATTTGAGTCAAACTCCCCTTTTCCAGTTTTTTTTCCCCAAATTTAAAAAAGTCAAGAAAAATGATAGTCTTTTTCCAAGTAAGGTTTTCATTCTGCAAAAGCTGTATTTTCTATTATAAATAATTCCTGCTTGAACTGGTTTTATTCCATTTCCTAGAGAGCAAAGGGGCACTTTGCCTCTACTTGAATGTATTGTAATGCCTTCTTATAACTTTTTTTTCCCTCTTTCACATCTGACATATTTTTCCTTATTGCTAACCCTGAAATAAACATGACTAAACACAGTTTTCCTGTGAGCTCACATACAGAAGTAGTTTGGGCAATGTATTCATTTTTCTGTTTATATTATCGTGTCAAAACCAGGGAGAACTTGGCAGTTCCTCAAGTCTTGAAGAACAAAGTCAAAAAGAAACCAAGTTATCCTTAGGCAGCCTCTCTGAGCACACTAGTGTAGAGCTGCAGGACTTGTCTCTGAGTTCAAAATGAGATCTACCTTGAAAATCCCTGGGAAAAAAGGTCATATTGTAGATATTATATCATTTATGATGGTTTTAGACTTCCACTTTCTCACTCAAGGACAACTTCCATGTCCCACATCTTTGTAATGAGACAGAGTGTGCTACCTCCTCTCCTTTGCATTCCCACAGGTCTCCAAGGACAAGGAGAAATACGTGCTGCAGAGATATATTACATCCAACTACCTCAGAAAGTCAGGCAGCAAAAAATCCAAGCCATTTAAGTCAAGAAAACACTCTTGGAATAGATATTTTTGGATGCACAACAGGGTATTAACCTGTACCATTGTTGAGCTCATCCTCTTCTCTGTTAAACTTCAAGTTTGCTTTTTGCAGGAACCAGAATTCTGCCTCATAGTGCAGAGAAGCACTTTTCAAAAGGGACAAGCACTGCATCAAAGCAAGATTTCTACCTTGGACAACAGCAAATTGCTTGGCTGTCCTTTTATTGTATTCAAGGCATTCTCAGGCAGCTGGGCCTCATTACAAGCAATGGTGCTCCAGCCATTAACTTCAGAGAGATGAGGATAAAGCACTAAATGCAATGGAGATAATTTAAAGCATGTTAAGCAAGGAAATGAACTAGTATGGAGCTCTGCTCATGCTGTATGCCAAGCATGCTTCCTGGGGACTGCTGCAAAACCATCTACACTTTGGGATAGGAGCTCCTGCAGGGGTTTTGTTTTCCTTCCAGCCTGGTGGGGCACTGCCCTGGTGGGGGCCTTGCAGAGCCACAGCAGCTAAAAGATGAGGTCCATCCCTTCCTCCTCATTGTACCAGCTCTAGGGCAGGAAACACTCCCAGGCAGAGTGCTGCTGCAGGAATTAGCTTTTGGGGAACACAAAGTATTTGTCTGTATAGGATTTGCTGATTTCTTTCTTGAGAGTTTTAATAGCACTAGTGTTGTAAATCAGTGAAGATAAATGACACTGGTATTTGGGCATAAGACCAGACTTGGAGCTAGGTCTCAGATAGATCTGTAGGCTTCCATATAGACCTTTATGTTTCATACAGCACCAGCAAACACATGAGGCTGTCCCACCACTGCAGTTGGGTGTTTTGATTGATGTTCAGCAGCCACATGCCAACATGCCAGTCAGGACCTGTCCTTCTCCCCAGAGATACTGACACTCATTCTGCAGCTTTTTTGTGTAATTTGTTCATTGTGAACCAATACAGCTACAACCTGGTCCAAGTCTAACCTCAGACTAGATCCAGCACTTGCAAAGTCTCAATTCTCCCCCCAGATATTTCTGCTTTTCTAAGGAAATGCATAAATATTACAGACAAAATTTCAGCTTTCATCCTACAGAGGCTGTACAAATTTTAACTGAACCATATTTTTTTTGAAAGGTACACTTAAAAAGAACTTTAACAGCTGGTCTCAGACTTTAGGTGATTAATTTTGAAGTAGGTTCTATAAAAGAATGAACAATAACAGCCAAAGGTTGAGGCATTAATATTAACCTGTAATAAAAGGAATGATGTTTAAACCATTCCTAGAAATAAAAAATGAGTACCTGGTCCTAGAGTGCTGGAAGAAGCACATAGCTTAAATTATATCCAATCAGGCAAAATACAGATATTAAACATTTATGAGCAGCTCTGATATATTCTGAATTAATCAGTTCTGCACATTTAAATGTTTTAATATTTAATGCTGCTACCTCAACAGTCCTGAAGAAATATTAAACTTTTGTATAGTCCTTTGTAAGGGATAGTAAGAGATTTTACTACACATAAAATCTGAATTGTGGCTGTAGGTTTTGCACTGGGCTGTGTTTTGTGGAGAACCATGATTATAATGTATTGAACTACAACTGAAATTCTGAACATTTTTACCACAGATGAAACAGAAATAAGGGCAGTAATAACACAAGTAACAATTATTAAGCCAGGGGTAAGCACATGTCCAATCTGATTAAGTCTCCTAGGCATGATGGATTACTCATGAAGGCTTACTAATATCATGCTCCCATGAAATCTCTCAGATGGGTGTAAATGGCATGCTAAAGGCATTTTAGACTTTGCAGAATATTAATGTTAGTGTGTTAGTAAAGTAAATCTACAAAACACCAGCTGTGGTAAGCAGAAAATATATACAGATAGAGATATTTAGCTGCCCACAAATTCCCTCACTCTAAAAAGCAAGAG
Organism: Serinus canaria; assembly: GCF_022539315.1. Lineage (NCBI taxonomy): Eukaryota > Metazoa > Chordata > Aves > Passeriformes > Fringillidae > Serinus > Serinus canaria. Next base: position 12,508,494 of record NC_066314.1, read on the forward strand.
CACTCAGAAATGTTTTTTTTTTGGTGCTGCCAATAATGGTAAATATAAATACAAGAACTGTATACTAATTTATGAATAGTTTTAAAAGCATATGAAAGCTGAGAATGAGAACATGAAGAGCTTCTTTGGAAGAGAGTGAGTCACATATGATGCTGATTCCACTATTAAAAATCTTGCTTTGTTTGTAAACATATTTCAGAGATTCTGTGCTTTATCACCTCTAAATAAAGTAAAAAATACTTTGAAAATTCCTGGATAAAACACTACAACAACAAACTACAAAACTGCTGATGTTTGATGGGAATTGTAAAAGGACAACAAATGGCACAAAGCCTCTGTTATGAACACGTGCTCATTTCCACATCACTTTGACAGTTTGGAGTTCAGACTCTGCAGCACCTGAACTCCTGCCCATCTCTTTGCCCTTGTCATCCAGTGTAAATTCAATAAATTGCTCTCATTCTGAATGGTTTTGCCCGAATTTTCATTGCAGACCACAAAACTGAATTTACCAGTGGTATTAAGTTTATAGCAGGGCAATTCCAAAGAGAACCATAGCAATTATAATTGAAGAGATAGCACATAAAAATCAGTATATGTGGATTGGTAGCCAATACACTAAGCCAATGCACTACCAAGCCTGGCTCCCATGTGAGTTATTTTTAAAAACAACAAATTCAACAAAACCTCCCTATCACTGAAGAGGTATCAGGGACAGACAAAGGTGATGCAGAGACTCTATCATCAGAAGGCACAAAAAAGCATTTTATTATTAGAAATTCGCAGTTCTTATAGAAACAATGGTGGACCTAAGACTTGATTGGCATTTTCTTTTCTCACCTATTGGTCAAGAAGGGACAACTCCTCCTTGTAAACATCTTTGACAAACAGAGACTGTCTGCCAGGTGCAGAGATTGAGGCAATAATTGTTTTAGTTCTCTCTCTGAGCTTTCTCACAGCTTCCCAGGAAAACCCCGGGAGAACTATGTCTCTCTCTGTTCAGAAGATATGTGATTGCCACACCTCCCCCCAAACAACAACAAAAGAAAATCAGGACAAGATCTCAAATCTTTATTCTCCATTTATTTTTGAGGAAACATAAGCCTCATCCTTTACCACCATTACCTTTCTAGTAACCAAATCTGCCACAAATGCTCACACATAGCAAAAGGACAGAGATGCCCCAGATCAGTCCTTGCACCACTCTGTGGTCCTGCTAACCCACACTCATTCCCAGAGACCTCAAATGACCAAAACTTCCACAGGCACAAAGCCCCAGAGATTATCCTTGGCTGACTTCACAATATTGCTGTAAGTGACCTCCAAAACTGGCAGCAATTCTGTCCTCTGGTGAGATGCTTGTAAGCAGCAGCCAGGGTCCTTTACATAACCTGCTAAACCAAAAGTGGGCCCTGTGCTGAACATCATTGTCCCAGAGCAAACACAGACACCTGAAACTATTGCAGGTAATTTCTTTGTGAACTGTTGTGTTTGTATGAAAAACAGAGAGGAAGACAAGGGGAAGTTAAGAGAAAAGGCATGAAAGGAACTGTAAGGACACAATGTCACAGCTGTGAGACCAAACCCTCACTCAGCTGATCTGAAGGACCTGTGATGGACAAAAAGACTCTCTCATGTTGCTCAAGGAAACCACTCAGAGATCATCTCATGTCCCAGTACATTAAAGGAAACAAGACTTCTTTAGAATAAGGAGGAGATAGTCAAAGAAAAAAATGGGAGTTACCAATTTCTTTTCTTACTGCAAGTGATTCATATGATCCTGAGAAATCTCAGTAGCATCTACTACCAATGGAGAGGCTTTACAACCATTGAACCAAAAAGGTGCAAGTAATAGACAAGTCACAAGACATGCAAGTGACCCTCGACCAAGAGTTCAGAAAGAGTTTAAAACCAAACCAAAATGATGAACAAAAGCTGGCATAATAGAATTTCTAGAAACTTTTGAATTTTCAAAAAAAAGTCAGTCCCTTGCAGATAGATGGGGTTCTTACTGAGACAGCCATGGCAGACTTGGAGAAATTTCAGGTCAGAATTAATTCATCAGCCTGACCTGACTGCACAGACTAAGTTTCTCCCAAAAACAGGATAGGGGAAAATTTGGACTGATTTGAAATATCTAAGAAAGAGAAACTCTAACACAGGCCTGAACAAATGAGGAATCACTTTGGGAAAGAGATTAAAGAATTACAGAAAAAAGCCTAAATTACTATGGAACAACACAAGTGAACTTGGACTTACAGAACAATATCAGAGAAAGGAAGTTTTCCAGTGTGGAACATGGACTACAAATGGAAGGATAATGGGTACTGGTTTGGACATCACTATTTTTTCAGCAGATGTAGGAAAAAAGCTAAGAGGTGAACCTGTAATTGGCTGTGTATGCTGCTGACAAGGCTGGGGAGATAACTTGTCCCCTTGAAATGTAAGAAAACAGGTTTTAATGGAAAGTGATGGAAATTTGAGCAAGCTATTCAGACAATTATGGAATTACACAATCTGCCTCTTCTTCAGATCTAAGAATGGCAAAACCCCCACCAAACCCTTAGAAGATAACAACATTGTAATATATTAAAAATCAGGTGCATTGAGATGTAGCTTTGCAAGATCCTGGCCATTGCCAGTGGTGCTCTCATGCCCCCCTGTGCAGAAACACAAAGGCAGCAAGAAAGGACAAAGAGTCACTCACACCCCTCCAGAGGCCCCAGATCTCAGGGGAATCTTAGCTGCTAAAATTTCAGTGCATTTGAGACAGCAGTCCATCCATTTGCAAACTGTTTCTAAAAAGCTGCAGATGATAAAGATAATAATGAAAATAAAGATGGGAACTGTGGTTGTAAAGGTCAAATGTGAGATGTATGTAATGTCAGTGTGGAAAAGCTGAAAGGACAAAGGAGAGTCTCTACTCAGTGATTTTACATTTTAGCAGGGAGCAGCAAATTCTTCTTTGCAAGCATTAGGATTCCCTCTCCAAACCAACAATTATAAATAAGAAATTACACTGCAATGGATCACACCACATGGATAAGTTGTAGAGAAGCAGTTTGGAGAATCTGCTTTCTCCAAGGTGCAAAGAGCTAAGTGGAGATATTTTAAAGATGTATTACCTTTTATCGTGGGTGAGCACTCTAGATGCTACAGCAGGTTCTTTGTGCTCTTCCCACACTGACCTGAAGAGTGGTAAGCAGCCAGCAGAAGCAGATCCAGTGGCAGTGAAAGCACAGCTTTATCAAATACACTAATCCTCACCAATTTACACTGGTGGATGTTGCTTTTTGTGTGAGGGGTGAAATGAGCAGTCTTGCCTGGCCAGATTGCTGTGTCTAGGGGATATCTTAAGGCAGGGATTGGCAGAAATTAAATGAGAATGGAAAGTGACTAATTTGGTGCTTATATATATATATATGTATATATATAAAAGACAAATATTGAAATTAATACCAAATACATAGCACAGCAAAGACAGACCTAAGCTATTCCAGTGATTTATGCATAACTAAGTCTCTTGCTTGCAAAACAAATTCCTTCAAACTTGCCACAGATCTCATCATAAAGGGGAGGCAAGCTGTAGGTCCCAGGCAGTCTCTGAGTTACACACATGCAGAGCCACACAAGTTCAAGCTGCTGTTCTGAAACCTGATTTTCTTTCTTTTTTTTTTTTTTAATGAAAAAAAGCAAAAATCTTTTTCAAATTGGCCAGTAATTAGAAATAGCAATACATAAATCTGCCAAATATCTGTGCAGCATTTTAATAAAAGCAAACCTTTAATAAACATTGATCTAAAAGGTAAGGTTGTTGGAAAGTTATAAGCAAATGTAACAACACATTTGAAATGAAAATGTCTTCAAATTACCACTAGAGCACCATGTAGATCCTTCTGTGCTATGGTGGGTCTAGGAAATAATCCCAGTAGCAAAATTGTAAAATATATTGGGATGGCAGGTGCTGCAGCTCATTGTTATGGTAAAACAGTCCTAACAATCATCTACAGCAATTGCAGCTGTCTTTCTTTTACCAATGTATAATAATTATCCATCTATTAGCAAATGTAACCACCTGCAGTTAACTGGTTTACTGGTATAGCTACTTTCAAGGATGAAATGCCTTTCAAAATCAGGCAAGTTAGTGCTAAAGCTAAACTGCCCTGTCAAAGTTTCATACTGAAAGAGTATTTCAAGTGGTGTGGAATTATCTGCACTTTGGCAGAAGTGCTTAGAAAATGGTTTTTATAAGATGTGAAAAAGTGCCCTAAAACCAGATTTTAAAACACCAGGTAGCTCAGACACTATTCTATGAAGAAAAACTATTACAACCACATTTTTATTACTATAAATATCCATGCCACTACAGGCACCCAGGAACCTCAGTGAACACATTTAAATATATACAGCCATTATATGTGGTCAAGTTCTCATCCTCTCTCTCCTCTTGCCTCAATGGTTGTAATCCTGCTTCTTATATGAAAAATAAATACTCCTCCTCAGTACTCTTCACCTGGGCCTGTAAAACTCTACTCAGCCACTTGCCCAGGCCCATTTGACAGCTGAGTAAAATATTATCATTTCTTTTTATTAATCATCATGGTAAAGGATGAGGAGGGTAGATTTTCTATCTGCACCCTCAAATTTTCATGGCAATTTGATTGGGGTGACCTTGCTGTACCATTTAATCTCACCAGGCAACAAAATATTTTAAAATATACACAAATTATGTCAGTGTCCTCCTATGAGATACACAAGTAAAAGTGTCACACTTTTGGACACAAATTTTCATTTATGTCTTTAATATCTCTTTTTCTGTATTATTGGCTTCAAGGTAATTTGTAGATAACATGAATCTTCCTTTTTCATCGTCACACCTTTGCTTTCTGTGCGCTCCATCAGAACAGACTCACTTTGAAACCTGCAATTCTATTTACCTGCCTCTGCAGCTTCCTTTTAAATGTTCAGATGTGTTTTTTTCAGTCATTTTCTGCTTCCTCTCATTTAAGAAAGAGCAGTCCAGCAAGGAACATTTGGGTAAGCCTCATTTCCATATGGAAAACAGCATGACAGAATCCCAAATGTGTTTCCCCAACATGTCTCTCACTAACTGTTGATCTCACCAGTTGATTTCAGCTAAACACAACCAAAAGGTAAACATCTGGAAACTACTGCTTCTCTAAATCCTCTGAAAAATCCTGAGAAAGGTGCCTCTTCGTTGCCCCTCCTGTTTGTTCACTCCAGGGCTCTAAGTCCTTGAGCATTCATATAGAAATATCTAAAATCTGAATTTTGCAAAGTTTTGTGCACCAGGATTCCCATTAAATTCATCTGCATTCCCACGTGCTGGAAACCCTTGAATAGCTCATCAGCACATGCTGTAGGTATTTAGAATCTGAGGCACTCCACATCAAGCCTGACATCTTGGGAACTGAGAGCAGTCCCTGTAGGAGCAGAGAAGGAAGCTGAACCACAGCTTGGAGCAAGGTTAAAGCAAAAAAGGACAACTAAAGGCAGTAGTGCTCAGCACTATGCAAGCACTGAGCTAAAGAGATTTCTGTCCCCAACCAATCACTTCCATGGCTGGGCTGGTCTCTTTGTCACCTTTGCCATTTTATGTGCTTTTTCTACCTCATTTTTTCTCAACAATTGGAAAATACCTTTTGAAATTTAATGTGGAATAAATATAATAATGTGTAAGTTTGTTTAAAGAATTTGGGATACATTTAAAGTAAGATTTTATCAATGCAAATTTGCAATTCAGAACATAAACATAAAAGAAAAAAATATGCCTTAAACACTAGATTGCCCACAGACCATGGGCAAATATACATGTAATCATCCAACAATGATTCATAGGGAAATACTGTTAAAAAAAAAAACACCTGTCGTTTTTATGGTTCACATTCTCTGGATTTCTGTTCTGTGTAAACCTTACTGCTCCCATCAAATCTGCAGGCTTACTTGTGTAAATCATTGTTGTCAAGCCAGGTTGCAGATTTGATAAGAAACTGAAGTTTTGCAAAGAGGGGATTTGAAAATTTCTACCTAGGGATTTTTGGGGGTTCTTTAAAGGAGAACAAGGAGTTGATACTTTAAGCATCTGATCTCCTCAGCACCTTTTCCAACTTGTCCTCTCACTGAACCAACACAGTTCCCTTTTCCTGTTTTCTCTTCCTGAGCAAACACCTTTCCTGCCTTCTAAGAAGAGGCAGCCTTGGGGAGCCCTGTGCCCATGGAGCCCAGCTGGGATGCCAGGATGGAGCTTTGGGGAGCCCTGTGCCCATGGAGCCCAGCTGGGATGCCAGGATGGAGCTTTGGGGAACCCTGTGCCCATGGAGCCCAGCTGGGATGCCAGGATGGAGCTTTGGGGAGCCCTGTGCCCATGGAGCCCAGCTGGGATGCCAGGATGGAGCCTTGAGAAGCTGGTGCAGCACACGGGCACCACTTGGCATCACACAAACCTGCAGTGCCAACCAGAACAGACACAAAGGAAAGCTAAAAAACCACTTGCTGCCTGCTCTCCCTGCTCATTACAACACCCTTCTGAAGGTGTTTGAAACCCTTCTACAAAATCATAATTTGAAATGTGTCTCATCTCTGCCCTCGCTGAGAGTAAGTTGATGTGCCAGTTGGAGGCTGGCATCAACCATTTTTGGATGATTGGTTTCAAATCCTCTAATCAGCTTACCATCCAAATAATTGAGCTGTGTGGTGGGGAGGCCCTTTGAGGCTTGAGGGAAGACATTCTCCCTCAAGCCCAGAGCAAAATTAGAGCTGTCATTTCCAGCCCCCCACGTTGCCTTCACCTTCCTCCACCAGGCAGCCAGAAGTTCTTCATGTGCCCAAAAGTGTCCTGACTCCCAGCTCCCCACTACATGTGTAGCTCACAGAAATGCAGGGCAGCACCTCTGTTTTCCTATGAAATACTCAAAAATTACTATATACATGGAGATTCAAAGCTAGGCTTCAGACACATGTTTTCCTTCTGTTTTATCAAAATTTATAACCCTCACTAAACCCCTTAGCAGCCACTCTGTGAAACAATAGGAGACACACTATGACCCTCATAGAGGAAGGCTTACATAGAAATGACATAAACAGCAAGGAAAAAATATACATTAGTAGGGCACCCAGTAACAGATGCAGAGTAAGATTTTCTATTTGCACAGGCAGCCCATGGTGAGCTTTAAAACAAGGGCAGCATCCTGTGGGGTGGTTTCCTCCCACACTGTCCTTGCTTAAAGGGAACAAATTACTGCTTGCCAATAGGGATGACACAGCTGCCAGCCCCAGCACTCCCTTTCTGGCCATCCCACCTGGTGCAAAGCCCCCTCAGGAGGGTGAAACACCAGTTTACACCCAAAAGCAGCACTGACAAAGTTTGCCCATTCCCCCTGAGCACCTGCCCCCTCCATCTTCCTTTGACAGTCCTCCCTCATTTCCCACAGCTGAAGGAGGAATGCATGGGGAGCTCTGTTTTCCTCTTCTCTCACAAACTAGCATGCCCTGGTTTTTATATCTTCCCTTTTTTATCTTCCTTTTATTATCTTCCCTTATTTCCTAGTTCTCTGTAATTACATATTGGGACATCAAACAGTGAAGCAGGGACTGCTTTTGAAGGCTTTTATAATTAGCTTTTCTATTGTGTCCTCTAATACCTCCTCTGGCTTTAGACGTACTTTTTTCTGTTCACAACCTCCTGAACATATGGCAGTAAATATGCAGCATGCTGTGAGCTTCACCTGGAGTCTACTTACAATATATCTGCAATGTAAATAACAGACTTCGTGTCAGTCAATTAATCACACACCAGTGCCTGGCAGAGGGCAGGCAGATTGCAGGAAGGGAAATTGGAAAGTGGTGTCTTGATCAGCATTGGACTTCAAGTATTAAATATTACCTAAGTTGGCATGTTTCTCTGGCATCACTGCTTTTATCTAAAAATATTCTGTTGTGATTGCATTAGAAGGAATTCAAGGCCAAATTCTCCACTCACCAGGACCATTTTGGTAACATTTCACCCAATGGAATAATGATCTCATTTCCACAGAACATGACCCAAATTCAAATATCATACAGAAATTAAATTGAATTAAATTAAATTTAATTTAATTTAAAGTGATCCCATGATGATGCACAAAATTAAAATATTGCCATTTCTGTAAAAATGTTTCTTTTTGGTAAAACAAATTCCAATTAATCTCGTTACAGATGTGTTTCATTTTTGGTTTTGCAACCATGCATTTGAGCAAGACAAAATACTTTGTTTACCTGATTCACTTTATTTAACTCATGGGATTCATGAGGATATCATCAATTATAATCACAAACACATCATTTTATGGTGTAAAAAAGGACTCTGTTCCATTAGAGCTCTTTTAATTTGAAGATCTCAGAGGATTTCTGTACTACGTTAAAATCCTTGTCATTCCCATGAAGGACATGTGATAATACAGAAATAAATCATCTAATATTTAAACACACTTGCATAGAGCACAGCACAAAAGTCCAGATCTCATGGGAGGAGCTTCCCTAATGACAATATAAATCTCATTGGAGGTAACAGAGAAGCCTGTTGTTGGCTGAGGTTCTCCCATGTCTCTCTGTACCTGGCCCTGAACTGGTCTCTGCCAGGGCTGCTGCCTGAGAAGGGCTTTGCCCCAAGGCTAGCTCCAGGCAAGGGGACTAACAAGTGCCCTCAGCCACCTGCCACCCAGCTCACACCACTGCAGCTCAGCCCTACAGGTCTTCAGAGGCTCTGCTTTGGGGAGGATTTATTCCCACAGGGATCCCTATGCTCTTTCTTTGCAGTTTCCCTTTACAGAAAGCTCCATCTTTTCAGGAGATGAAAAAAACCTCAGGGACTAGATCAACCTTTGGCTTAAAAGCCACTGACCTCTGATGGTCACCAGAAGAACTGGTTATGCATCCAGGACAACAAATTATCTTCTCTGTATGACCAAAAACCCAAGCCCCTCTGCTGCTGCCAAGTGCCACAGTGGGAGCTGAGGCTGCCTGGTGCTGGGGCACCCCTGTTACCCTGGGGACCCCCACCCATGCCATCAGTGCCACCCTGTGCTCTCCCAGGACAGGGCCACACGTTCCCCAGGCTGTGCTGGCCATGGAGCAAGCCCCAGGACAGCCATGCCCTGGTGCCCAGCACCCTGTGGCTGCTGAGTGGTTTTTGTTTTCAGCAGCAAAATGAAACCTGTTCTCAGTGGGGATCAGTCCCTCATGGTGGCATTCCCAGTGTCTGTAGGGAACAGGAGAATCTTACTAAAGAGTTTCTGTGCCTGGAGCAACTGCAGGGCCCCCTCTCTCTCACTCTGTGTTCTCCTAGGGCTAATAAATAGCTGAGCTCACCTGGCTGCCTTCACTTTTACTGATGGCATGACCCTTTTGCTCTGCTGGCCACCAATTGCCATCAAGCTTTCATATCTTTTGCCTCTTTGAGACCTGTACCCCTGTTACATTTGATTAACCAACATTAACCAACATATTCCAAAGGGAGGAGGACAGACAGTGTACTGACAGTACCCTAGGAGAGTGCCCATAAATTCTCTTCAGGGAAAAATATATTGATTTGCAACCATAAGCATGCAGAAAGAAAAGGCAACCACACCACAGCAGTGTGAAGAATATTTATTTAACATATTGTCTACAATGTCTTGTTATGCCAGCAATAACAGCAACAGAAGCACACAGGGACATGTGGATATTTGGGACATTACTGTGCAATGGAAAACCACTGGGGGTAAAGGGAAGTTTAGGTGTTTAAAGGATGGCAGCTCTTGCAGGCGTGTAAAAGCTATGGAAGTCCAGGGGATTTTAGTGTTTCAGAGAACTTGGATTTGAGGAGTTCCAACAGGCAGTACAAAAAGCATATAAGCCCCAGGTTCTATGATCACTGCCAGCCTCAAAAATGACAGGCAAAGCCATGTCCCCAGCTCATCCTGAGGGACAGGAGGGGCCAGGCAGCCCTTCCCCTTGGCACTGTCCATCTCATGGAGAATTAGGGCAGAAAATTCCAAGGATCTCAGGCCAGACCTGACATCCCCTTCCAGTGCAAACACTGCCAGTGCTGGGCAGGGGGATGTGCTGCCAGCAGCCAGAGGGGCTCAGGGGGCTGGCACTGCTCCACATGGGGACCTGAGCAACAAACAGGGGGGAAAGCCACAGACATAGAGGTCAACATACCTGGCAGTCCACAACTCCATGATTTGGCCTCTGAAGTGCAAGCATTTAACCTTGACCCACACAGCACCTTGGGTGCCTGCACGTTTCCTGGCAGCCCTGTGCAGCCACAGGCTGTGTCCAGGAAACAGGGAAACAGGGCTGTGGGGAGCAGCAGCTCCAGCTCTGCCTCCAGACAGGGCAGCCCATCCAAACTGCAGCCCCCACTGGGTAAAATTAAGCAGCTTCTGTCTCTGGACTTGACCATGGAGCAATGCTTGAGTCAGAAACAAAGACAAGCCCTGAGGCAGAAGATCTGATGATATTTCTAAGTTAATTTTTAATTGCAGTGCTTTAAGTCTTAAAAGATAAAGTAACTAAGATGATGTTGTGATTAAGGTGCGGAATATCTAATTGAGAGAAGTATAAAAGGAAATCAAGGAGTGCTATCTATCAGGAGACAACTGCAAGTCTTCCCCCTTCATCACTATAAATCTTTCACTGAGAAGAATTGCTATGTTATAAAGAAAAAGAATTTTAAAAAAATAAAAATTAAAAAGAAGACATGTTAAACACTACCTAACAAGCTTCATGACATGAGCACAAAAGTCTTAAACTCAATGTCATAAATTCAATACCATCAGAGGATTCAGATACAATGTCCTTAGAGACAGTGCCGTGTAAGTCAAGCACAATATTAAAAGACACTGAAATCTTTAATATGTGTTAAATATTTTAAATTCATAGATCTGATTCAGGGAAATATCACAGAGGCATCATCAATCCTTTTTCCCTTCTGACACACATTTTTTATAGCTTTGCCACAGTTTCTGCAATTAAAAGATATCCCAAACACTTACAGAAAAGAGATAAGACAGAAAACTGACCTTGTGGACATGATCACACACCATCATTATGCTTACTCCAATAAATACTCCCAAAGAGACCAAGATTAATATCTGCATCTATTTAAATTACCACCTTGAAAGAGATTGGACTTAAGGCATCCCACCTATCCCCAGAGGCAGCATGCAGTGATTATTCCTTACAGGTATTTCCAAGGGGAAAACACCTTGTTCAAAAGTACTGAATGTTGTTGTTGATAGTGCCATATATAAAACCTTTTCCTTTTAGTTTCACATTTAGGGCACATAAGCCTTTGGTTTCTGTTTAAATGTACTAATCTTCTTAACGGTATAATCAAGCCTTTAATATCTAATATTATCAGTTTATATTTAGAAGGAATAACCATCACGTTAGTGGTGATGGACATATCTCTCCATTCATCTGACTGAAATACCCTGCATAAATCCCTTTGCCCAATTCATTTCTGCAGAGACAGCAAGAGGCTTTATTTAATTTAAAAGCATTCAGTTGCAATATATTTATAGTTAATATGTAAAAATCCTGCTTTAAGTTTGAGAAACGTTTCTTTCTGCTTCTGTTTCTCACAGGAAAATGTTCCAGTTTGTAGCTTTTTAAGTAACACAGGCTACAAATTCAACAAAAGGTATTCCTAAAGTGAATAGGTCACAAAAACTTCAACTGTCTTTGCATCCTTCCGAAGTTTTGTGTTCTTGGAAAGTAAAAATGAGCCTGAGCCCCTAGGTACAAATTTAAGGAAGTTCACATTTAAACATATCACAGGACACATTGAGGTTTTTCTTTGTTTGTTTTTATGTTTGTTTGTTTGGGGGGTTTTGTTTGTTTGTTTGTTTTTTGTGGGTATGTTGTAGTTTTGTGTTTTGTTTTTTCTTTTTCTGTTCTTTAAGTAGAACTGGAAGATTTTCTAGTAATTCCTAATTCCTGCCCAATATACTACCAGCTTTGTAGCACATAAAAAGTGCCCCCACCAATAGAGCCAGATCTAAGCCACTGAAACATGGTCTTTCTGGGAGATATTACAGGGGGATTATGAAACACCAGAGAGCAGAGCTGTCTTTGGCACATGACAGGCATTGCATTAGGCTGCCATGATGCATACATTAAAGATAATAAATAGCTGCTACAGACCCAGCTCCCTGAAATACTTATTCAGGTCTCTCACATATATTTCCTTGTGGCACCTGCTCTGATTCTGAAGAGCACATTAAACATTTAGCCACCCAAGATGTAACTATTCATCCTAGCAGCAGCCTGATTGCCTGCAACAAAAAAGCTCAAGAAAGAGTTAAATAGACAGGCGTTAACAAAGAATATCATGGAACATGCTCTTATGTGTATAATTAAAAGAAATGTATTATTATCCTTTAATTATACCCAAAAATTTCCAAATTAATCAAAAATAATGGATAAAATGCAACGTGTTGTTATCATTCATTCCCAATTTGTCTTAAAGGTAGATACCTATATAAGATACTCCTAAGTAAAACCCAAAATTAAAAGGTCTATCAAATTCTGTCCTAGCCAATTACAAAGGCATCAATCTCTCTTTATACCAGAGCATAGTGTTCTTGATGTAAAAAAAGCACAAAGAGAATGACTCCCCTCTAATTCAAACAAATTACAACCACTCTGCATGCTAACCATAACAAATACATGTTAAATTCAGCAGAAGGGATGAGAACTGAACTGGCATGCAGCTGGAACCTCTTCCAGATCATTTGACCAGGGAATGTTTTTCCCACTGCCTGGCAATGTGGGAGAAGTCACTACATGGAAGCTGTGGATGCTAAATCTCTGAGCAATGAGCCCAGCATTGTGAAAAAGGAGAGGAGAGGGGGGAAAAATTGGGTAAACTGAAAATCTGACTGCTCCCTCACATGTAGTCATCTCTTTTGCCACACCTGCCTGCACCTGGATGCCACAGTCAGCCTTGCCCCAGTGCAGTACTGCCCTAACAGGGATGGAAACTGCCATCCAAACGCTCTTAAAAGGAGTAAATTAGGAAAACTTTCAAGAAGAGAGCAGGGTTAAATCTTGTCCCCCTGTCACAATACCTCACTCATATTTCATGATGCATCAAGGAGCTGAGGGCTTTGCTGGCACTGATTCTCTTCCATGGAGATGACAGTCCTCACCTCCCTGAAGTGCTAAAAGCTGGCACACTCCAAGACAGAACAAGCAATTTTGGTTTGTCAACAATTTGACCATTCTGAAGATTTGTGGTACTATGCTTACTAGCATCTGCATGTTCTGCACCTCAGGAAAAATATGCATGCTCTAGATAAAATACACTAATTAGAACAAAAAGTTTCCTGTGTCTTACTGTTTGTATGAAGAAAATAGTAACTGCAAAAAGTGCAGGCTTTGTAAATCTGGAATGAAAGGTCACTAGTTACAGTGCAAATCACTCACTAGTGTTTCTTAGCAGTTAGTGAAATGCAATCAGAAGAAATATTGTAATGTTATTAATTTTACAATGTGCTTTCTCAAATGGAAAATATTGCAATTAGAAGGAGGATTTGCTCTCTACTGTAATCTCACTAATTGGGCAGAAGGCACTTGGGGGGGAGTTGTTCATTGGGGTTTTGGGCAAGGACCCAGAAGAAGAGTAGTCAGCATGTAATGCATCACTACCACTGCTCAAAGACAGTTTGGAGTTTAAAAACACCATTTGTACAAAGAAAACAGCCAGATGCCACAGCATTGGTGTTCTGTCAGTGATGAGTAGCATAAAGGCTCCCTAACATCTGCTACCACTTGAGGAAACAAAACTTACATCTCTTTGAGTGAAAAGGTCCACAGGGTAATCCGGGCTGCCTGAGGCTGGGGAGGGACCGGTGCTGCCAGCCCCAGCCAAACCCACACCTCTTCATCTCTGCTGGCTGAGGCCAATTCTGCAAACATCACAGCTCTGCTGAATCTCCTCTGTACTTCACAACTGCATTAACTACATGTTGAAGGAAAAGCAGGGCAATAAAGAACACAGGGAGCACTTCCCTGAAGGAAGAAAACTTGCATCTCTCAAACACATTTTCTATGTCTGCTCTCAGCAGTTAATTTCTGTTTGAGGTGGACAACCTGTAAATATTATTCTGTGAAGAAAAGAGATAATTTTAAAGACATGAAGGTCTCTTTGTCTAGTTCAATGAGCCACATTTCTGTAGATGCCCTGCAACAGGTTTTCCAGATCAGAAGCAGAAGTACCCTTTAACTGGAAGACATCACATTGCTGCAGAAGAAGGCAAGTGAGAGATCTCCTCTAAGCCTTTTTTACCAAACACTGCAACACAGAAAAGATTTCTGCTGAAAAAGAAAACTGAAAAATGACTAGATGTAAAGGAAAATGTGGTCAATTTACACATCAGTATCCACACAGCAACCACAGGCATCATTATAGAAAACATGTTGTTACCTTGGAAATATTAGTATTGTAACCAGCTGCCCTTCTCTACCTTAAAGAGTGAATTATGATTGTGCAATTTATTTTGGGAACAAACACAAGGAGAGTGGTCTGAATCAGATCTGTGCAGTGGCCGGAAATTAAATGGTCAACTTGTCAGAAGTAGAACTGTTTGATTTTTGGTTCAGTGACCAAAATGAAAAGAAAAAGAAAGGAAAAGAGATCAGCTTGGGCCACCATAAAAGAAGTACTGCGGGATCTGGCACTAAAAAAAATGAAAATATCAGTTAGGTCAGTATGAAAAACATTCAATGAACCCAATAAAATTAGATAAAGACTTTTGTTCAAGCAGAAAAGTCTCATTCTGTTTTCTGATTATGCATGTAACTCCTTTTTTTTTAGTCATTTTCACAATTAAGATGCTTTTCCAAAAGAAAAATAAGAACTATGATTTGAAAATAACAGTAATATATTTCAAATATTTCACTTCTCCCCATTTTCCATTAAAACTTTTACCAAATCCTATTCAAGTACATTATCAGTTTCTGTCTTTGACAAAATCAGATGACAAATTAATTCACTATGAACACGGAAATTCCAACTAAATAAATTCAGATAATCATAGAATAGTTTTGCTTGGAAGGGACCTCACATATTATCTGGTTTCAATCCCAGTGCCATGGGCAGGGACATCTTCCACTAGACCAGGCTGCTCAAAGCCCCATCCAACCCAGCCTTGAATGCTTCTAGGGATGGAACATCCACGACTTCCATGGACAGCCTGTCTAGTGTTTCACAACCCTCACAGCAAGGAATTACTTCTTAATCTAAACCTTCTAATTACTTCTAATCTAAACCTGCCCTCTTTCAGTTTGAAGCCATTCCACCTTCTCCTGTCACTACATGCCCTTGTGAAAATCCCCCTCCAGCTCTCTTGTTGGCCACCTTTGGGCACCGGAAAGCTGCTCTAAGGTTTCCTCAGAGCCTTATCTTCCCTGGGCTGAACAGCCCCCTTTTTCTCAGCCTGTCTTCCCAGGAGAGGTGCTCCAACCCCCTGATCATCTCCATGGACCTTCTCCAGACAGAACTCCAGGTGGAGCAGAGGGGCAGAATCCCCTCCCTCACCCTGCTGACCACGCTGCTCTGGATGCAGCCCAGGACATGTTTGGCTTTCTGGGCTGTGAACACACATGGCCAGCTCACATCCAGCTTCTCATCCACCAGCAATCCCAAGTCCTTCTCCTCAGGGCTGCTCCCAATGTATTCTCCACCCAGCCTGTTTGTGCTTGGAATTCCTCATGCACATATAGTATCAATTTGAAAAACTATCTAACAGGGTATCAGCCATCAGCAAATGAACTATAATACTTGGAAAGCATAAAAATATTTGCCAGAGGTCTTGGATCTTTGTAGTAATCTGAATGAGGTTTTGAAGACTACACTTATTTTGGGACAGAGTCAGAAGAATTGCTGTAATTGTTAAACAAAAATGTTTAACACTGAAATACAGCCAGGGATTCTTTTTTCCAAACATCTAGGAACTAATTTTCTAAGCATTTTTAAAACTGATTCTTTTATTTTGACACCTGGCATACCCACAAACTGCTGCACTGCAAGGCTGGACAACAGTTTGTTAAACCAGGATCTTTGCCTTTGCCAGTTTGGCTGTTTTGTTTCTCTCTGCAGTTCTTGCTATAATAATCATTTCATCCAGTGTCCAGATGAATGTGTCTAATTCTGGAAGGAGTGTTGGTTTTTTCTAGCTATGCATTTCCCCTGTGAGATAGGAACACTGGAATTGTATTGTGTGCTGGAAACCACAGCTTGTTTAGCCAGAAAGATAAATATTATCTATATTTCTTGCTCTTTCCTATGCATTGTATTGTCCTGGAGAGCAGTGGGAACAGTGGAAGGCAGAGGCACAGACCTTGCCAAGCCCCGTGATGTGATGAATGACTTCTCACATCCCAGGCCTGACGTGAAGAGAGGCCCCAGAGGGTCACACTGCTGTTTTCAGATGTTAAAGGGCTGATCACCCTCCCATCACCTACATTTCTAGCAGAGGAACAGCTGCCCCATGCAGGATCCACTCGGGAAGACACAGCTCTACCATGAAGTATTTCTCTGCAAGAGCACAGGCCTCCTGCCCAGGAAAGCTGATTTTTCTGCATCCTTACTGTCTAATTTATGAATATTCTACCAGAATTGTGGAATGATATGACCACAAACTACCTTCAGCCATAGAGAAAAACATATTCCCAGATTTCAAGTCTTCTGGGCAGAGAGTGTTGTGCACTTTCTCTTTTCCCATTTCCTTCCCTCCTCTTCCCCATCGCGTGCACACAGACAGACAGTCAACTTTCACTATTCCCCCACACATTCCCAAGGGGCAAGGTAAATATGCCACTTGTGGACAACCAGTATGAAAATCCCTTCCAATCCAAGATGGGGCAGGAGCTGCTTGCAGATGGGATGCAGCAGGGTGAGGAGGGAAAAGCATCATTTGCTTCTGGATGCATGCCTGTGCATGAAAGGGAGCTTGCTTGGTGGATTTCCCTGTACAGAGTTTTTTTCTTTCCAACTTTTGATTATCTAACTGCACTCTCGAAAATTACACTGGAGTGATGGAAAGAGGGAAAGAGTGAGGTCCCTTATTCTGTGTGCTTTTCACCAGCTGGACCACTCAGTGTACAGCCACATTGCAGCCAGGCTCTGGAAGGGGACACAGGATAGGTGCCAGCATCCAGCCATCCAGAGCAGCAAGGAATGGTGAAGTGGACAGTGGGAGACACAGAAACAGCTGGAGCTAGGGCTGGCAGGCAGACCCTTTTCTAGTCTCAGCTCTCCTGGGTCATACCTGTTTGTTTACAATCTACCCTTCAAGCAGGCATGGAGAGGAATAAATAACTGTCTTATCTGAGGCAATCAAAATTTTGCCAACTGTGGTGCAAGAGCTCTTAGCATTTCACCTCAGTCTGGTTTTTAGCTCAGTTCCCTCAGGCCAATGAGCATGGCCCAGTCTCCTGTGGGAAACAAGCAGTCACAAACCCATATGTGTGAGTAGAAGCCATTCTGGGAAACACACAGAGACCTGCAGCTCCATCTCTGACAATTAAAATGCTCACCCTGCTGCAGAAGACCAAGGGCACTCCAGTTCCCCCCTGCTGTACCTTGCAAAAGCAAAGAGAGAAACCAGCAAGCACCTTGCATGGCTGCACACCCCAAGGCTTCTGCTCCAGGAGAGACACAGCAATAGTTTCACACCTGGCTTCACAAATGTGTCCAACACCCAGTCAACCCCAACACCCAGAAGGCTGAGCTTACTAATAATGCTTCTCAAACTAATGCAAAACTAAATCAAACTTTACTCTGGGCATCTCAGTCAAGTGCTCTGCACTGTGCCTTGGAGCTGCTCCCTCTGAGCAGGCAGAAAGGAGGAGGGGAGGAGGTGATGGGGGTGAAGGCATGCAGGGCCACCATCCATCTGCTGGCACCCTCAGCAAGGAGCTGGGCACAGGCAGTCCCAGGCAGGCACACCCTCCTGGCAGCTGAGCACGGCATCCCCTCGGGGGGTCTGTGGGGAGTGCTGGTCCCACTGCAGGGCTGGACTCACACTGGGATGTTTGTCACCCCAGAACACGGGGACTGGGACAGAACTTGGGCATGCACTGAAGCACTTGCACAGTACAGCACACAAAGTTTTAGGAAGGTCAGCGTAGAAGTTTGAAAGAAAGTGAGGAAGGGCAGGATGTAAAACAGGGTAGTGTAAGGTAACCCTTTCACCTGAAGGGAGATGAATTCCTGGTCTGCTGTGACTCAGGGCTCCTGCAGGTTGAACTTCAATAGACACAGTCTGGAAAAGTGCCATTGATTTCCCTTCCTCTCACAACCATAATTAATATCAAAGTGCTAGAGAGGAGCAGGGAACAGCCACTTCTGTTTAGTTCCCAGGATGGAAAAATATGGCAAGAGGGATGTTATAAAGACTGTAACAAACAATCTTCACTTTGGTATAAAAGCCTTTAGGATAGTGCCTGAAGTCCCTTCCTGCTCCCCAGCAACTTTCACAAGTCACTCATGTCCAGTCCCCCAGGACACATCCTGCTTTCTTGACTGAGATGTTCACATAAAAGACATTGCTCACAATAGGTCATGAGGAAACACCAGAAGGCAGCAGTCAATGATGTCCTGATTCCCTGGGAAGACCAAGGAACCCCCTCAGGTGGACAAAGAGGAGCCTTAGGGAAATCTCCACCAGTAGAACCCACATCATCACACAGCATGCCCAGACAAAAAGCCATGCTGACAGCAGCAGGACGAGGATGAAGAGCCAACAACCGCAGTGCAGGGAGCCCGGAGTGACGCAGGTGATGCTGAGCTTGGTGAGACAAAGACCAAGCCCACAGGTGCCTCAGCCTGAAGCTAAGCTGAGCCCAGCTGCCCAGGAAACACTGATGCCACAGAAGCAGCAGCCACTCCAGATGGTTGCAGGACACAATGGCAAGGAGCCTGTGGCTCTGTGCCTGGCCACTGGGTGCCATCTCCAGCCCCAGCCAGGACCTCTCCAGCTGCAGAAGGACAGGGAAATGCCTGATCCTGGACTAGAATAAACAGGTGCAAACTCTAATGCCCCCACAAACCCCAGCACTCCTCTCCATGAGGGCACACACACCTCCAGCATGGTCTTATTTAAGGCAAATGTTTAGTGAGAGATACATTAAAACAAAATAAAGTCTTCCAAAAAACCTACTTCATTGACCCTTCTCTTCCTTTAAGGAGAAGAGTAAAATGTGTAGCTGTGGGACAGATCTGAGCACTGAAGGGACCTGGAGAAGGTCCCGTGGGCATGGACCTGACAGATCTCTGTCTCCTTGATGCCACTGTCCATTGGCAGAGCCCAGCAGGAATTGGGTGACACATGCTATGGCTCTCAGTTTCCAGGGCTGACCTAAGGGAAGGAGGAATGGAGGAAGACTACCAGCCCAACCAGAAGGCATCATCTTAACAACCTAGGAAGGTCTTTCCCCATGCAATCTTCTAGTGAGCTTTGACAAATGTCAAAGATTGCACTTACAGAGTTTGTCCTATGTTTATCCCAGAGGTGAGTCCCAGCTGGTGGGGGAAAAAAAGGTGGGAATTACACAAACATTCCAGACACATATTGCACTCTGTGCACCTTTCATGCCCAATGAAAAGGCAGGAAATGTTAAGACAAAGAAAGGAAGCATGTTAGAAAGACTGAACCTTTCATCAGAGACTATTGAAATACTCATAACAAGGGCTGGTATGAAAGGTTGCTTATTCTCAGAGGTAAGACAGTGCCATTTCCTTCCCTCTCCACGCAGCAAACACTCATGGCAAATCTAAACCACAGCTGTAGGGCATGAACACACAATGCAAATAAAGGTTGCATCTGAATCCATCCCAGCTGCATCACCACAGCTACTATCAGACTGAAAATCATACTTCAACCAGTCAATATGCAAATACTGTAGTATTGCACCATCATAAAAAGCTATAGAACTTCAAAAGAAGTGGTCTCCAAAATCCAGATCAAGGAAATAATAAGGAAAATGAGATATGACCCCAGCCTGACAATCTTGCCCTGTTCTACCTAAAGAAACAACAAATGTTTGGTGGAATAATCAGTGTGGGAAATGCAGAAATGTCCTGCACACCACCATGCCCAAGTAATCGACTTATAAATCATTTACTGGTCACCTTTGGTCTTGAAGGTTTATCTCATGTTTATATATATATATATACACTATATATATATACAATACATATATATACACCTATTTTATATATACATATATACAGCTATTAATATACAATTACAAATATTAATTATTTATAAGAAAAATACATGTTAGAAATTTCTACTTAAAAGCAGTTTACATGGACAGATTTGGGCAATGAATTCCACAGATAAATTAGAAAATATCTCTGGATGCAGAAATCAGCAAATATGTGCAACACTCTCACTGAAACAGTATTTTTGCACTCTTTAGCCATTTACAGGTTTCTTTTATTCCTTAACTCCAGGGCTGGGTAACATGCCATAAGAAAGGTTCACACACACATGCCAGCCCCCCAGCAGCCCCAGGCCTTGGACAGTGAATTTGCTGAGGCAGAGATCATTTTTCACGTCCCCAGCCCAGTCTGCCCTGCACAGACCCACAATACCAACAATGCCCTGTCTGTCCCACAGTCAGATGTCACCTCCCAAATGTGGGTCAGGCCAGCACGCCATGCTGGCTTTGATTTCTGTTATTTGGGGCAATCAAGTCTCCTTTGCAGGGGGGAGCAGCCCCCTGATGAGGGGAGAAAGGATTTAACTGGAGATTACATCTATTCTGCAAATTTGCAAGAAAGGCTCATTTAGGCCTTTGTGGACCTTCTCCCTCCTTTCATCAATCCCTGCCTGACTACATCTTGGGCTGGGCCATCTGCTGGTGCTTATGATGCCCACAAATTAGTGATGACAGCCAAAACCGTGGACATCTAACATCTTCCCTGGTGAAACACAGTCTGTAAGAGGCTGTCAGTTGTGAACTTGCCTACCTTTCTCTTTTAAGGTTGGCACCCTTCATCAGTTTCTGGTCACGAGATCCTAAAAGCACAACTCTTTAAAATTTGCAACTACGCACCACATGAACTTTGGGGCCAGACAAGAGCTTCACAAATAGAGACAGTGCACCAGTCAACACCAAGACCTAGAAACTCATCTTGCCTCAATAGCATCCTAAGTAAGGCTCAGATCTGAGAAATTCAAACAGGCCACAGTACTCATAAATCAGCCTTCATTTTGCAAAGCTCACTTCATGCAAGAAAATCCTCAATGCAGCAGAGCAGAGTCAGGGTGTGCTCTGGAGGCTCTGCTGGATGAAGGCATTTTTAGTCAATGCTGACCCAAGGTGAAATTTTTGTGTGCTATGAACCCTTATGCAGCTGGAAGATATTGCTAGGGACCTCAGAGGAAAGGAGAGACTTGAAGATCAAGGGTCTTCCCCATTCCTAACAGCTCCCTCTCCACTGCTACCTATTGCCAGACTCAGGTTTTTAGTGTAAAGGTCCCTTAAGAGAAGAGTTCTAAAATAATCCTGGAGCTAACTGGACTCCCATGAGCAGAAATGTTTCCACACTTTAATTTTAAACAGACACTGGTGGAAGTCTCCATTCTTCCAGAGATCAGAGGAGGGTGTAAGTGGGTGAGATGAAAGGTTTTGAGGGAATAGCCTGCAAAAGACTTGAGAAGCTGACCTGGTTCTTGGGCTGATGCTGGAAAACAGAGACGCAAATTTGCTCTTCAGTTACCTCAGTACTAACATCACTTCCTGTGCATTATTCACTTCTACTGATTCACCAAAAGCTTCTTACACTTCAGCATAACTGGGACAGAAAGCATCCATGCCTGAGTTTCTGCCACTCAGTTACAACCCTGATTATACCTCAAGCATCTTCACTACATAAATTCCAGTTGTTTTTTTTCTTCCCTTCCTTCGCATCAAATTCAAACATGTTTTTGTTCAATAATGATCTGAACAACAAGAATTTACAACGAAAATGCCCATCAGAAATGTAAGTAGTTCTAATGAAAATAGGTACTAAGTCACAATCTGTATCTCTAAAATACGGTGGTTAGTAACAAAGGTGGAATTGGACAGTTTGTAACAACTTTTTTATCAGTGCTGAAAGAGTGTACAAATGCCACTTTAAATAGTTGAAAACTATTTTTTTACAACCTATCACAGCAACATTCTAGACAATATACAGTATATCTAAGAATAGTAGCAGTCATAGATGGAAACTGATAACATTTGGGGACTGAAGGTTAATCCGTTCTCGAAAAAAAAAGGAACAATGGAGAGTGAAATAGAAACTCAAGTCCCATTAAAGAAAACTATTTTAAGGGCAGAATGATGAGTTTTAGCATCAATCATGGGAAAACAGTTCAAAGTTTTTCTTAAAAGATCTAAATTTGAACCCTTGGGAAAAAGGAACTGTTTGCAGTGGCAACAAAAAAAATCTTAAGGGATAAGAACAAATACAGTGTAAAGATAATCCATTTTTATTTTTTAAACACTACAAATCTGACTGTTCATTTTGAGCTTTCTGTGATTAAGGTCAGTAAAGACTCAATGTTCAGTCAAGTTTATCCTTATTTCTTTATGCAGTTCCAATGTACTTATCTGCCTGTAAATCATGGTACATGCTCTCAGCACTGAAGGTACATGGATTAAAAAAATCAACTGCAGATTGCAAATAAACCCAAATAGAGTTGTATAAAAATTTTCAATTTGTACTGGTTTTGGCTTGATTTTTTTTTTTTTAAGAAATTATATTCTACTCTGCATATTCCAGAGGAAAACCCAGGAGAGAACCAAAAGAGGATCATCCCCATCTACCAGGAAAGCTGCAAGCAAGCCAGACAAGCCCTGATGCTGCTCCCTGAACACACGGCCACCCCTTGGCTGAGAGGAAGCTGAGCAGGTGCCTACATTAAACCAGTGCACATTTTGTCAGTTTGCATTTGAGCGAGCCCATAAGTGCTTTGCCAGCTCAAGGACTTAATTACATTTGAAATAAGCTAATTCAAGGAATAAAAGTCTGCCAAAGGTAATAAAATTGTTTGCTGATGTATCAAGTCAGTCCTCTTATATAAAAGAGGGTATTTATATGCAGTGTGAGTCTGGTTCTATTCAATCAGTGATTAAATACTTACTGTTTGCAGGAATAGGGCCAAATCTGGAGTAATTTTAAGTATTTGGGGAGAAGTGCTAAATCCTAATGTATCTAATTTAACTACGCAAACTAGGGATTATTATTGCCTTTGTTTTACTTATGAAATTCAGAGGCACAGGGAAATAAAATGCCACATTCAGGGTGCCAGAGAAACCACTTGCAGAAGCTCTTGTGCTTCCCAGGCAAGTGTCTTCTGCAACACATGCTGCTCCTCTCCCGTCGTGTTGGGCAGCACGAGGGACAGTTGGGCACAGGGCCGAGAGCCCCTGCCACAGCTCCACTGGCTGCACAGGGGTTTGACCCCCCCTCTGAGTGCCCAAGGAAATGTCTAAACAAATTAGCAGAAAGTCAGAGGCTGATTTTTTTAATCAGAATTTTTTCTCATCCAGCCATTGGCATATGGTTTCATCCAATTCCCTCCTCTTTGAACTCGATGTTCTTGGATGCTGCCGGCACCTGTTCCTGTAGAAAGAAGGGGCACTGAAACAGGCCCTCACTGGAACTTGCAAAGATTCAGAGCATTTTGATAAACTCTCTAAACAGGTGAGTTTTCATTATACATATGTAAATCTCCCTTTGGCCCGTGCTTCTGTGCAGTATATCAAAAACCTTGCTCTGTGTCCCTGAAAGACCACCTTTAAAGTTTTATTTTTAAATGATAAATTCTCAACCAGTTCAGATTGGCATTTTCCAGCATCATCAAACTGTATAATATAAAATTCCATGTTGTTTCAAATTATTTCTCTGGATTGTATACTCTGGGATTGATTTTTCTTGTGCTATATTTAACACTGATAATTGTTATGTTTTAAAATACTCACATATTTCAAAATATCTAAGCGATTAAGTGTGCTTAGCTCAAGAATATGTCTGCTGCACTGTGCATAGCAAATAGACAGTGCTTCTTGACATGGTTTGGCATGGGTAGGATTTTATCAATGGGCGAATTTGAAAATAAATCACCGTTGTAAGTTTGACATAAATTAGTAGTCTGGCTCGCACCCTGCGCTGTGTAAACAAGTTAGTTTTCAAGTTCGGCTTGTGGACTTCCTTCTGTGTTCACGCTTTGAACGCGTCCGATTTCTTTACACTTGCTGAGCACGGTGGCTTTAAAAGACCCCCGGAATGGTTGGACTGCACCCCCGCGAACATCGCAGAGGGCAGCGCTGGTGCCGGGGCAGAGCCAGCAGCGCGGGCGCGGACGGGAGCGCGCACCGGCGGCGCGGGCTCTGCCGGGGCAGCAGCAAAGCTCCCGGGCTCCTGCAGCTCTCCGGGGCTCCAGCAGCGGCCCAGGGTCTCCAGCAGTGGCCCCGGGTCTCCAGCAGAGCTCCGGGGCTCCTGCAGCGCTCCGGGGCTCCAGCAGCGGCTCCGGGGCTCCAGCAGAGCTCCGGGGCTCCAGCAGAGTTCCGGGGCCCCAGCAGCGGCTCCGGGGCTCCAGCAGAGCTCCGGGGCTCCAGCAGCGGCTCCGGGGCTCCAGCAGAGCTCCGGGGCGATGCCGCAGGAGCTGCTCCCCGAGCGGTCCGGGCGGGGCAGCGGCAGCAGCTCTGCAAAACCTGAGAGCGGACAGGGAGAAATCCCGCGGGGCGCAGAGGTAGATTTAAAGACGCCGCATTTTGCTCGGTCAGACGCCAAACAGGGACGGAAAAGCCACCCTAGGCCACCTGAAAGGTCAGGCGCGCAGCTGGGGCGCTGCTCCTCAAGCTGGCTCTTCAAAACTCAAAAAACCTTTTTCAAAGGGCGAGCGGCAGAAGAGCATCCCCGGAGAAACAACCTCTGTCCCTACTCCTCGTCATGCAGGACAGCCGGACAGCCCTGCCCGCCGCGCACCCGCTGCCCAGCCCGCCCCAGTCCTCCGTCCCTAGACCAGCAAAGAGGCTCAGACACGGGCTGAAGGCTTGGGGAAAAAAGGCATCAGCAAGAAAAGGGGTAATTCTGTCATTTATGTGGTTGAAATACAGTTTCAAAAATCCAGCATTTAAAATAGTGCAAAATGGAAATCCCAGCTTCTTTTTTCCCTCTGCACATCTGTGGTTCAGCAGGTTGAATGCATTTTACCTTAACCTGAGTGTGTATTATAGATCTAAGGTCTATAAGATCTAAGGTTCTAAGGAAAAAAATTATCTGGTGAAGTCATAAAACTTACATATGTGGGTTTTCAGAAAGGCCAGTAGTATTTCAAAATCAAAAGTTCCTATTAATCTGGTAAAACTATATTGTTAAAGCTTACAAACGCCAGGGTGTCTTACACTGTGTGAAAATGAGTACTTGATGTGTTTGGGGTTTATGTCTTTACAGTAACAATTTCAATTAGAATCTTCACATAACTTAACTATTCAATAATTAACCTGAAACTTAAATTTTGAGCTGGAACATATCAAAATCAGAAGTTTAATTCCATTTTTGCCAGGGACTATCACACAGCATCTTCTTTTCAGAAAGGTGTTTGAAATAAACCTTTATTGTCATTTTCTCTGAATTCCAACTGCCTACTGCAGAAGTAGTTGTTATTATTCTGTAGCATTGCAAACTCCAAACAGACACAAAAGAGAGAAGAAGGATTAGCGAATATAGCCCTAAGCAGTCTCCCACCGTTATGAATTAAAAGGTGTTTCCCTCATGGAAGTTTTCTACACAGAGAAGTGGAGATGTGGCTGTTCACCACATAGTGCTGGTTTCCAGGGGCACTCTGCAGCCGAAAGCAGCTTCCCACAGCAGTGTACCTGCCTGCGAGGCCCCACTCACCCCTGGGCTGTGCCCCTCTCCCAGTACGGCCCCCAAAAAGAGACACTACTTCGTGAGCAACTTTGCCTATTCTCTCTTATCCATTCTCCTCCGCCTGGGCGCTTACGAAAAGCAGGGGTTTTTTATTAATTCTGAGCACGACCTTCCATCTCCAAAGCTACCTGTGAGCGCCTGACCCTCGGCTGTCGCCCCTGGCCTCTGCAAGGGAGCAACAGGCTGGCCGACTGCCGCGTCCGCAGCGGGCACATCGCGGTGACACACCGCGGTGACCCCATGGCAGCGCCAGCTGCGGCTCCGCGCAGCGCCCTGAGAGAGGGTGATGCTCTCGGTGCTCCGAAAGCCTCAAGTGGGAAAGGGACAGACTGCCAGCAACTTGTGAGGCTCTGGATCCGGCCCAGGGCCGGCTGAGGAGCGGGGACTCGGAATTTCCTCTGCTCCAGGCTGCGCCTGGCGGGAGCCGAGCGGAGGCGAAGCGGCTGGGACGGGGCGCGGGCGGCGGTCCCGGTGGCCGGGGCAGGTGAGGACGGTCCCGCTCGGAAGGAAGGGGTGCTCCGCCGAGCCCCGCAGCGGGGCTGCCCTGGGGCACGGCACACGACCGCGTGGGTCCCCGTCCAGGGCGCCCGCTCTCCCCCACCGCCTTCCTCCCCGGGGGACGCTCCGGGGCCGCCCGGGGACGAGCAGCGCCGAGCACGGCGGGCGCCACCACCTACCGTGGTACTCCTGGCCAGGCACGTAGGCGGCGGGGTTGCCCGCGATGTGGAGGGCGATCAGTACCTCGCCCTGCTCGCCGTCGCCCTCGAGCTCGCCGTGGTGGGTGCAGAGGAAGAAGAAGGGCGAGAAGCGGGCACGGGGGGCAGCTGCCCGGCCCGCCGCCAGCAGGGCACCCAGGGCGGCCAGCAGGCAGGGCCAGCCCCCGGGGATGCCCCGCCGCCGCTCCATGCTGCTGCCGCCGGCGCCGCTGGGGCATCCAGGGCACGGCGGGGCCGGCGCTCCGCTCCGCTCCGCACGGCGCGGGACGGGGCGGGACGGGACGGACGGGGCGGGCGCTGCCCCCCGCCGCGGCCCGCGGGACTTGGCCGGGAGGCGGGCGCGGGGCGCGGAGCGGAGCTCGGCGAGGGCAGGGGCGGCCCCTCCGCGCCCGACCAAGGCTGCGCCGTCCCCGCCTGCCGCTGCCGGGGTGCGGGGCACGGAGCTGGGAGCGCGAGGGCTGGGAATAATTTATTTCCCCCGGTGCCGGGGTGGGAGGGAGGGGAAGGTCCCTCCCCTCCTCCTCCTCCTCCTCCTCCGCCGCCGCCCGCTCCTCCTGCTCCTCGCTCTGCGCGCCGGTGTGCGGTGCTGCGCCGCGGACACGGGGGCTGCGAGCCGGGCTCTGCTGCCCGCCCTTTGTCTGCCGCCGGGTCCCTGCCCTGTCCCTGCCCTTCCGCCCACGACCTAGCTTCTGCCCCTGGCTCTGCTCCCGGGTCCCAGCCCCTGCCCCTGCCCTTGCCTCTGTCTCTGTCTCTGTGCCTGGCCCTGCCCCTGCCCCTGCCCCTGTCCCAGCCCTTATTCCCAACCCTGACATCTGAGTCCCTGATCTTGCTCCCTCCTTGTTTCCTGGTCCCTATCTCTCAGCCTCCACAGAAATGTCTCTGCTCCTATTCCTTTATCCATCCTTTTGTCCCTCTGCTCTGTCTCCTGTCCTGTAGCCCTGTCCATGTCCTTGTCCCTCTGTCCCTACCCCTGTACACCTGCCCCATCCCCTATCTTTTTGTTCTTATTCCTCTGCCCCACTCCCTGTCCCTTTGCCTCAGCTCCAAATCCTGTCCTGCTGCCCCTGTCCACATCCCAGCCACAGCCCTGCCACTGCTGTACATGCACCCACTGTTGAGGAAAAGTGAGATTTTTACTTAAACCTTCTCCACTGCCATTTCAAAATGATGCACATGCACATGCATCCCAAGAGGAGGGTTGGGCAGCTCTGGAGGGGGCCACCGTGTGAATCCCTGGGGAGCGCAGGTCCCTGAGAGGAGGCTTTAACTTTCTGAGAGTCTGTGCCCAGGCCCTTTATCCCAGCAAGAGGGGCAAACCTGGTGGAGACCAGAAGAGGAATGAGAAACTGAACATAAAACACTGGCAAGTCGAATAATTCATAAAACCATAAATTTTTAACAAAGCGGGACTGACAGAGGGCATCAGGAGATGGGAGCAAATCCACAAGGGTTTAAAGCATCCACCATGCTGCTACTGGATCCTGCCCAAAGGCCAGAGACAGCCGGGGTGAGCGGCAGTGACATGATGGAATTGGAAAGGAGAGCCTACCTGCCAGCATTTCTGAAGTGCAAAACTGGCACGGTGCAGGGGCTCCCTCCTGGATTGGTTTCAGTGCCAGAGGGAAAGGTTCCCTCCATGGAGGCACAAGCCACACGGATGGCACCATGCAGCTGCCCCACGACCATGCAGGCTGCTTCCCTGGCCCACCTCCCAGCCAGCTGACGGAGACCCCGTCCACAGTGGCCCAGGGGACATCCTCACCATCTGCCCAACCTGCCTTTTCTGCTGGCTCTGCTCCGAGCCTGAGTGCACCACCAGCAGCAAAACTTTGCCTTGGTTCCTGTCCTACTGGGCTGTGCCTCACTAGGGATGGAGTGAGGTGATGTCCCTCGTCAGTTTGGATGGTGAAATGTGCTGCCTTTGCTGGAAGGACAAAAGGCACCAGAGGTGCACCATGTAGGGGATGGAACACCTGTCCCTCCACTGGCTTGGGGTGTCCCTGGCCACTGCTGTGGAAACTGGGCCTGACAGCAGCTGGTGAGGAGTCAGTTTGCCTCCAAGGCTTCCTTTTTGGGTGGTTTATTTGTTTTTCAACTTTGGGTATTTGTTTGCTTTGGTGGTTATTTTTTACCATCTGCGCCTCCTCCATATATTTCAATGCTTGTAAAAGTGACAGACTAATAATATCATTTCCTCATGCCAAAATCTCATGCAGGCAAAAGCTGTGTGGGTTTACTGGTGAAACCACTGCCAACAGGATGTGTTCTCCCTTGTGCACTCCTGCTTCCCTCCAGCAAGGGCTTGCCAGCGAGGCCAGGCCATGCCAGAGGGGCTTCAGCTGAGCAAACACACCCTGGCTTGTGCCGGCTCTGCCCAGCAGCCATGGAAGTTGGCCAGTCATTTTGGAGGAGGCTGTGGCCAGGGTTTTCTTGTAAAATAAGGAAGTGGTAGGGAAAGGGGGTGATGGGGTCCCACTGCTGTAGGAGGAGGGGCATGCCATCCACCTCTGTCAGGATGCTACTGTACCAGTTTCCAGCAAAGCCTTCTCATTTGTTTTTTCAAGAGCTAATTCCCTAAATAATCTTGGGACCATGGGATAATTAACCTGCCAGCAGATTTTGGGGCTCAGATTAGCACTCCCTGAAGTCAGTGGGATTTGTATAGGGCCCATGCTGGTGAATTTTACACAATTTTCTTTGTTTCCAGCTGCTTAGCAGCCAGGACTGTTAGTGCAGCCAGCACATCTCTTTCTTCTGGGAGGGGTGTGTCACTTATCAAAGGGGTCAGTAAAAAAGGTGAAAATATAACAACTCCACTTGGAAGCCTTGTGCCTCTTCTTGGTAACCTACCATCCTCCATTTCTTTATGTTATGGCTTCCTCTCTCCTTTTTCCTTTGTTTCTTACACTTTCAAAGATCTCTAACCTCTCCTTCACTGGGCAGAATGGGGAAGCCCCACAGCCTGCTCTGTTGGTGGGACCAGCGAACCCGCCACCATTTGTGACAGATTTGGCAGGAGGGCGTCCTCTTCAAGGACACCGGATAATCCTCAAAGGGACCTGTCTGAGACCGTTCAAACCCAATTTCCTTACGCACCCTCCAGAAATATGAAACAGACCTTCATTTCAGACAAGACACCTGCCTTCCAGACCCTCCTCATCTAGTCAAAAGTGCTTCCAACTCTCTTGCACATTTTCAAGGGTCACCTTTGCTTAGGAAGTGATGTTAGTATGGCCTTCAGCGAAAACCAGACACTGCATAAACCCACAACCCATGTCTTTGCAATGTCGCTCATAAAATCAGAAGACTTTGCAGGGAGCCAACTGTGACCAGCGCTTTGAGGATACAAATAGTTTCCATACGCCTGCCAGTCCTTTCCTAAAGGAAAATTTATTCCTAGCCCCCGATCCAGCACGTCTCACTGATACAAGCATGATTACCTTACCATCAATTACCCCAGATCCTTACTTGATGATGGGAAGATTTTACTATGGCCAACACCCTGCTCAGCCCCTGCCCCTGCGCCGACCCCCAAGACAGCAGGCAGGGAGGGCCTCCCATCGGCTGTCCCCACCCTGTCACAGGCCAGCATGTCCCTGTGGGGTTTTGTATTGCCTTCATATCCCCTCACTGCTCTGAGTAAACACATTACCTGATCTTTAAGGCAAGGTTTATGAACCACTTTGGCCAGAATTTTTCATATACCTCTCCCATTGACAGCAAGCTAAAGATATTATTAATAACATCAAAACAACTATTTAAGAAGAGTTTCTAAGACCAACCCTCCTGGAATAGGAATAAAAGCTTGCAAAAATCATAATAATCTTTATTTTCTCTCTTGTCTGATCCAAGATCTTCGTGTAAGTTACAACTATTTCCCGTTAAAGGCAGGACCTTCCTAATAGTGCAGGATGGAGGTTACCATGAGCTTTCACCCCCCATGAAGTATGTTTTTTAACACAGAAAACAACAAGGAATAAATTGATAAGAGAACTGAGTAAAGGCTGTTGTCTGCAATGGAGAATGCAATAGGTGGAATGTAAATAATTACTTAGGAGGTACAGGCCTCTTTCGAGCATGGGTGGTGGTGGGAAATCACAGCACAGATGGACGTGGCTGCAGTCCATATTAATTTAAGGAAGTGATTATTCAGGCAGTAGAGCTGCTCACTTCATTCAGGGAGCGAGCTCACACCCCAAAAGCAGAATTGAGAAACACTAGCAGGCAAGTAGCTGCTTTATTAACATGGCCACAGCAGATAATTTTGAAAAGATGTGGGCATGTTGGGGAGCTATTAGGTAACATGGAGCAATAAGGGGCATTGTCCAAGCTCCTTGGGTCTGGGCAAAGGCTCTTGTGGAAGAATGTAGAAAAACACTTTTGTCGCCGTCACCATGTGGAGAGTCCTGATGCAAATCTTGTCCCCTGCTTTCAGCAGCTTTCTATGACAAAAATTAAAGAAACTGCCTAGGGTTTCCACATAATCAGCAGCAAATAAGAAAGAGACATGGAGCACCAAATTGCACGTATCATTTATCCATTGTGGTACAGCATGGAACATCTGAAAGCAGGAGAGCAAGCTGGGGCACTTTTGGTTTTCTCACACTAATGAAGATACAAAGTGGATTTTCCAGGGCCAGATTTTTCCACCAAGTCTTTGTTTTCTACTCACCCATACACCTACTCAATGTTGTCTTTGTATGTCTTTACTCTTGACAATCAGATGTACACACAAATTGTTGAGAGGGCCCTCTCCTGCCCGTGTAGCAGGTGGGCTGTCAGTCCATCGATGCACATCTCCTGGAAACCCTCCCTCAGTCCTCCCAAGGTCTGTGGGGTTCTTTATAATCCCAGTCAAGGAAAGAAATGGGGAGGATGGGTCTGACCATGCTAAAGTAAGATGGACCCCCCTCTCTTGTGTCTATCAGAGAAGTTGAAGCTTCAGTGTAAGTAAAGTTTGGCTTCAGCAAAGTGGAAACCTCTGACCTGTGAATGCTGGACAGGAAAGTTAAAAGTAATTAATAGCTAACTGATCTTGCTTTTTATTCCAAAACAATGTCTTCAGTTCATGCAGCCTCCTTGTTTTCTCCTCCTATTTATGCAGGGATTTACCAGAGAGGCCTGGCACTCTGGAGTTGCCTTGGCCATGCCAAATAACCCTTTGGGATGAATCCCTTTTTTGTGCACAGGACTTGTCACAGTCAGATAATAAAGCAGTCTTGCCTTGCCAGTTTCTTGAACTTTGCTCTTAAGCAGAGCCCAAGTCATTTCTAAACAAAGGCCTAAATGTGAAATTATAGGCAACTTCCATGCCTATGTTATTACGAGATCTTAATTTTTTCTAGGGTAGGAACAATAGCAGCTGTTTGGCTGCTCCATTTTCTAGTGGGCTGCTGCAATATGCACCATCCCTAAACTGACATCTCATGATTTCATCTGAAAATAGAGTATTTAACTTTATACTTTTTTTCTCTCTTTTAGTGCATTTCATTCAAATGGGTTGAAACTTGTATTTCTGTACTGCCCATTAACTTTATTGAGGTATGAATATAAAGGAGAATATTAAAAGGCTTTTCTTTTTCAGAAAGGCATTACTTTAAAAACACTGTTGATGCTATCAAATAGGTGAGCCTAAACCCTTACATTTATTATTGATCTTGTAGCCATTAAAAAGAATACAGGATTTAAAAATAACTCCATACTGGGGAACAAGTATTTAAAACTTTCTATTGTCTGGCTTAATAATAGCATTTAAGGGTGAATCCTTTCAAAGAGTAGAAAGTTTTTGTGTTCAATATCTTATATATTTTATGAGATTTCTTTAGAGATGTAAATCTAGAGATTTAACTTTGCTCATGATTAGAAAAGTAGGTAGTGGGTGGGACTCCGAGCTTAAAATTAATCTTGTTATCTATTATGAATAAAAATAAAAATTGCTGAAGACAAATACACAACATTCATTATGGTTCTTGCTTTTATATTTTCCTAATTTGAATTATGTTTCCCTTAATGTACTGTTTTGGATGCAATACAAGAATATACTGTTTCCTGTTTCTGTTCCATGGTGCTGCTGTACCCTATTAGCACTGTGAGAAGCATCCCTAAGTATATTTAGGGGAATTCAACTTGGGTCTGGATATTTAAAATTCTAATGTTTGACTTTGTTTCGCAAATCTGATTTTGAATGTACATTAAATACACACATCTTACATAAAGAGGTATCTCCCACAACCAGCATTCCTGTCCATGACTGCTCTGTCCTATCCACTGGCTGCTCTGGCTTTCCATGAAGAAATGATGGGTATTTAACCATGTTACATCTGCATACTGAAGCTTCCAAGGCTCTCATTAACTTGCAAATATTTATCGTGGGTAGCCTTTATCTGAAGAATTTTTTAAATGTCAATGGCCACAAAAGAAACTCTTAGTCTGTTTTACTGCCTAATTTATCTCTCCCCTTTGCTATTCTAACTTCAGTAACCCCAAGGACCCAAGGTACACAGGGCTAACAGGCCAGGACAGTTTTAGCAGTTTACTTTGTGAGGCAAAGTGGGATGTAAGTCCTGTGGAAGTCTATAAAAGATATTCCTTTTGCTTTATTTAATGATCACTAAACTTTAGGAGCCTCGGAAAAGATATTCCTTCTCTTTCATTCAGCAATCTCTAAACTTGCAGAGAGCTGGAAATGCATTTTACTGCAGGTTTAGAGGGCTTTCTCTTATCCTATCTGTATTTAAAATGTATTTAAAATACACAGTTTGTGTGAGTGCATGCCAGTGGACCCGAGTGTGGAGACACAAGATTCAACACTTTTATCTAAGGCACACCACTGCAGACTGTGGGACCACGAGCATTTTGCAGGATATATTTTGTTTGCCTGTCGGCTACTGCAAAAGCTCTGCCGCTGCAGCTGCAAGTGCAGTTTGAGCAAAAGCTGCAAGGTAACTGCACCGGAGCTATTTAAACCAGCCAGGAATGCTGCAAACCCCGAGGACGAGCGGGAGCCGGGCTGGGCCGTGCGGGAGGATGGAGCTCCGGGCAAGCCCGGGCTGCGGGGTCTGCCCCGCTCCCGCCCCGCAGCGCAGGGCGGGCAGACCCCGGGTGTCAGAGCCGTAACTTATGTGAGAGCCGGTCACAGGGCCACCGAATTCTCAGATTTGCTCCGCAGCCCATCGACATAGGGGTTAATGTGCTGCCCGCCCTCCGTGATTGAGTCGCTGCACTTTGTGCTCTGAACTAAATGTCTTTTTTTCCTTTTTTTTTTTTTTTTTATTCGTGTGTTAAAGAGGTTCTTTTGAGGTGGGAGTGGGAGCCTGGCTCTGGCTTTTGGCATGAACGGGCTCCCCACAGCGGCCCGGCAGCCGCGGCTGCTGAGCGCCGGGACAGCAACACGGGGCGGAGGCGGCGGGGGCTCTGCACAGCCCGGCAGGGCGGCAAAGGGACCGAGTGTGGCAGTGAGAGTGAGTGAGTGATGGTGTGTGTGTGAGGGAGAGTGGGAATGTGTGAGTGTGAGTGTGAGTGTGGAATTGTGTGAGAGTGTGAGTGTGAGTGAGTGTGTGAGTGTCAGTGTGTGAATGTGTGAGTGAGAGTGTGTGATTGTGAGTGTGAGACTGTGTGTGTGAGGCTGTATGAGTGTGAGTGAATATGCATGTGTGAGTGTGTAAATGTGTGAACATGTGAGTGTGAGTGTGTGAGTGAGTGTGTGAATATGTTTGTGTGAGTGTGAGTGAGTGTGTGTGAGTGAGAGTGTGTGAGTGTGAGACTGTGTGTGAGGGTGTATGAGTGTGCATGAATATGTGTGTGTGAGTGTGTGAATGTGTGAATGTGTGAATGTGTGAGTTGTGAATGTGTGTGAGTGTATGAGTGTGTGTGAAGGTGAGTATGAGCATGTGAGAGTGTGAGTGAGTTTGTGTGTGTATGTATGTGTGCTCTCCTGGGCCTGATGGTCAGCAGTATCCTTGCCACATTCAAGGAGCAGCCAGGTGTCACAAGCAGCAAGCCCGAGCTGTGGAGGTGCACGCTGGGCACCCA